>NC_134138.1:261268797-261604630 GCF_033958435.1 Carettochelys insculpta
GAAGTCCTTGGATAGAGGCCCGTGCATGGGTGGAGGAAAAGCATAGAGGGTTGATTGATAAAAATTTTGCAAGAATACGAGTGTTCCTGCTTTGGTTAAGATTCTGGATCCAAACTTAGGCCTGACTGTTAAACCTGAACCCTAAATTCTGATGTGACATTTAGTTTTAGTCACTGACAAGTAACTAATCTTTAGTTTTAACTATGCAGGTAGTGAGCATTAGAGAATGTCTATATAGCAACGTTATTTTGAAATAATATACGTTATTTTGAAATAACTTTGCTAGCATCTACACAATTCAACCACTATTTCAAATTAAGTGAACCTCATTCCACGTGGAATAGCTCCTGTTTTGAAATAACTATTTCAAAATAGGACTGTGTAGACTGGCTGGGTCTACACTAGCGTTGCGTTATCGAAAGAGGCATTCAAATGAGGAAATCAAAAATGCAAATGAGGTGCAGCTTTACCTATCTGTCACCTCATTTGCTTATTTTTTCAAAAGAAGAAAAGCAGTGTAGATGTGGTTCTTTTGAAAGCAAACCCAATCTTCGAAAAAACCCTTCTTCTCATAAAAAAAATTCTGGAAGAAGGGTGCATTCAAAATCAGGGCGCCCTGTTGAAGGAACTCCAACAACACAGCTATTTTTAGTTTGAAATCAGCACTTCCAATCCGCCAGGGGGCCACTATTATGCAAATGAGATGATGAATATTCATATTGGCACCTCATTTGCATTTTCAAATGGCCATAATTTACATGTGTCTTCCGAAAGGGAAGGATGCTGTAACCACAGCTAGTGCACCCAATAGCTCTGTTTCAAAATATGGTCTATTGTGTGTAGATGCTCTATTTCAAAATTGCTGAGGATTATTTCAAAATGCATTTTGTGTGTAGCGGCATTATTTAGAAATTAAACTATTCTGGAAATCTCTTCTGGACTAGGTTATTTCAAAATTACGCTGCTGTGTGTTTTTGGCTGTGGACACACTTGGCCAAAATTTCGCAATGGCCATGCTAATGGCCAAATCGGAGGATACTAATGAGGTGCTGAAATTAATATTCAGTGCCTCATTAGCATGCTGCTGGCTGAGGCACTTCAAAAGAGCCGCATTTTGCTTGCGCGTGGCTCGTCTACAGAGGGGTCCTTTTCAAAAGGACCCCACCAACTTCAAAATCCCCTTATTCCTGTCAGCTTTCGAAAAGGACCCCTGTGTAGACAAGCCATGTGCGAGCGACATACGGCACTTTCAAAGAGCTGCGGCTGGCAGCATGCTAATGAGGCACTGAATATTCATTTCAGCGACTCATTAGTATTCTCTGATTTGGCCATTAGCATGGCTGTTTTGAAATTTTGGCCAAGTGTGGACACAGCCTTTGTGTATAGACATAGCCTTAGAAACCATCCTTCTTTCACATCTTCTTTAAAGTGCTACAGGACTGCATGTTATTTGTGAAGCTACAGACTAACATGAGACTGTCTTCCAATACTGTCATTCTCTAGAATATGTAGAACATTTGAATGCCACAATGATGAGTGAGGTATAAATATCTAGATGGAAAGATTTCAGTGGGAGTGTTCAGTTGTGGGGAGAGTATACTTCTTTAGAGTACTATTGACTTACTTTTCTTCTTTTGGTATTAGATCTCAGTTGAAAACATTTTCCATCATCATCATCATCATCATGCAGCTCACACATGGGCTCACATAAAAAGTGAAGAGGATGGATAAGATTTTTATAGAATCTGTCTTTTTAACAATGGTTACTAGTGATAATAATAACTTGCACGTGCAGCAAAGAGAATGTTGATCTATACATCTCAGTGGTCTTTATATACCGCTTCTTTCACAGCAAAAGCCTGTGTAGGAGTGCCCCAGTCTAGATAGGAGAAAACAGAATCACAGAATCATAGAACTGGAAGGGACCTCAGGAGGTTATCTAGTCCAGCCCCCTGCTTCAAGCAGGATTAACCCCCTCTAAGTCATCCCAACCAGGACCTTGTCAAGCCAGGACTTAAAAACCTCAAGGGATGGAGAATCCACCACCTCTCTAGGCAATGCATTCCAATGCTTCACCACCCTCCTGGTGAAGTAGTTTTTCCTAATATCTAACCTACACCTCTCACTCTTCAACGTCAGACCATCACTCCTTGTTCTGCCATCTGACACCACTGACAGATTTCATATACATCAAACAAAAGATTTGCCATCCAAGTTGCATGAATATGCCCTTTACAGAAGGATGTCAATCCTTTCAGACCCAGACTGATAACACATCATTCTCTGGGTTATTTTGCTTTTGAAAGTATTGATGTATCAATATATATCATTTTTCAATAGGCTTTCTTAAATGCTTGCCTCTTGCTTTATCAAAGTCATCTTTTTATTCATTAATGATTTATTTCAGTTTGCAGAAATAGTCATAATAGAACGAGATGATTTCTTGAATAGTGTTTATGTGTGCTATTAAACTGCTACTGAATTTCAGTGGCAGATGAATCTCTCTCTCTCTCTCTCTTTTTCTCCTTTTGTATAGTATTTAACTTTGTTAAGCTCATTGCATTCTTTTGAGTCAATACAAAATATGTAAAAGTAAGTTATTATGGAGCTAAGCAGGATAGATGCTAAAATGCATTCACACAATCCAACACAATTTCAGATATTAATAGGAAGAATTCATAAATTGGCAGCATTAACAAAATAATTGGCTGAACTACCTCAGTAGGAAAGCTATATATCACAGCAATTCATTTTGTTCTATAAAGACTGTGCAAAGAAACACATCTGTTACCAGATATCACTGAGCAAGCTATAGTTGTATACTGAAATTTGCCATTTAAAAAAAAGAGTATTGAAGATCAAATCAATAAATAGAATAGCGACAGAAAAGAGATAGCACTCCCCTCAGTGATCATATTACAAAAAACGGGTAAATTCAAAATGGTTTGCAGTGTGGCCTCCAGAGCATCTAAAACTAATGCGTTTATGGAAGGTCCCCCAACCCCTGATTGAACAAGGTTGGGGAAGAGACATTATATGTCTCTGGGCCATATATTCATTCCGTGCTCTTTCTCCCTCTTGATCCTAAGAGTTCAGATATAGGTAACATGGTCCCTTTCAGTCCATCAGTTAGAATAAAATAGATTACTTATTTTTAGGACCACAGGCTGCAGATCAAGGTGGATCATTGAACATTAGTAAATGTAGTTTCTGTGCCCAGCATCTATTTTTAAAGATAGATATGGTTGCAGTATGATCAATTTAGATACAACAATCAGAATTCTGACAAGTTCCCAACTGCATAAGCAAACATTTGCATATCTTGAGACTTGTTTCACGGAAGCCTGGTCTGGAATGGAAAAATACTGTTTGACACCACACTGTTATTTTTGATTTATTTATACAAAACCTCACCCAAGTTCAGAGTTTATCCAAAAGAGAATTAATAGCAAAATGGTGGGGACTAAATTCTCTATTACCACTCAAGAGACAGATCTTGGGGTCACGTGGATAGTGCTCTGAAAACATCCACTTAAAGTGCAGCAGCAGTCAAAAAAGCAGGTAGAATGTTAGGAATCCTTAAGAAGGGTTAGAGAATAAGAGAGAATATCGTATTGTCTCTACATAAATCCATGATATGCCCACATTTTGAATAATGCAGGCAAATGCGATCACCTCATCTCAAAAAAGATATCTTGGTATTGGAGAAAGTTCAGAAATTATCAGGGGTTTGGAACTGCTGCCTTATGAGAAGAGATTAAAAAGCTTGAGACTTTTCAACTTAGAAAAGAGGAGATATGATAGAGATCTATAAAATCATGATTGGCAAAAATAAATAAGAAAAAGTTATTTACTTGTTTCCATAACACAAGAACTACAAGTCACACAATACAATTAAGAGGTAGCAGGTTTAAAACAAACAGAAATATTTCTTCGCACAACACACAGTCAACCCGTGAAATTCCTTGCCAGAGGATGTTATGAAGACAAGGACTTTAAAAGGATTCAGAAAAGAGCTAGATAAATTTTTGGAGGATAGGCCTATCAATGACTATTAGCCAGGATGGGTAGGAATGGTGTCCATAGCCTCTGTTTGTTGGAAGCTGGGAATGAGCAACAGGGGAGGGATCACTTGATGATTACCTGTTCTGTTCTTTGCTCTGGGACAACTGGCCGCTGTGTGAAGATGTATACTAAGCTAGATGGACCTTTGGTCTAACCCAATATGGCTGTTGTTATGTTCTTCATCATCTAGGTTGTGTCTTTCGAAAGAGGAATGTAAATGAGGGAAATAAAAAATGCAAATGAGCCACTGATTTACATACCTTGTGCTTCATTTGCATAATCTCTTTTCAGAAGAGATTCTTCCAAAAGAAAAAAAAGTAGTGTAGATGGGGCTTTTTTGAAAACAAACCCTGTCTTTGAAAGAACTCTTATTCCTAAAAAAATTATGAAAGGGCTAAGAAACTGTACAAGATATGCCCTGTAGTAAGTGAGTTGTCCTGACTTTGCAGGTGATAGGAGCTGGTTTGGGAATGGGATTCGGGTTGCATAAAGTAGGGAATAGAGGGCTCTGTTCTAGAGATCAAGGACCAAGGATTTTCTCCAATCACCATGGTCTCTATCTGGTGATTCTGAACGCTGTGTGGAGTGATTCTGTGAGACTGGACTAAGCTGCAACAGTAGCAGTTTTGGTGCCCAGTTGACTTCCCAGTAAGGCCCTAAACTGTGCAGTAGACATCTGATGTACATTTGGGTTTTTTTTTTAACATGATGACATACATACTGGCCACACCTACATGGCTGTTTAGCACCACACTCCTGCCAGCAGCGCTATGCTTATGGCAGTTCACGAAATTGCAAATTGAGGACCATTTAAAACCTCACGCAGCTAATTAGGTGTTGGTAGAGGGAATGCTGGTAGTACAGACGCTGTGTGGATATGCCTCTGCTGGCTAAGCCCTGCTCTGTACCTTAGGGCCATGTGGAGGGGGGCTTAGCTGGCAGAGGCACATCCACACGGCCTCTGTGCTGTCAGCACGCCCCCTGCCAATGGCAAAATCTCACATGGCTATGCTAATTCTCCATACAAGTTTACAAGCGGTCCTCCATTTGCAATTTCGTAAACTGTCATTAGCATAGCACTGCTGGCAACAGCACTGTGCTAAACAGGCATGTAGATGTGGCCTCAGTGTTTTCTTTTCATGGTTTTCCTGATTCCTATTTCTGGAACTGAGAGTCATGGTGGACAAATATACTACAAAATTCCAAAACTGAAAATAGACATGCACACACCTCTACATGTATCTTTTTGTTTCCTACCTTGATGCTTCAAAATACTCATAGAAGAACTGAGATGATGGTTGGTACTACTATAAATCTGATATGTTTCTGACTTTCACATGTTCAACTAGGTACCTAAATACCCTTATTTTAACATAGTTTTTAGTGTAATTCAGTATATAGTTCATTACTAAGGTTGTGTTTCATGAAAATGAGAGCTGTGACCAGTGAGCATAGGCCCAATTTGTCTGGACAATGACCAAAGTGCCTCAACTTCATTAATAAGTGCAATAGTAACCATGTCCATCCCAGACTATTAGAGACAAGGTTTGTGAGATAATACCTTTTACTGGAGCAACTTCTGTTGATGAGAGAGACAAGCTTTTGAGCTTACAAAGAGCTCTTCTGAACAAAGCTTGTCTCTGTCACCAACAGAGGTTGCTCCATAAAAACATATTATTGCACTTACTTCTTCTCTCAAGTTTACTAAGTCAAAAGAGGCAAGATCTACAGTTAATGAGCATGGCAGTGGTTGAACAGGCACAGAAAGATAACCTTTTTCTATTCCGTTAACGCTGAGTTTCCTAATTGTCCAAGGTTTAAACAGGTCCATATAACCCTGAAGCCCACCTGTGCTTGTTTAATCCAAGATCTGAACAGATGTGTAGTCCCATGAAAACTATTGCATCTGAACATCTCCAGTCTTGAATGGGAAATTAGAACATGCTAGCTCCATGTCTGAAGTGCTTATCCAATGCTTCTCATAATACAGTCATAGCATGGTAGTAAGTTATACTCAGGCACAAATGATGAAATTTTACTTTACAAAGAATCTTTGTTTCTTCTTCGAGTGTCCCCGTGGGTGCTCCACAATAGGTGACGGGCTTGCCCGGCGCCGCAGATCGGATCTTCCAAGCAGTTTCTGCCGGACCGCGCATGCGCCGGCGCGCACCGCTCCCTTGCGCGCTCCTGGCCATGTGCGCGATCCGGTCCCCGCCAGTTCCTCTTAACCGCCGTCGGCTGCAGACGGAATCCGACTAGGCTAAGGCCAAATAGCGTATTCAACGACTTTATCTGTTTTTCTTTCAAAGTTTTTCAGATACTTAGGCTACTACGAGTTAGCCGGTTGTTATTTTGCAAAAAAAAAAAAAAAAAAAAAAAGAACAAACAACAACAAACAAATTACGAGCGGGACAGCCTCAGCCAGTCCCAGTAACAAGCGCCGGAGGCCAGGAGCTACGGCCATCAGCCCTCCTGCTGAGGCAGGCCATCGGACGGGGAAAACAGCACAAAGAAGGTGCTAAGTACCCACTTAAAAAAACTCAAAGACTCACCAACAATGTCCTCTTCAGGCTTTAAAAAATGTGAGTCCTGCCGAGAGGCGATGCCAGTGTCCGATGGGCACAGTCTATGCATAAGGTGCCTGGGGGAGTCCCATGTGGCACAGAAATGTGCCTTCTGTGCTAAATTAACAACCAGAGCACGGAGAGACAGGGAGATGCGCATTAAAATGCTGCTTCTTGATAAGGCCCTCCAGCCAGACGTGCCGGAGCGGCCGCAGCAGGAGGGACCCTCCGGGGCCCTTAAAAGGAAAGCTGCCTCCCTCACTCCATCAGCGCAGAAACGGAGGAAAGTCTCTCCAGCCCGATCCCTGCCGGCAGCAACAGTGAGCGGGACGGGAGGAGCACGCAGCCCCCAGCCGAGCAAACAGCTGAGCAAACAGCTCAGCCTCTGATGATCAGCCAGCCGCCCCGCACCGCAGGCAGGGCGGCGGCTAAACAAGCGCCGGTACCGGCGGCACCGCAGGCAGCGGCACTGACCCCGACGGAACCGGCGGTGCAGAGCGCGCAGGCACGTAGCCTGCAGGCGCAGAAGGACACCGCACGTGCGGCACCGCCTTCGAGCGTGCCTAGCACAGTGCCGACGGGGCCGGGATCCCCCGCGCGTCAGGGGGCGGAGTCACCTCCTCCAGGGAGGGGGAAGGCTGCACACAAGAGGAGGCATTGCAGCCCCTCTCCGGACAGGGCTGTGGAGCTGCTTTCTCACAGCCCTCCGCTTACGTTGCAGACTCCAACCAGAAGGCAGGGGTCCCCCCTAGCCTACCCGGAGCCCCCTTCTCCATTTTTACAACCAGCCTCGCCATGGCTGGCACCACCTTCACCCTTCCTGGGGTTTGAACCACTGGACTATTATGCGAAGTCGCTCTCTCCAGTGTCTCGACGATCTCCCTCCCCCAGACGCAGAGGGTACGCACCAAGGGAGTGGTCTAGGTCACCCTCCCAAGAACAGTGCCTATACTGCCATGGTTGCCCCTACCACGCGGGGCATAGACACCATCGGCAATCTACTGGGGAAAGATCCCCACAACCTATCTCGTACCCCCGAGGGCAATCGCGACCGGGGACAGAGACTCAAGCATCTCAAGGGGGACTGGTCATGGAACCCCGAGATTTTCCCTCGCAAACCTCTAGCGAGAGGGTGTACCATCACCAGCAGGAACCGGAAGGGTCCAGAGAGATGTACCCCAGCGGTTCCTCACTCTCTTCCCCAGACGAGGCTACGGCCCTGGGGGACGTCCATCCTACGGACGATCTCAAACAGTTTCAGGAGCTGTTTAAGAGGGTGGCCTTCACGCAAGGCATCCAGCAGAGGTGCAAGAGAAACACCATAAGCTCCTCAAAAATTTGAGACCTCCGGCCTCTTCCAGAGTAGCAATACCGCTTCATGAAGCGATCTTAGAGTCCGCCACTACGATATGGCAGACCCCTGCAACTATTCCGCCTGTCCAAAAGAGAGCGGATAAGAAATACTTCGTGCCGGCGAAGGGCATGGAGTTCCTGTTTAGCCACCCACAGCCAAACTCCCTGGTGGTGGAGTCCTCGCAACAAAGATCAAAAACATCTCAATTTAAAACAGGGGGAATGGACAAAGATGCCAAGAAGCTAGAGCTGTTCGGCAGAAAGGTCTACTCCTCCTCCACTTTAACGTTGCGAATGGCAAATTACGCAGCGCACTTAGCGAACCATAATTTTGACAACTATTCCAGGTTAACTTCCTTCATGGACTCGCTTCCAGAGGACAAAAAGCCGGTCCTCAAAGCCATAGTGCAAGAAGGCTACGCGGCTGCGAGGATGGGAGTTCAGATTGCTTTGGACGTTGCGGACACGGCAGCACGTTCCACAGCAACCGCAGTGGTGATGCGAAGGGAGTCCTGGCTCCAGACCTCGAGTATACCGAGGGATCTGCAGGCGAAGATAGTTGACCTTCCCTTCGACTCGCAGAAGCTGTTTGCTGAATCAACTGACTCGGTCCTTCATTCCAGTAAAGATTCAAGAGCCACACTCAGGACCCTGGGGATTTACACCCCTCCATACACAAAGAAAAGGTACTACCCTCAGCAAAGGCGGTACCAGTACCAGCAACAGCGCCCCCGGTATCACAGGGGTTACGAGCAAGGGCGACATCAACAGCACCAGCAGTACAGAACTCCCAGGCGACGCTCACAACAGAGCCGTGCGTCCTCGGGGCGGGGCCAAAGGCCACAAGTTTGACATACAGATCCAGGGCTGCGCCATCACTACCATCGCACAAGGTCATCCGAAGCAGCTGTTTCACCATCGCCTCCGACCATTCTACGACCAGTGGCAAAGGATCACCACAGACAAATGGGTGCTGGAGATCATAGCCACGGGGTACGCCATCCCCTTCCAGTCGCTCCCACCGTCACGACCTCCACCCAAGCCCCACCTCCAGGAGGCCTCCCAGGTAGCGAGGCTCAGGCAGGAGGTGGACCATCTCATGCTCATAGGGGCGGTGGAAAGAGTGCCGGAGCGACTGCACGGGAAAGGGTTCTACTCCAGGTATTTCCTCACGGAGAAAAAGACAGGAGGCTGGAGGCCCATCTTAGACCTTCGCGGCCTCAACAGGTACCTGCGCAAGCAATGTTTTCGGATGACCACGATCGCCTCCATCCTTACAGCTCTGGACGATGGAGACTGGTTCGCAGCCCTCGATTTACAAGACGCGTACTTCCACATAACCATCCATCCGGCTCACCGGCGATTCCTCCGGTTCATGGTAGGCAACGAACACTTCCAATACAAGGTCCTACCGTTTGGCCTCTCCTTGGCCCCCAGAGTCTTCACCAAGACCTTGGCAGTGGTGTCAGCCTACCTGCACAGACAGGGGGTATTTATTTTCCCGTATCTGGACGACTGCCTGCTCAAAGGGGCCTCGAAAGGGGAGGTTCTGCGCATGATACGCGTCACAGCAAACACGTTCTCCTCACTCGGCCTGGTTATCAATCTGGCAAAATGACAAATAGACCCCACACAGGACATAGAGTTCATAGGGGCTCGCATAAACTCGGTTGCAGCGAGAGTATACCTACCAGAGGCTCGCTTTCGAGCCATCGGTTCCCTCGTGCAAGTCATCACCTTCAGCCCTATGGTGCCAGTCTTGACGTGCCTGCAGCTGCTAGGCCACATGGCAGCGGCGACGTTTGTAGTGCAGAACGCCAGGTTACACATGCGCAGCATGCAGCACTGGCTGGCGAGTGTATACAAACCGGCAGTACACACCGTTCACAGGGTGGTGTCGCCCACAGCCGGGGTGCGCCAATCCCTGCAATGGTGGGTAAACCCCAGGAACTTGCTAACAGGGGTACCCTTCCACCAGCCGCAAATATCGGTTTTTCTCACTACAGATGCCTCCCTCATAGGGTGGGGAGCGCACATGGGCGAAGAGGTGACTCAAGGACTGTGGTCACCCACGGAACAGTCACTACACATCAATGTACTGGAGCTCAGAGCAGTGTTCAACGCCTGCAAACACTTTCGAGACCACATACAAGGCAAAGTCGTCGGGATCAGTACAGACAATACCTCCACCATGTTTTATATAAACAGGCAAGGAGGAGCTCGATCCCGTGCCTTATGCGCGGAAGCAATCCGCTTATGGAACTGGTGCATCGCCCACGATATAATCTTGAAAGCCTCATACTTGCCGGGTGCGCACAACGTGCAGGCAGACCAGCTGAGCAGGCGTTTTGCGCTCACACACGAGTGGCAGATCCGTCCCGATCTGCTACGGTCGATTTTCCACGCATGGGGCCCCTGCTTTATGCGTTTCCTCCCACAGTGCTGATCCACAAAGTTTTGCAAAAAGCCAGGAGGGAAAGGGCCCGGATGATCCTGATAGTCCCAACGTGGGATCGCCAACAATGGTTCCCCCTACTCCTGCGCATGTCGGACCGTCCACCGATGCCTCTTCCGGTGGCGCCGGATCTGCTCACGCAAGCCCAGGGGTCCATAGTGCATCCGCACCCCCACAGCCTGCGACTGCAAGCGTGGTTAATCCATGGCTCAGCTCCCTAGAGAGCACATGCACAGTGGCAGTACAACATGTCCTAGAAAGTAGCAGGAGGACTTCCACTAGGAAGACCTACAAACAAAAATGGACTCGCTTCACGGCGTGGTGTTCTACCAAGCAGCTGGCCCCCCTTTCGGTGCCTATACCTACAATTCTAGAGTATTTACTGGACCTCAAGAGAGGAGGACTCTCGCTATCCTCGTTAAAGGTCCACCTTGCCGCCATCTCGGCGTTCAGACATGAGGAGGAAGGGCACACGGTGTTCGCCCACCCTATGGTTACCAGGTTCCTCAAAGGGTTGATAAACCTCTACCCCCCTCGGAAACTGATTCCACCTTCGTGGAACTTGGACCTGGTGCTTACCACACTGATGGGACCACCGTTCGAGCCCTTGGCCACGGTTCCCCTCCGCCTCCTTACAATTAAGACGACCTTTCTTCTCGCAATTACGTCAGCTCGTAGGGTGAGCGAGCTCGCGGCAGTCATGGCAACGCCACCCTGCACTGTTTTTTCCAAGGAGGCGGTAACCATACGGCTGCATCCAGCCTTTGTCCCCAAAGTTTCTTCCGAGTTTCACATCAACGAACCTATTGTTCTACCCTCGTTTTATCCAAAACCTCATAACTCCAACGAAGAGGCGCGCCTACACCTCCTGGACGTGAGGAGGGCGCTAGCCTTCTACGTAGACAGGACCAAGTCCTTCCGGAAAACGGATAGACTCCTAGTCTCCCTCGCTCCCAAATCGAAAGGAGAAGGTCTCTCCTCGCAGAGAATCTCAAAGCACATTGTATCCTGCATAAAAATGTGCTACGAGCTCAGAAAGACTCCTTTATCGGCCACTCCCAGGGCTCATTCCACCAGGGCGGTGGCGGCATCAACAGCCTTTTTCAAGGGCGTTGCGTTAAAAGACATTTGCAGAGCGGCGACCTGGTCATCCTACAACACCTTCGCCAAACATTACGCCCTTCACAGGGTATTCCAAGAGGATACCCGTCTCTCTGCAGCGGTCCTCTTGGGGACAAGCTGCACATAATCCGATTACCCACCTCCTATCTTGGGTTACTGCTGGGTAGTCACCTATTGTGGAGCACCCACGGGGACACTCGAAGAACAAAGAGAAGTTACTCACCGTAGCAACGGTGGTTCTTCGAGATGTGTCCCCGTGGGTGCTCCACTACCCGCCCATCCTCCCCGCTTCGGATCTCTGTTAGTGTTTTGCAGGGGCACCCGAGGCGGTTGGTCGAGGAACTGGCGGGGACCGGATCGCGCACATGGCCAGGAGCGCGCAAGGGAGCGGCGCGCGCCGGCGCATGCGCGATCCGGCAGAAACTGCTTGGAAGATCCGATCTGCGGCGCCGGGCAAGCCCGTCACCTATTGTGGAGCACCCACGGGGACACATCTCGAAGAACCACCGTTACTACGGTGAGTAACTTCTCTTTCTTAAGAGCTGTGTCTACACGTGCACGCTACTTCGAAGTAGCGGCACTAACTTCGAAATAGCGCCCGTCGTGGCTACACGCGTCGGGCGCTATTTCGAAGTTAACTCCGACGTTAGGCGGCGAGACGTTGAAGTCGCTAACCTCATGAGGGGATCGGAATAGCGCCCTACTTCGACATTCAACGTCGAAGTAGGGACCGTGAAGACGATCCGTGTCCCGCAACGTCGAAATTGCCGGGTCCTCCATGGCGGCCATCAGCTGGGGGGTTGAGAGATGCTCTCTCTCCAGCCCCTGCCGGGCTCTATGGTCACCGTGGGCAGCAGCCCTTAGCCCAGGGCTTCTGGCTGCTGCTGCGGCAGCTGGGGATCCATGCTGCAGGCACAGGGTCTGCAACCAGTTGTCGGCTCTGTGTATCTTGTGTTGTTTAGTGCAACTGTGTCTGGGAGGGGCCCTTTAAGGGAGCGGCTTGCTGTTGAGTCCGCCCTGTGACCCTGTCTGCAGCTGTGCCTGGCACCCTTATTTCGATGTGTGCTACTTTGGCGTGTAGACGTACCCTTGCAGCGCCTATTTCGATGTGGTGCCTCGCAACGTCGAAGTTGAACATCGACGTTGCCAGCCCTGGAGGAAGTGTAGACGTTATTCGATGTTGCTACATCGAAATAAGCTATTTCGATGTTGGCTTCACGTGTAGACGTAGCCAAGAGTTCATATGTGCCTCATGCCTCTCCACATGAAGTCAGAAGCTAATATTCTGAAACAGAATATTTGTCAAAGTTTTCCATCAGGAATCAGTTGGCATTTAGAAGATCACATAACCATGATATGAAAATTGATCCATACTAGACATGCTTTATAGTTAGAATTAAATTAACATTGATTTTATATTTGTTGTATTAAATTGTAAATCAAAACTTTAAAATGAGAAATCCACGCATAAAAATAACTGGTTTTCAGAGCAGATTGTCATGTGTACATTCTCCCAGCAAGCTATTGTTAAAGCTGTCGGTTGTCTACTTGATATGTATATCTCTTCATGTGATATAAAGAGAGAGAGCCAAAATATGTTCTCTTGCCCCTCTTCCCCTGCTGCTCCACTCTCTTCAGTAGGTTTGAACTTGAAATCAGTGTTGAATTTGGCCATCCGTGGTTTGTAAGCTACACTTTCTTATGAACATTTATCATAAGAAGGGTGAAAAAAGATGAAATTTTGTGCATAATTAGATGATTCTCCATATATTATATAGCATCTTTGGCAAAACTGTACCCCAAAACAATTTACCAGGTTATCAAATCACAAAGTTAAGTAAACATTTACAGAAAGGAGAGTAATATTAAGAGCAGTATAAAGCAAGGGAGCAAAGATCTTTCAAGATGAAAAGAAACTGGAGGTCAAGGCAAAGAAGTTTGGGAAGTTTGGTGGCCTTTGCACTATGTGAGGCGTTTGGGGAAATCCAGGATAGTCTAAGCCTTGCAAGCTCTGCTTTTGCCTGCCTGAGACAAAGGCCGTGGCTACACTAGCACCCCCCTTTTGAAAGGGGGATGCTCATGAGCCACTTTGGCAGATGCTAATGAGGCACTGCCATGCTTATGCAGTGCCTCATTAGCATAATGGCAGCTTTGCACGTTTTGAATTTGCCGCTTTCAAAACGTGCACCACTGGTGTAGATGGGGCCTTTTGAAAGGCTCCCCTCCCCCCGGATTTTGAAAGCCCCTTCTTCCCATTTGGTTTTGGGAAGAAGGGGCTTTTGAAATCCAGGGAGTCCTTTTGAAAGGTCCCCGTCTACACTGGCAGTGCGTGTTTTGAAAGCGGCACTTTTGAAACAGGCGTGGATGCCATTATACTGATGAGGTGCTGCATGTGAAACCCAACAACATATAAGCATCATGTGAAGACACTTGAACAATGTCATAACTGCTGCCTCAGGAGAATCCTAAATATCTCTTGGGAACATAAGCACATGAACACTAGTGTCCTGGAAGAGTTGAACCTGACCAGCATTGAAGCCATTATCATTCATCAACAACTTCATTGAACTGGTCACATGATTAAGGTGTCTGATCAGCTTCTCCCAAAACAGATTCTTTTTTCTGACTTGGAGGAAGGACAGAGGAGTGTTGGGGGCCAGCAGAAGTGATATAAGTACATTGTGAAGGCACACATGAAAAAGTGCAGCATAGGTGTCGACACTTGAGAGAACCTTGCCTGAGACCGTTTCTGGTGCAGAAATCCGTGAGGGGATGGCACAATTTGAGAAGTCCTGCTGCAGTGCAGGTGGAGAAGAAGAAAAGAGTGTCAATAACTGCCCCATGCTAGCTTCCAACGCCTGCCCCTTGCATGATAAAGCCTGCAGCTCCAGAATCAGGCTGATCAGCCATCAACAGACTCACAAATAGGGGGGTGACATGAAGACATCCTATCCATTATCAAGTGACTGCCAAGAAGAAGAAGAGGAGAAGAATGAGCAACAATATAAGAAAATAAAATGAGATTATATGAGGGGATAAAGTGGATGTAGATGAGCAGAAAGAACAAGGAAATGAGCAAAGAAACAACATCTGTGAGGTAGATGGATGCAAAATCTGGGGGAATTTTTAGAAAAAGGGTTAATTTTGGACTGGGACCTGAAATGAATGGGGAACCAGTTGTGTTGCTTCAAATGATGTTGTAATCCTTTGTGTGGAAAGGTGAGCAGTAGCATCTTAATCTGGAAAACATAGACATAATGAGGTCACAAATAAGGAGGCTGCCATAATCAAGCCTGTAGACAATTCAGTTATTGTATAATAACAATGGTAATCTAATTTTTCTCCATTCATTTTCCAGTTGTGTGAAGTTGACTTATCCACAAACATTCACATCTCCATGGAAATGATTATATAAATTGTTCTTTACTGAAGAAATGTGGTCTTTTATTATTCCAAGGACTAAAATACCACACTTTTTTTTCTAAATTTCCTGTAAACACTGGTAAACTCAACATGATTTCTCTTGTTATTAAAACAAAACCCCCAGAGTTATTCTTGTTTCCTGAGTGGTGGATCACTCAGGCTGGGTCTACACGTGCCCCTTCCTTTCGAAAGAGGCATGTTAATGAGCAGGTTCGAAAGATGCTAATGAGGTGCTGCAATGAATATAATTATCCAATAGCATAATGGCGGCTGCAGCAATTTAAAAGTGCGGCTTTTCGAATCGCATGCCGCCCGTGGAGATGGGACCTTCCAAAAGGACCCACCCCAAGTTTTCAAAAGCCCTTCTTCCTATCTGGTGATCTGGTGATATTCCAGAATAGCTGTTTTGAAGTAGCATGTGCATAGTGTAGAGAATAGCAAAGTTGTTTCTTAATAACAGTTGTTACCTCAAAATAACTTGAATGTGTAGATGTAGCCTAATAGAGTATATTGAAGCCTAAACATGAAACCAGTTTCCTGAGCATTTTTTTAAAATGCAAAATATGGAAAGTGCACTTGTTTCAGTCCTGTTTTCAGGGAGCATCAATCAAAGCATTTTGTGTGTTTTATTGACTTGGGGAGAAAGTACAGTTCAGCATCCATTTACTATGCCTTAAGTAGGTACCCTGACTGCAGATGTGAAATCCAAAGTTTTTATATAAATCCCATAGTTAGAAAAGGACTTCATACATTTTGGTGCATCAGAAATTTACAAAGATGTCTGCAAGAGAGACCTCAGAGAGGTAGACATCGAGCTGGACAACTGGGAAGAATGAGCAGATGACCGCAGCAGATGGAGGCAGGAGTTACATAAGGGCCTTCAGAAGGGTGAGATGAGGATCAGACAGCTAGCAGAGGAGAAGCGAGTGCACAGAAAGCACACTAAGGACTTGCCACCCACCACATCTGCAAGAGATGCAGCAAGGACTGTCACTCTCGTGTGGGTCTTCCTAGTCACAGTAGACGCTGTAAATGAAGTCCTCAATTGAAACTATAAAGGGCACGATCCATAGTCTATGCAGACTGAAGGATGCCTACTACTATCTTGTATAAGATCACTCGGAGGCTTAATGGAACTCTTTGGGCTTGTCTACACTACCACCTTCCTTCAAAGGAAGGATGGTAATTAGGGTGTTGGGAGTTTACTAATGAAGTGCTGTGCTGCATACGCAGCACTTCATTAAGCAAATTTCCCCCCGCAACAACTTTGAAGTTTTAAACTTTGAAGTGCTGGCTCGTGTCTAGCTGCAGCTCACCCACGGGTACTTTGAAGTGCCGGGGTAACTTCGAAATCCCTTTAGTCCCTTTACATTTCATTAGTAAACTCCCAACACCCTAATTACCATCCTTCCTTCGAAGAAAGGTGGTAGTGTAGACAAGCCCTTTGTGTGACCTTTGAGAATAGTATTTATGAATTAGCTTTAATATAAAGATCTTCCAAATTATTGGAGTGAAAACTAAGTTTTGGCTTCATTTATTTTTCCTCTTTATTAAAAATGTTCAGAAATAACAGTTCATTCTCAGTGACCCTTAATTTTAGCTTTAAAGACTTGCAGGAATCTCCACAAAAGCAGTGCCATCCTCTGTTCTGTGAAATTTAATTGGTGTTAACACTCTTTGACTCTGGTTACACTAGAAGCATCTGTTGACAGAAGTTTCTGATGGAACAATACAGCCATACACTAATGCACATTTTGTGTGGGGATGTGCGATGAGTTTTGTCGACAAAACTCCATTTTTTCAAAAAAAAATCTTTAGTGCAGTCGTAGACTTCCTGTTTATAATAAAAAAAAAAATATGTCAAAATATATCCTACCCTGTGCTTCTCTCCCCTTTTACCAGTACACCCTTTGGCTGCTATCATTTGTGATTTCACAAACTAAACAGAGTCACTTTCTTGGATCAGAGGTTTCTGAATAATGTTTTGGTGCTGCATAAAGTGGTGTTGGTAATTTGGTAAACAGCACCCATTCTAAGGACCCATCATAGTGAAGGGGCATTTTGAAGTATTTGAGATAAGATCATAAAATGGGGTTGATCTGTTCACTGAAAATCCAGTGACAGTTTTCCAAAAGCAGATACCCAAAGTTCTGTCAAAATGCCAACTCCAGTAGCTGTAGTCCTTCTGTTTAGTGCCCAGTGTGATTTCAGCTGGAAGTGGCATTCTCTATTTCCTGTCTAAAATTGTTGTGAAATCTTTTTCTGTGATATTCAGTCACCCTATTCATAAGTTGATTTGAGACTTTGGAGAGGTGATACCTATATGTAGTTGAGATTGTTGAGTATTATATATTTTTGGTTTACATTACGTATCACTTTCATACAATGTTAAAACAAAAAGCAGTCAAGTAGCACTTTAAAGACTAGCCAAATAGTTTATTAGGTGAGCTTTCATGGGACAGACCCACTTCTTCAGACCATAGCCAGACCAGAGCAGAGTCAATATTTAAGGCACAGAGAACCAAAAACAGTAAGCAAGGAGGACAAATCAGAAAAAGATAATCAAGGTGAGCAAATCAGAGAGTGGAGGGGTGGGGGGAAGGTCAAGAATTAGATTGAGCCAAGTATGCAGACGAGCCCCTATAAGCTGTGTCTACACGTGCATGCTACTTCGAAGTAGCGGCACTAACTTCGAAATAGCGCCCGTCGCGGCTACACGCGTCGGGCGCTATTTCGAAGTTAACTTCGACGTTAGGCGGCGAGACGTCGAAGTCGCTAACCTCATGAGGAGGTCGGAATAGCGCCCTACTTCGACGTTCAACGTCGAAGTAGGGACCGTGTAGACGATCTGCGTCCCGCAACATCGAAATTGCTGGGTCCTCCATGGCGGCCATCAGCTGGGGGGTTGAGAGATGCTCTCTCTCCAGCCCCTGCGGGGCTCTATGGTCACCGTGGGCAGCAGCCCTTAGCCCAGGGCTTCTGGCTGCTGCTGCGGCAGCTGGGGATCCATGCTGCAGGCACAGGGTCTGCAACCAGTTGTCGGCTCTGTGTATCTTGTGTTGTTTAGTGCAACTGTGTCTGGGAGGGCCCTTTAAGGGAGCGGCTTGCTGTTGAGTCCGCCCTGTGACCTTGTCTGCAGCTGTGCCTGGCACCCTTATTTCGATGTGTGCTACTTTGGTGTGTAGACGTACCCTCGCAGCTCCTATTTCGATGTGGTGCCGCGCAACGTCGAAGTTGAACGTCGACGTTGCCAGCCCTGGAGGACGTGTAGACGTTAGTTGCTACATCGAAATAAGCTATTTCGATGTTGGCTTCACGTGTAGACGTAGCCATAGTGACTCAGAGGCTACGTCTACACTAGCCCCAAACTTCAAAATGGCCACGCAAATGGCCATTTCGAAGTTTACTAATGAAGCGCTGAAATGCATATTCAGCGCTTCATTAGGATGCGGGCAGCCGCGGCACTTCGAAATTGACGCACCTCGCCGCCGCGCGGCTCGTCCCAACGGGGCTCCTTTTCGAAAGGACCCCACCTGCTTCGAAGTCCCCTTATTCCCATCAGCTCATGGGAATAAGGGGACTTCGAAGTAGGTGGGGTCCTTTCGAAAAGGAGCCCTGTTGGGACAAGCTGTGCGGCAGCGAGGCGCGTCAATTTTGAAGTGCCACGGCCGCCTGCATGCTAATGAAGCGCTGAATATGCATTTCAGCACTTCATTAGTAAACTTTGAAATGGCCATTTGCGTGACCATTTCGAAGTTTGGGGCTAGCGTAGACACGGCCAGAAAGTTCCCATCACGATTTAAAGCACGTGTTAATGTGCCGAATTTGAATATAAAAGCCAGCTCGGCTGTTTCCCTTTCCAGAACGGTGCGATAATTCCTTTTCAGTAACACATGTACCTTTAGGTATGTGTATAAAGGTATGTGTGTTACTGAAAAGGAATTATCGCACCGTTCTGGAAAGGGAAACAGCCGAGCTGGCTTTTATATTCAAATTCGGCACATTAACACGTGCTTTAAATCGTGATGGGAACTTTCTGAGTCACTATAGGGGCTCGTCTGCATACTTGGCTCAGTCTAATTCTTGACCTTCCCCCGCACCCCTCCACTCTCTGATTTGCTCACCTTGATTATCTTTTTCTGATTTGTTCTCCTTGCTTACTGTTTTTGGTTCTCTGTGCCTTAAATATTGAGTCTGTTCTGGTCTGGCTATGGTCTGAAGAAGTGGGTCTGTCTTACGAAAGCTCACCTAATAAACTATTTCGCTAGTCTTTAAAGTGCTACTTGACTGCTTTTTGTTTTGATAGTGTATAGACTAGCACGGCTTCCTCTCTGTTACTATTCATACAATGTTAATAATTCAAATTTGTGGTATTTATTACACATCTCAAGGGAGAGGAAAGAGGTTACTTCTGTATGTTTCATCTGATTTCAAAAACATTTGGCAACATCTGCTTTCTTCTCTCACTACAGGTTGACTCTCTCTAGTTCAGCACCCTCAGGATGAGAGAATTTGCCAGACCATGGGAGGTCAATATTATCTAGCAGCATTACCAACACTTTCACTGCTTACTGGGCCCACAGAAGACATTTAGGGGTAAATTACAGCTATATAACAGCACAGAACACTGAGAACAGGACAGGAGGCTGTCAACAAACTTTAAGGGACCACAAGAAACTTGGCCATGCCCAGGATAAGTGGTCTTCCAGCTAACTAAAATCATGCCAGACTACAGATGTTGCCAGACAAGAGAATGATGGACTAGAGAGGTTCAACCTGTACTGGGTTCTGGTAGATGCTATTGCTGAAGATAGGAGCTTTTTCATCTCATCTCCTATGGGCACAGTACAGGAGCTGTAAAATCCCTGGTGGTCTGCAGGGTGGGCTGCAGAGTGTCTTATTATAGTAGCTCGTTTTTATTCACTGAAATTTACTCTTGGGACGGCTGGAATTTGAAGGCTTCCAGATTGTAAGAGCACTAATGGTAGAGGACATAGGGATACCAATTGTGAAATCTTGATATTATTTTCACAACAAAACATTCATTTGAAGGAATCTGCTAGAATGGCTGAAAAACTCGAATGAATCTCATTTTTCCCACTCTGAAAGAAGAGAAATTACATTTTCCAGTGAGTATCCAAAAAAAAAGACCATCAAACTGTTACTCAGCTAGGGTGTCCAATTCACCTTAGACTCCTTTGAAAATCCTACCCTACATCCTTGGTAACCTGCAGCCACTAAAGGATGTTATACTCAGGAACACTTACTCTAATCTGATATGCGACCTAATAGAAGGCAGTACTATAGATAAACATAATGGCTGCATCTACACTAGCAAGTACTTTCAAAAGATTTTTTGAAAGAAGGGGGCTCTTTTGAAAGATTCCATAGAGTGTATGCACACAAAAAGCATTCTTCCAAAGGAAATTGAAAGAATGTGGTGCTCCTTTCGAAAACACTCTTCCTTTCCCATTTCAGGAAGAGCACCCCCTTTCAAAAGCTTCTTTTGAAGGAAAACATATGTGGATGCTCCGCAGGGCCTTTCTTTTGAAAGAACTGCCTTCATTTTTGATCCCTAGCCTGTTCTTTCGAAAGAGTCGGGGCTGTGTGGATGCTCTCTTCCGAAAGAGCAGATCACTCTTTTGATCTGCTTTTTTGTGTGTGGATGAACTCTTCTGAAAGAAGCTCTTTCGGAAGAGATCTAAGGAGCAAATATGCTGTGCTCCAAGTCCTAAATAAGGGTGGAGGTGAGAGGTGGGTGAAGTGTTGAACTGGGAAGAAAAGGGAGGGCTGCTTCTCGGTAATGACCCACACCACTGGGATTGATTTTGCTATTACGAAACTGGTGTAATTGTAGCAATGGCTTACACCACACTACTAACAGGAGGAATAGGATTACATCCAAAAGAAAGAGAAACACCCCCTGAGGTTTTTCTAACTCCCAGTAGTTATCTGAAACAGCCCACGGGTTGGTGGAATTCATTGGCTGTTATTTATCCTGATTTCTAAGAGCTGTTATTTATCCCCAGGAAGTGAGAGTTTCGAGTTTCAGGGGATAGGACTTAAGGGTTAATAGGAGAGTGTGACGTACAGATACAAACAAACAAACAAACTGTCCTGTAGAACACGAGGTTCAGCGGACCATGCTTCCCAGCTGAGGCAGCTTGCTTTCAGAACTTCCCGGTCATTGGATCAAAGCCCTGTCAGACGTTCTGGGGTGTCTTTGCCTCAGCCTTACACGTGACCCTTACAGGCTCATGAAACTAAAGACATACACATAGTAATACACATAGCTATGGCAGGGTACTAAAAGGAAAACCAGAGATAAAAATGCAAATGCTAACTTTTACTTACGCAGCTGAGCAGGTACAGGAACAAAACAACAAAACACTACATCTGGCTGTCTAATCTATACTGTTACAGATTTCTTTGCGGTACCAATAGGTATTCACACACTACTCTGTTTAACTCGTGAGCAGGCGGGAGGAGCGGCAAAAGGTGATCAGTCCCTGTCGTAGACCATGTCCGGTCTCTCCAGGGTTCGGGAGTTCTTCTCCCTCCTTATGTTGTTGTCCCCCTTTATGGTCCTGCCGTTTGCTGGCTCCACCCGAGGCCTGACACATCACATCCTGGTTGCTTCTGCTTCTCTTCGCCTGCAGCCCCTCTCAGCCATCTGCCCCATTTTACGCAACCATACATCTCATGCTTATTTTTTCCTTTTAAGGTATGCAGCTAGCACCGCTGGGCTTCTAGGTCAGAGGCCATGGATCTTTCCTGTATAGGTTTTTCCTGTTTGCCAAGTTTAGACGGGGGGGAAGGCTGCAGATAGTGCAGTCTGCAAGCAATTCAGTAAATTCCACTGCTGACTGGTTTAGACTTGCCCAATTCACTTGGTTCCTCAGTTCTTGGTGTGGCTTAGTGGTTTAGCCTGTTTGTGCTGAGGCATATTTCCCTATAACAATTTAAAATGGTCTCTGGACCCTGCCTCCTCCCCACGTACCTCACCGCGTTGTTCAAGGGCCCGTGCAATTCACCCTAACATGCCCGAGTGTGGCCGTTCACTTAAGGGTCACCAGGTAATTTTGCACAAGATCTTCCAGAAGAGCTTCTTTCGAAAGATCTGGGTAGTGTAGATGTAGCCAGTGTGAGGAGGACAGACAGATTAAGATGATGATTATAAAAGTGAGAAGAATAAATGCAGTCAAGAATGCGATGTGAGAAATATTAATAATGAATTCCTCTCAGCCCACCCACAAATATCTCTGTTCTCTTGCAGCTCCTCTATAGTTACTTTTGGAACTCAAAGAGCAGCAATCAATGCTGAAAATTAAAGGTTCAAACCCTCCTGAGGCTGCACAAAAGGAGACTTCTGCATTTGTACATAGGTTGTTTTTACTGTTTTCCCTTTAAAAATACCAAAGAAATTATGTACAAAGAACTACATTACAGAACATTATTTAGGTTAAACAGTACAGCTTTCAAAACTCAGGGAATGCTCAAATTAACATTGCTCATAAAACCTTAATTAATATCCCTTTTGCATAAGTATTATGAAAGAGACTTTAATTACATCATCATCATCGTCGTCATCAATAACCATGGGCTCAGCGCCTGTTGCTGTCTGATGCCTCCCTCACTATTCTTTTCCATCTTTCCCTGTCCATTGTGGAGTGGATTAGTTTCTATACACTAGGTCTGCACCAACCTACTATATCATTTACTCATTCTCTGTGGGGTCTGCCTCTTCTATTCGAACCATCCATTATGCCGAATACCGGATTCTTGATTTTTCATTTGTTGTTCATTCTGCAAATATGTGCAAACAGTTGTAGCTTCTGTTTTATAATCTTCTGCAGTAGGTTCTCTTTTGGCTGTATCTTTCTATATAATTCCTGATTGATGACCTTCCACATCCATCCTATTCTCAGAAACTTTCCATAACAACTCCTTTTGAAAGCCAATATTCTTCTTTTCCAATTTTTTTATCACCCACATCTCACATCCATACAAGATGCTGCTGAATACACGTTTTCAAGACACTCAGCTTCACTCCTAAGCTAATTGCTTTGCTTTTCCAGATCTTATCCATCACCTTCAAACTCACTCTTGCTTTTGCTGTTCTAGTCACTATTTCCTTCTTGCAGTCTAGATCATATGTTATGTTTCTCCCCAGATACGTGAACATCTCTACATTTTCTAGTTCAATACCATTGACACTGATCTGCCTTCCCATTTCCTTATCTCCAAATACCATTGTTTTTTGTTTTATCAATGTTCATAATCAGTCCACTTACCTTCTTCATTTAGCATCTGCACTGTTTTTGCTAGCTTTCCCTCATCTTCATCAATGATAACTATATCATCCATGAACCTCAAGTTGTTAATTCTTTTCCCATGCATAGATATCCCTTCTATGTTTTCCTTGATCTTGTCCATCACTCTCTCTCCAGCTGTGTGATGAAGATACTTGATGATATTGGATCTCCTTGTCTCGTACCTGTAGTCGTTTTAAACCAACGTCCCAACTCCCCGCATTCTCACTGCTGCCTCCGCTTTATCATTGATATCCTTCAACAAGCGAATCAATCTGCTATCCACTGCATATGACTCCAACACCGTCCAAGTCACTTTCTGATCTATACTGTCAAATTCCTTTTTGAAAATCGACGAACCAAGTGTATATGTTCCTGTTCTTTTGTTGAGCTTTCTCCACTATCAGTCTTAGGGCCAATATCTGCTGTATGGTACTGCTATCTTTTCTGAACCTCGCTTGCTCATCTGCTTTATGTTCTTCTATCTGTGATCAAAGTCTCTCTGTCAGTATCATCATCAGCACCTTGCCTATATGATCTGTTAGGGCAATCATTCTGTAGGTCTTGCACTCCAATGTACTTCCTTTCTTGTGTATTGTCACTAGCACAGATCTTGTCCATTCCTTAGGTGGCTTCCCTTCTTTCCATGTATATTACGTAGTTGGTGTAGTTCCTGAACTATACTTTCTTCACCATATTTGATCGTCTCTCCCATGATCTTATCATTTCCAGGGCTCTTGTTGTTCTTTAGTCATTTCGCTGCTTTTTTCTACTTCCTCCTTCAAAATATTGGTCTTGCTCTTGATGCTCAGGGGAGATATCTCTTTCAGCACTTCAGTCAGTCTCTCTGAGTCACTCAGGTCCAACTGTGCTTTGTATAGATCGGTGCAGTATCTTGTCCATCACTGCACAGTCTTCTCCCTGTTCATGACTACTTCTTTGTTCTCATCATTGATCACCATCTGCTTTGGTTGCCATTTCCTATTAATATTCCTAATAGTCTTATACACCTCCCTGGTCTTATGTTCGCCATAATACGTCTCTATATCTCCACATTGCTCCTCTAACCATTTCTCTGTATCCTTTTTGGCTTCTTTCCTTACCTCATTGCATTTCACCATGCATTGCTGATCTGCCATCTTGGAAACATCTCTTCTGATCTTCAACGCTCTGGTCTCTTGAACCAACTTCAGTGTCTCTTGAGTAATCCACTTCATTTTGATCTTCTCTTCTTCTGGTACAGTCAGCTCAATTGCCTCTTCTATCATAGTGGCTATCCCTGTGACTCTCTTATCTAGGTCTTTCTGTGTGGTGATATTCTCAATCTTCTCTTCGAGCACTGCTCTGTATGCATTCCCTGTTTCTTCCTCACCTAGCCCCGCCACGTCTCTTAAACTGTGTCTTACACTTTGTTTTGAGGTTTATCTTGATGTTTGCAATCACTAGATTGTGGTCCAAGCCTGTATCTGCTCCTTGGAAAATTCAGCACTGCTGTACTGATGTTATCCATCTTCTTCTTATCAAAATCATATCTATCATGTTCTTGGACTTCCTGTCTTTCGATCACCATGTCCACTTCCTCCATAGCAAACTCTAGTAGTTTCTCACCTTGTTCGTTTCTTTCTCCATATCCAAACCTTCCCATGACTCTCTCCCAACCTTCATTATCTGTTCCAAACTTCTCATTCCAGCCTCCTCCAATGATCAACACATCTTTCTTCGGTATCTCCTCCACTGTCTTTGTCAAGTCTTTATAGAATAGCTCAATCTCTTCCTCCGTGCTGTCCGACATGGGTGCATACACCTGAATGGCTAAGAGGTTGAACGGTATTGCTTCGAATCTCACTACCATCATTCTTGCACTCACCAGTTTGTATCCTAATAATACTCTTCTAGCTGTTTTGCTAAGAAGGAATCCAACTCTTGCTTCATGCGTCTTTTCATTTACTGTCCAACTGACTTCGCATCCAACGCATCTCTGCCAGTCCAAGTATATTGCATCGATATCTCTCCATCTCCTTCCGAAGCAGTTGTAATTTTCCAGTTGCCCACAGTGTTCAGACGTTCCATATGTGTTAGTTGTAATTTTCTTTCGGTAAGCAACTTATTGACTCAACCCCTATTGCTTGATTGGTGTCACAGACCTTGTTTACCTGGGCAACATCTGAGCTGGCGTCTTTTATCATTTAGTCATCCTGGCATCAGATTTAATTCGTATTGTTGTTTCATAGTCTACCTTATTTTTCTCTAGCAGATAGTCACTAAGAACTGTAGTATTACCGAACAGTGTGTATACAAAAGGCATCCACAACTGTTGCCCAGGGGACCTTTATTTTTGCCTTCTCTTGAACTTGAGTCCTCAAACTTTGGGCAGGTGAACCAAAGTTTTAAATGTTTGGTGTGAATAATCACCCCAACAGTGAGATTGTAGACTGCTGATTTGATGAGAAGAAGGGTGCATTTTTGTTTGTTTTGGTTTTAATAAGTGTGGTTATTTTTAATTTGCTTATTTTGGGTGCAATTTTAATATTTGTGACAGGAGCAGAAAAATGCAGAGATGAGCAAAACAAAAGGAGAAAAAATTGTTAAACTGGTTCAAAAACTCTGCAAAGGTTTGGAGTTTCTTTTAAGTTTGGGGCAAAAGTTCTGGCTTGATCTGATTCCGCTTGCACATTGCTACTAAAAAGTCCAAGAGAGATTTATGGAGAAATTAGGTGATGACTTCCTGCCTGCACTCTGTTCGGAAAGGATGGAGACAGTTGCACTTGCCTGGCTAGAGTCTCATCTGGGGATCTTCTGAATGAGTGGATAGACAAGCAAAAAGGTTATTTCTACTCTTCCACATTTGTCAGGAGGACATCATTTTAGTTGGCATTTTATTGCATTATGCAGTGGAAGGAACCATTAAGCTGTGAGCACAAAGAAACCAGGTTTTTCCTCAGTTCCCCCAAATGTGGCCAAAACGGCAATTTTTGCTGCCTGTTTAGGCCACTTTGTAGAAGTACCTTGCAGCAGGACTTTGCAAACCAAGAACACAGGACTCAGTGATGGCTCTCTACCCCACATGAACACTGGGGACAAAAGGAGGGGAATTCCCTGTCCCAAAGGCCAGGATTCAGAGAGCTGTAGGCACTACTCCTATGGACAGTTGTGTAGCAGCCTGTTTTCTCCCTTGGTGTTGAATGGAGATGCTTTTATCCCTTCTGCCTCCTCCTTAGCTGCTCCTTGGAAAGTCCTTTTACTCCGATGTTGTGCAGGGAATCAGGATTCAGCTCCTAACTCAGTGCTGTAAAAAACCCAAACCTGCAGTACATGTCTGTTTTCTGCTGTGAAAGGCTTTTGTTTCTATAGTGACCTCCCTTAGCTGAAAATCTGCACTGCATGAGTCTGCTCAGTGTGTAAGTACTTAAAAATCTATAGGTAAGACTTTTCAGCGCTTAAATAACTAATATATGAACACTCCATGGTGAGGCCTTTCATAAATTAGAGCAGGCTTTGGTGCCATTGATTTGATGATGCAATTTACTCTGGGAGCCACAGACAGTGGAGTCTAATGAAGAATTTTGAAAAGGTTACAATGCTTTCTCTTGCTTTTTGTGTTTGTTATTTTGAGGCCAATGTCCTAGCAGTAGACAGAGCCAATTTATTAAAATGCACATTTTCTTCTGAGTTCTTGCATTTCACCTGAGAACACAAAAACAGGAGGCCTGATTGGTTCTCCCTTCCCCACTGGCTCAACTTGCCCAGTTTCTGTCTCTCTGTCTCAGTGGTATTTCTAATGCACCCATCACAGTAGGCACCAGCTGGGCATCTACTCTTTTTTACATCTTGCTTCTGAGGCTGTTATTTAGAATGTCTGTATTTTTGATTCCTATTTCTCTCTTTCTCCATTGATTGCTCTGGGCTTGCCTGTGCTTTGTATTAAATGGAAAAAGGCAATATTTGAATAATGTTAGGGATCTGTCCAAAAAAAGACAAGCTATAAAAATCAAGAATGGCACTGTCCTTGAAACTCTTTGGTTTTGGCCTTTACTACAGCCTCTTTTTGGCAGGGGAACACAGTAATATTCTTCAAACATTTAGTAGAATAGCAGCATTTCTCAGAGCAATAAGCCACATTGGCTGTGTCTACACGTGCCCCAAACTTCGAAATGGCCATGCAAATGGCCATTTCGAAGTTTACTAATGAAGCGCTGAAATGCATATTCAGCGCTTCATTAGCATGCGGGCGGCAGCCGCGCTTCGAAATTGATGCTCCTTGCCGCCGCGCGGCGCGTAAGGCAGCATCCTTTCAAAAAGGAGCCCCGTCTAGACGCGCCGCGTGGCGGCAAGGAGCGTCAATTTCGAAGCGCGGCTGCCGCCCGCATGCTAATGAAGCGCTGAATATGCATTTCAGCGCTTCATTAGTAAACTTCGAAATGGCCATTTGCATGTCCATTTCGAAGTTTGGGGCACGTGTAGACACAGCCATTGAGCGATAGTGGACCTGAGTTTGTTCATTAGGCAGCAGTGACTCGTTCATCTTAAGTTTGTATATTTTTGTGTGTGTTAGTTTAAATACAGTTAGTTTAAGTACAGTAAGTTAAGCACAGTAAGGCTAATTGCTTTCTTAACTATGTTCAAGTTGAGTCATAATCTTGCCCTGGAAATAGGTAGGCAGGGTTTTCTGTCTTTTTCTTTCTTAACTGAAAAATGTATTTTTCCAAGATACCAGAAAAGTCTCCAGTAGTCTTACTCTCATTTTGTGATTAAATAAATGTTTAGACATATGAAAGTAAAAATACATATCATTAACCTATGATGCAAAGACCAAAGCCAGTAAATCAGCATATAGTTATCACTCAGAGCATATATTCTTCAATAATGAAAACCTGTAGGAGAAAGCCTGTGTTGCAGAAAACTCATTCCATTTTCATGTGAAAAGTATCTATAAAGCAAGGAATTTTCATAGTTATGGCGTTTCTTGGTAAAGTAACTTTATATCATCAACAGCCATTTTTAAAATTACAAAAGAAGCCATCCTATAGTTTAGACTTCAGATTGACTCTTAATTATACTTGTGGAAAAGCTTTTTGACTTATTTCTTTATCCATTCCATCTCTGATACAGTAGTGGAAATTTTTAGAATGACAATATGTGCAAGGCCATCAAAGAACTATGTGTGAGCTCCCCCTGCTGGCTAGAAAGCATTGATAACTAGCAAACATCCTTGTTAGAGCTGTACTGAATTCACTTGTGAAACTGCTTAAAAAGCAAAGAGTTTGATAAGATATTTTAATTTGTGTACGATCACAAGGGCAAAAAATGTAAGTTACCAGAGGAAACGATCAAAATTAGCAGGGCAAACATTTTTTCAATATTCTAAAGTGTATTACAAAGAAAACAAAACATTTAAAAAAACAATACAACTAACTAAAATTGGCTGTGTCCTTTGGTATTTTAACCAAAATATCCACACACATAAGAACATACTCTGAATTAGACTGTCTTCAAAAATAAACTTTGTTTTTAAAGTTGATATAAAAAATTTGCATTTATGTAACTATAGGGGGAAAAAAAGGAGATTTATATTTTATGTACTTGTAAAAAAATTTCCCTTAATTTAGACCTGAATTGCCACAATTCAAACATTCTTGTGGCACATTTTTACAGCCATATCACGAAACAATAAAAAGAAGGTTCTGTTATGAAAGTGCAGATAGAGGACTTCATTAACCACTGGTACACATATTGTTTTCACAGTGATTTTGAAGTGGAAGTGAGATGCTGCCATATCACAATGGTGACATTTTACACCCACTGACCATAGATGTAAATGACTACACTAGGCAGTGAAGGATCAGTACACTGCATTGTATAATGTCTTTAATATTACTTAATTCTAGTAAACCACCTCCCAGCATGGGCTCTGCAACCATATTAATCATTATGTTATATTACATTAGTATAACTTGTGCCCAATCAAAATTAGGGTGGAATCACCAAGAAAAACTGCTGTATTGCAATAAGAGTTGTTGGTCTTTTAGTAGAAACCAGTATTAAATGAATGCCTGAACACAGAAGTAGTTGATGTAATGCTGCTGGATGCATCATCTCTTAAACATTATTTTAAAATCACCACTTATGATCATGAAAGATCCCATAGCATTTTCACAAGACTAATGAGCACAATGGCCGTTCTTCCCTCTGTATAAAATATCAATAATAATGTTAGCTGCAGTATTTTAGCCAAATTAACAGTAACAGTAACAGTAGGCATCCTTCAGTCTACGTAGACTACAGATCAACAAGTACATTGTTAAGTGATGCTGGAGTACCTCTCCAGGCACGAGCTTGGGCAAATTTTTGGGACCCTGGGCTGTCCAGATGCCAGTGTCCCCCTCTCGGCTTTACTGCTATAGTCCAAAGGAGAGGATAACCTCTACGTCTGGTACCAGCTCAGCTGCAGAAGTTGCCGGGTCAATGCCAGAAGTTGGCACAGAACCGCCTTAGGACTCCCCTCCGGATTTTCTGTCAGGGTTTACTCCCTTAGCCTTGCTCCTTCCCAGGATAACCCACAAGGCAGTGGGGCAAATTTTAGCAATTTTAGCAACTTTAACCAAATTGTAGTTTTCATAATTAAATTTTGCCTTTCAGAAATAACTCCTGAAGTTTCACACAGATACGACAGACTTCACCTCCTATCCAAAAATGAGTGTAGTAGTGCTACAGGTTTATAAATCTGCTACAGGCTTTAGGACAGGGTAACCACATTGCTCGATGGCAGATATGGGACACCAGCATCCAGAGATTGGGGGCTGCTGTCCCATGTCACAGCTCCTTGGTGATGGGGCCTGCGGCAGCCTGTTGATGGGGGGTCAAGAATGGGGTTCCTGGCAACAGGGGCTGTTGTGCCAGGGAACGGGGCAGCTGCCCCACAAAGGAGCTTCCACATAGCAGGAACTGCTTCCCTGAGTCGTGGGGTGCCTGGGAGTGAAGCATCCACCCCTTAGAGGGGATCCCTGGCAGCAGAAGCTGTCTCCTGTAGTTGTGGGATACTGGGGACTGAGAAAGCCACCCCATGGCAGAGCTCACCAGCAGCAGAGACTGCTGCCAGGGGGTACCAGGGAGTGGGGCCACTGCCCCACAAAGGAGCCCTCTGGCAGTGGGGGCTGTAGCCCCGATACACCAAGTCCCAGGGAACAGGAGCCTGGCAAAATACAAGAAAATGTGTCTATTTACTTTAAAAAAATCAGGACACCCGTGAGACAACTTAAATAAGGGACTGTCCTGGGACAAACAGGACAGATGGTCACCTTACTTTGGGATCTTCAAGATGAAAAGGGCACTGTGGGTGTGATTTGAAAGCCAGTGGTAATACTTTTAGTGACTTCAGTGGGCTTTGGCTTGGAATGAGTGGTTTATAACTATCTAAAATAAAGAAATACATACCACTTTATGGTAAAACTTAGCCCTCCTGCAGTGTTTTGTCATCCTGTGAATGTCTGAAACTAACAAGGTTTCTGCAAACAAGAAGAGTTCCTGGTTTTATAAACTCCTTCAACAATATCAGCATTATTTTTATTGCAGGAAATTCATGATAACAAAATGTTACATAAAACTTTCAGCAACCCAGGAAACTACGCAAGCTATTTCAAGGCAGTTGTTGACCCTGCATTTATAGCTGTCATGTATGTAACACTGCCCTTCTAAGGTTAGGGCATAGATTCACTTTGAACAGTCTAATTAATATGAGCTGAGATGGATGAGCTCCATCCATTAATTCCATTCTGAAGAGTACAGAATGGTTGATCATAAAGGCACTGTATAGAGAATTTGAGCCTTTCTAGAAAGTATGACTTTCAGTGTTGGCCTAGATTCACTGAAAAGCTTTGGCTGCTTTATGCTCCCTCTAGGGTGCAAAGCAGTTATATTCCCAGTTTAACCAACTAAAGTCATGGGACTACTAGTGCTAAAAACTAGTCACATGCGTAAGTGCTTTGTATACTAGTGCTATGGCCCTTATATGTGATCAGGCCCCTAAGCGACCTGTGACCTGATTCTGATCTTCCTTGTCATTGCATTGAATTTAGTGCAGCTATTCTGATAGACACAGATCTGTCTCAGGAACTCTGTTTTCCCATACCCAAAACACTTGGTATTAAAAAAAGATTACTGAGCTGAAACAAGTGTTTTTCATTTGTTGTATATGTTGCAGGAAACATGGTAGTGCATGCACCTAGGTCTGATCTTCATTTTTCTGCCTTTCAAATACTGAAAAATCAAGGAGAAAAATATTACATTATCACTAAATAAGAGACAGCTAAAAAGATATTATCATAGTCTAGTCAGCAACCTTTCTAAGGTGGAGTGCCAAATTTGACTTTTGACTTCTATGTACAGTCTGGGTGCCAGTGATACTTTTAAAACTTACTAATAGTCCTAGGTACAACCGCTTCATTAATAAATAAATAAATATGCCGAGCTTTACTGTTTGGTGGTGGTTGGTAGCAATAGCTGGTCTTGTGTTAATTTACAAGTGGCATGGCTTTGAGCAAGCTCCTGGCTGCATGGGAGAGCAGGGGTGGGGATGAGCTCCTGCCTCATGTGTGAGTGAAAATTGGCTCACGTGCCACTCTAGGAACCTGTGCCAGGGGTTGCTGACCCCAGTCTAAAAGTCAAGGTATCATCCTTAAGCAATTATTGTAGCCGAACATGGACACCAGAAAGTGCACCCTTCCTACATCCTCTTGCTGATAGAAGATTATAATCTGGAACACATTTTAAAGATAGGTTTAGTAAAGGATTATTGATATAGCTGCTTCTCTTTACATTGTGTCTGCCAATGTTGACTCTCTTCCAAAGGTTGATAGGGAAGCAGCCAGTGCCAGTGATCCCAAGCATACACTAATAGGGAGATGCTGTTTACGGTGTGCAAACAAAACTGTGATTTTCAGGAAAAGGTTCCACTTGTCTCACAATTATAAAATATGGAACTGCTGACTGGCTGCAGTGTGGAGAATGAGGGAGTTAGATGTGTTAGTTTACTGAGTATCAGGAGCACTGTGCATAAACTGTTTATATTATCCTGACTGACTCCAAGGAGTTAAATCTAAGGAGGCTGTTGCAAAGGGGTGAGGCAGCAGGAAGGGAAACAATGGCCGAGGTAAGGTACAATTGAGAGAATGCTGGGGTCTTTGGGAAAACAATGAGGAAGCTATCAATTGGGGAATACCCTGTGGCCTGGCTCCAATCAGTCTGGCAAAGTTTATTTTTCCCAGGCCAAACTTATAATCAAGGAGGATACTAAAACCTTGAAGACATCAGCCGAGGTGGAAAAGGGGGTGTGGAGCAGTGGAGAGAGGATTGTCAGTGGCAGCTGGGGACAGCCTCTAGCAGAGAGCAAGAGAGAGAGACAGAGTACTCTGCAGCAGCACAATCTGCTTCTCCCAGCTGAGATGGAGGTAATTGAGCTTAATGGAACCCACCCAGGCTTGTAAAGAAAGATTAAGGTTTAGGTAAGGAGGAGAACGTGCAAGACTTTTATTGCTTTTACTTTTTGTTCTGTCTGCTTTGTACCCATGAAGAAATAAAGAGTGCTTTGAGATGAACCTGTTTAAGTCCCTCTGATCAGCTTGCTTGTCATAGATCCCAAGAGGAAAAGGGCTTATACATGGGGCCTGTTGTGTTAGCACCTTTGGGAAAGAGGGAGCTGAACCCCTGAGGCACAATCCAAGAGTGGCAGCACCCTTGGATTCTTGGAGAGAGCAGCAGGGAGCCAGGCCTCTCCCCTAAGGGGTGCCCTCAAAAGGGGGCTGAAGAGAATCTAAAGTGCAACTTACTCTCTAACTTTGACGTTAGAGGTGTGGCTACACTACAATTAAAAACCCACAGCTGGGCTGTACTGGCTGACTTGGGCTCCTGGGACTCGGGCTGTTGGACTGTTTAACTGAGGTGTAGAGGTCAGGCTGGTTTTTGTACTCTAGGCTAGCTCAGTTGATCAAGCATCAGACTCTTAATCTGAGATCCCAGGGTTCAAGTCCCTGGTCAGGAAAGGTCTCCTTTGCTGCCCACCCTGGGAACACCCTTCAAGCTGGATGAGGGGTGTGCTGTGATTGTGAGGTCAGTTTCCACTTCCCCTTGTTTCATGCATCTGGGTGGCATTTACAGGCTTCCTGGACAGCTTTGAGGAGCAGTGGGTGCTGTGTTGGGTCCTCTGCTTGGTGTCCCCTATACAGAATTAAGGCAGCTAGGTTGTGCATATTTTTCTCAGATGGTGGATGGCTCTAGAGAAACCATTAAAAGTGAACATTTTCTTGAAGTGCATTTTGAGTGGCTTGAAGAGATTGGGAATGTTTTGTATAAAGATGGGTGCATTTGAGTGAGGGGAAGGGAAGTGGCCGGGTGGGGGAGAGAAAGAGAAACAAATTGGGTCAGAGCCTGCAAACATTTTACCTTAGGACCCAAGCCTGCAATTGGCTCTTTGTGGGCACACTCTGTACAGGCTATGTCTACATGAGAAGGTTTTTCTGACAAAACTGGGCTTTTGTTGGATAAACCCATAGTGTGTCAACATGTAAAATGTCCTTTGTCAACAGACTTTTGAAAAAACTGGGCTCTTCCACTGACAGCATTGTGCTTCTCCATGTTCAGGAATAACACCTTTGTTGACAGTTTCCTGCCATGTACATGTTTCTGGGGGGCCCTCTGTCAGCAGTTCACCGGACAGCCCTGTTTGCTGAGCTTCTGGTTGGCTGTTCTGTCGAGAGAATTTTTGGGAAGAAGGGGCCTCCGGAAGAAGGACTTCCTTCTGGAAGACGCCTGAGGGCCATGCTTCTAAACGGCGTTTTGGAGTCTGGAAGAATGGTCTTCCGGACTCCAAATCACATGACCATATGCTAATGAGGTGCAGGGAATTTGCACCCATGCCTCATTAGCATATTTCGGGCCATGTATTACCATGCCACTTTCGGAGAAAGTGGCCCATGTGGAAACGGCCTATGTGAAAAATCTAAGCATGTTTTGGTGCTATATAGACAATAACAAATTGGTAAACCAAGGCAGAGAGGTTCAAATGACTTGCCTAACTGACACAGGAAGTCTGTGATAGAGACTCACATCATGCTGAAGATGTCCTGATGCTCAGCCTTTTGTCAGAGCGACGAGGACAGCCCACCTTCTCTTTAGTGGTATGTGTAAATATGGGGACCAAATTTGACTTTTGATGTGCACACAAAGCTTTCACTGAAGTCAGTGGAAGCCACGCTGTATCTGAAAGAAAAAGCAGTCAAGTAGCACTTTAAAGACTAGCAAAATAGTTGTAGAGGCTCTGTACACGAATATTCCACATAAAGACGGATTACAAGCAATCAAGAACACCATCCCTGATACCACCACAGCCAATCTGGTGTCTGACCTCTGTAACTTTGTTCTCACACACAATCATTTCCGTTTTGGGGACAATTTATACCTCCAGATTAGTGGAACTGCTATGGGCACCCGCATGGCCCCACAATATGCTAATATATTTATGGCTGACCTGGAACAATGATTCCTCAGCTCTCGTCCCCTATTACCACTCCTATACTTAAGATACATTGATGACATCTTTATGATTTGGACCCATGGTACAGAGGCTCTAGAAGAATTCCACAGAGACTTTAACAATCTACACCCCACCATCAACTTATGCCTCGATTACAACATGCAAGAGATACATTTCCTGGACACTACAGTACTAATCAAGGATGGCCTGATCAGTACCTCACTGTACTGAAAACCTACTGATCGCTATACTTATCTACACCCTTCTAGTCTCCATCCTGCACACGTGACTAGATCCATTGGTTACAGTCAAGCTCTTAGGTATAATCGCATTTGCTCTGATCCAACTGACAGAGACCAAAAACTACAAGAACTTTACCAAATATTTATAAACCTGAATTACCCACCAGGAGAAGTAAAAAAACAAATCGACAGGGCCAGACACATACCCAGAAACCAGCTACTCCAAGATCAGCCCAAAAAAGCCAAGAACAGAACACCACTGGTCATCACCTACAGCCCCCAACTCAGACCACTGCAACGAATTATTAAAGACCTACAACCTATTCTTGATCAGGATGCTACACTCCAGAAGGCCCTGGGTGACATGCCTGTTCTCTCCTACAGATAACCTCCCAACCTCATGAGGATCCTTACTAACAGCCACAGTCTATACCCCAGGAACACCAGTCCTGGAACCTTTCCCTGCAACAAAGCCCACTGCCAGCTTTGTCCACGTATCTTCTCTGGAAATACCATCACTGGACCTAACCAGGTTACTCACAGAATCACGGCACTTTCTCATGCTCCTCTGCTAACATCATATATGCCATCATGTGCCAACAATGCCCAGATTCTTTGTATATTGGACAGACTTCTAACTCCCTTAGACAAAGGGTCAATGGGCACAAAACAGACATCAAAACACTCCAGATCTACAAACCAGTTAGTCAACATTTTAATGGCATGGGGCATTCTGTCAATGACCTCAAGGTATGTGTGTTACTGAAGAGAAATTATTGCTCCGTTTTAGAAAGAGAAGTGGACGAACTGACATTTATATTCAAATTCGGAACATTAACACATGGTTTAAATCATGATGGGAACTTTCTGAGTCACTATAGGGGCTCGTCTGCATACTTGGCTCAATCTAATTCTTGACCTTCCCCCCCCACCCCTCCACTCTCTGATTTGCTCACCTTGATTATCTTTTTCTGATTTGTCCTCCTTGCTTACTGTTTTTGGTTCTCTGTGTCTTAAATATTGAGTCTGTTCTGGTCTGGCTATGGTCTGAAGAAGTGGGTCTGTCCCACGAAAGGTCACCTAATAAACTATTTTGCTAGTCTTTAAAGTGCTACTTGACTGCTTTTTGTTTTGATAGTGTATAGACTAGCACGGCTTCCTCTCTGTATCTGAAAGGAATTTGGCTGGTATTAGGTCACACCTTATATTGCTTTTCTCCGTTAATATCTTGTGCAATAAATAGAAGAGTGAAATATATGATTCCATAATTCTACCTAATATCAACTCAGTACTCTTGAAGTTTGTGTTCATATGTAGATCATATTGTTTTCCCTCACCTGATCATTTAAGAAATAATATTGGATTTCTTTCCACTGCTCATCTTTTAACATGTCTTCTTTTTCTATTTTTATCTTTTTCATGATGAATGATGAGCTGCTTTGGTCCTGTTTTAGGGAGGCATTGTATGGGTAATTTCTTTAATACCAAGTTTTCATTTCTCCCCCTCTTCTAAGTGCCATATGGGATCAGATTACCAGATTATATGTTATTCTGTTTTTGGATGATGTTTTTCTCAAGGGCTATTTCTGTTAAGATTAGAGAGCATCAAGCCTACATGTTTAATTTTGAAAACTGAAAACAACTTTCCTGAGCAATTAACAGCAAGGAAGCCAAAAGGCCATATTTTCAGATGTTGTGTGTAAAATTGCAACTAATTTGCATGTGTGCATGTAAACAAGCACTGAAACAAGTAGAAAAATATGTTCTTAGTACTACCGCTTTCCTGCATGCATATGGTGGCATTTCCCTTTAACTGACACAAACATTTATATTAGACCTCTGCTGAAAATTTGGCCCTGGATATTTTAAGTGTAACTTTAATTGTTTAGTCAATAGTACTTGTGCTGTCTAGGAAAATATCGCACTTCACATTCTGAAGCTTAACAATTTTATCATTGTTTGAGCCATTTTTATTGAAAGATACAGCAGTGAGGAAGAGATTGTAAGGAATAGCATTATTCTAACAATATAAAATATCAGCTGCATTACTAGACATCTAGTTGACTGAATTGAGTTCCTGTGAAGATGGCGCTCAACAGCATCCAGTTCTATAGCACTGTTCCTCAGTGGCGATCTTCCACACATTTTGGTGAGGTATGAAAATTGTTATGGGGTTCTGAGGGGCTTACCAATTTCTTCCATTTCCCTCTTTTCCTTTCTTCTCCATGCTCATGCTTTATTTTAAAAATATTAAAAATAAGTACATTGTTGCTAACTGTGTGCTCCCATCATCACTGTGATGGCAAAGAAGAGCTGTGGATAGAAGACACTACGGCCATGTCTACACTAGCCCCCTTCTTCAAAGGCAGCATGGAAATGACACAGACCGGAGAATAGTAATGAGGTGCTGCCATACATATCCAGTGCCTCATTAGCATAATGGCAGCCGCACGAATTTAGAAGCTGCTAACTCTGAAGTGCTGACAGGCAGTCTAGATGCAGGCACTTCAAAATACGTGCCCAACTTCGAAATTCTCTTACTCCCAAAATGAACTGGGAAGCGGGGCTAGTATAGACACAGCCTACCTGCAGCTGTGCTGTTTTCACTCTGCTGACTCTGCTTTTCCCTTCTGAACAGGATTATGATGAATTCTGTCAGAATTCAAATACATTGTGGGTGGGATCTCAGGGGACATGGGAATAATTCAGCCATTCAAAAACAAAGTAAGTGAGATTTAAAATGATGAACATGGCTTCTGCCATTACACTCTCAGCAGATATTACAAGCTTTTAGGGTTTGATTAATGATTTCTCTTGGTGAAAAATCAACCATTACTGCTGAAATACAATTGACTGTTCTTTCACAGCTGTTTTCTAATTATATTACATTAGAAAACAGGGAGGTCTAATGCATCCTTTCAGCAGTGCTACAACAGCTCAGCTGTGCTGTGGGCCTGCCTCCTCTCAGAACATTTTCATCCAGACCAGCAATCCATGCTTCAAAGCAAGTTCTGGGGCAGAGGTAGTTATTCGGTTTGTGTGAATAGAAAGTAGTGATTCTTCCTGCCTGGGAAGCTATCCCCAGGGAGAGTGAGATGTCTGACCCAGAAGAGATTGGATTTTAAGCTTTGTAACAGTGAAAATGTCAAGTCATCTCACCTCAGGCTGGCACACAGCCCAGTGGCTTGCGAAAACCAACTTCATCCAATATAATGCAGAGACAACCAAAACCAATTTCTCTCAGGTAGCAGCTTTACTGCTATTTTGAACACTGTGTAGAAGCAGCTTCTTTAGGAGGTTTGACTGGCTGCTCATAAGTGTGGCTGCCAAATGGGCACATATTCATGCTAAAAACGTAGCGTGAACATATGCTTGAATCCTGGCTCGTGGCAGTCTGCACATATGGACCAGATCCTCAGCTGGTGAATATTGGCATAGATGCAGTGATCTTAGTGTTGATTTGCCCCAGCTGTGAAGCTAGCCTGGGGGTTGGGGGCAAATTATTGTATGCATAGCAGAAATATACTGACCCCACTCCTTTGCACCCTGGTGCACTTTCCAAGGCTTCTCTTATAGGAGTCTTGCAGAGTGGCCTGTTTGTGGGAGCTACATTTGATCCTGAAAACATCTGTTCTGTGCATCCACTGTGTGCCTTTTCTGTTAGGCACCTATACTCAGTGATTTAGTGGAATATGGCCACTGTTTATATTTTGTTCTGCGTTCTTCCCCCTCATCAAATCAGGACATTATGCTCATGAATCACCAGTTTATTAGACTTTGTAGCAATAGCTTTCAGAATAGCTCAGGATTAGCAAAGGGGTAATTTTTCAGGCATTGTTGTCTTCAGTGCTCCAGAGTATTTACGAGTTTTCACTTATGGGAATCCACTACTATAAAGGTGCTGGGGTTTTGCACCTTTTCCAAATTTGAGTCAGAACAGCATATTCTTCCTGCAACTTTCCCATCCATGAACATCCTCCTTTGGACTGCCCTCTGGCAGGAGGCCTTTTCAAACTGCATCTGTATTTCCCACCATCTTATTTCTACACTCAGAGGCAGACCTCAGCCTTTGGCTGTCTCAGATGGAATTTCTTCAGTTTTCTCCCTCTCCCTTCACTTTCATCTCCATTGGATAGTAAAAGGGTTTTTACACCAGCAACTGAAGCAGGAATGGGGGAACTCCACTAACCTGGCGGTAAGAACCAGTTAAATCCCAAAAGCAATTTCAAAGGTCTCAAACCCTGTGTTCAACTCTTACTGAGAGTTATTACCCCACACCTCAGCCTGTACTTCTCAAGTTTGAGGAGCTGCTTTTCAGCAGGCACCTGCCTTGTTGGTACATTTTGAGCAAAACTTTACAGTTAATGGAATATTATGGATTTCCAAACTCTGTCTGGGTGCTGGGGTTCCTTTATGGGTGCTTCTATCAGGGACCAGACCCTGGCTGCAGCCCTGGGACCAAAGTAGCTCTTGCTCTCTGCTGCCGCTTCAAGCTGAGGGGAGCTCTCGCTCCTGCATAGTGTCCCTAGGACCATGTTGAGGCCAGAGCTTCTTCAATTTTGGGACCACAGTGAGAGGCATAAAGGAGTAAATAGGTGGTGGGGCCATACCGGGGGAGGGCTGTGGTGGAATGGGGTGGGCCTATGGGGGAAAGTGCCAGAAAAGGGTGGAGCCGTGGGTGGGATGGGCTGGAAGTGCAGGTGATGAGGGGTCCCTCACTTGCTCTCACTTAGGACCCCACAAAACTTTAATCTACCTGTGGTAGCACTTGATAGAGTACAGCCACATATTTGTTCTTCCTTCATGAAGAAGGAGCCAAACCCCTAGAAGCAGCAGACTGTCCAAGACCCACTGAGGGGAAGTGGAGTCTAAGAAATGCTACAGAATACTCATGCTGATTCACTGAACATCTGCACAGTCTTTGGCGGATGGCATCTCATTCTGGCATCTCAAGTGGGTTAAGCTTTTTGTGTGCTTAGCTTGGAAAAATTTCACTATTTTCCAGTTCAGAGTCTTAGACAAGAACAATCCTAAGACAAAATCATTTGTTCTTTTTGCTTCTTTGATAGAAATGTATTCTCTAACTTTGTCTTTACCTAAAACTACTTTCAAAAATAGGTATAACATTCCTGTTTAAAAAATGAACTTGCAACCATTGTGTCCTATTTTAGCAATTCCCAGTACTGCCACAATGAGGGATATTTTGTAATTTGTGGATAATTTCCAGATGATCAACATTTGTACCATTTTGTGTTGGGGATCAAAATCCTTAGGTAGACTGGTTGGTATTTACAAGATCATAAAATTACGCCAAATGGGAAACCTAAAGATCATTTGTGAATATTTCCTTTTGGTTCTTTTCCTGTCTGTAAATTTCCAGAAAGGTTAATGTTATGAAAGTCAGAGCTTTTCTGTTCATGGGGAACATGGTTAAGGAGCTTAACAACATTTTTGCAGAAACACTCGACCTTTAAGAACATGATTAAAAAAAAAAACTCTAGGCAGGTTTAAAACTGTGAAAAAGAGAGTAACCTGAATTACAGCTTTTGTTTAAATAAGACTTGCAGCATCCTTTCCCTGATGTTCACAAAAGTGGTTTATCTGATCACATACACTCGCTACACATAGTTTCGGGTTTTTCTTTTATTTTTCCTGTCCAGCAGAGGCTGTTTTAGGGAATTTACTCAAGGGCTGAGCCTGTTGTAAGAAAGGATTAATTATGAAGGACAGACAAATTGACTTGACCAAGCCCTTGAGCTGAAGCAAATCAAACTTTTATGGTCAGGAAATTTTGGTTAATATTTAATTCTAGCCCTTTGCATTTCTCCTTTTCATGAGGATTTAAGATGTGCTCAAAAGCCCCAACCCGGGTCCAGACCTCCCTTTGTGCAGGGCACCATACACATTTATCATAAGAAGCAGTCACTGCTCTTTTATTGTTCCTGCATTCTGGACTGGCTCTTACTGGCACCATTCCTGGGGAAAACCCACTGTCCTGCAGCATGAGGTTCCCATACAGCATGTACTCTGGGGCAACACAAATGAGGAAGTCCCCCCTAAAAAACAAAATCAAAAGCCACAGCAGTAGGCCCAATATCACTGCGGCCATAGGTGACCTTCCTAAAGAATGCTGCAGGTGTTTAGTAAGGATCATGGAGCTTTTCTCTTGAATATTTCCATGGGGATGGGAGGAAGACTGCTAAATTTCCCTGTAGTAGTGCTGTTGCTGCCACAGGGAAAAGTGAAGAGACCAGAGAGCAAAAGGGCTCTGGAGAGGGAGCCTCATCCAAATGGCTTGGGTAGTTTAAATAAAAAATATATATGGATCTATCAGAACTGAAACAGCACATCTTTTGGGAGACTGCACATCTGTCACTAGTTATGATTAGAGTTAGTAATGAGTGCAACTGTATCTCCCCTCTAGCAGTGGTGTCTAGTCTTTGATCCTCTCCTGTTCAGGTGCTCAGTGGAAGAATAGCTATCTAATTCCAGTTGCCTGGCTGCGTCTACACTAGCAAGTGCTTTTGAAACATTTTTCGAAAGAAGAGAGCTCTTTCAAAAGAGCCCATGGAATGTCTACACACAAAAGCATTCTGGCAAAAGTGAATTGAAAGAATGTGGCTCTCCTTTCAAAATCACTCTTCCTTTCCCGTTTCAGGAAGACTGCCCCCTTTTGAAAGCTTCTTTCAAAAGAAAACGTGTGTAGAAGCTTTGCAGGGCCCTTCTTTTGAAAGAACAGTCTTTATTTTCAATCTCTGGCCCAGTCCCTTGCTGTGTGGACACTCTCTTTCAAAAGAGAAGATCACTCTTTTGATCCGCTTTTTTGTGTGTGGACGCACTCTTTCAAAAGATGTTCTTTCAGAAGAGATCTTCCAGAAGAACTTCTTTTGAAAGATCTTTGTAGTGTAGACATAGCCCCTGTGTCTACACTTGCATTTCTCTTTCAGAATAGGCATGCAAATGAGGGAAATCGAAAATGTCAATGAGGTACAGATTTACATATCTGGCATCTCATTTGCATATTATCCTTTTCAAAAGAGCTTGTTTTCAAAAGAAAGAAAAGCAATGTAGATGTGTCTCTTTAGAAAATAAATTGCATCTTTGAAAGAACCCTTCTTTCTATTTTGTTATAGGAAGAAAGGTTCTTTCAAAGATGGGGTTTACTTTCAAACAAGCTGGGTCTACCCTGGTTTTTTTGTTCTTTCAAAGAAAGCTCTTTTGAAAAGAGAATATGAAAATGAGGTGCCAGATATGTAAATTTGCACCTCATTTCCATTTTCAATTTCCCTCATTTGCATGCCTCTTTTGAAAGAGGAATACAAGTGTAGGCACAGCTTTGATGAAATAAATCCAAGGAGTCCTTGCAATCTGTTTGACTCAGACCTGTGTCCCCCTTTGACTTCAGTAGGACTCTGGGTGCATATAATAGATCAGATTACAGGATCAAGGCTTGAATCTTCTTCGTCAGATAAATACATATAAACACTTGAGCTTCTTAGGCCATAAGTTGGGCTGTGAAATGCAGGCCTGAAAGGACATCAAGAAGTGATCAAGTCCAACCCCTGCTACAGAGGCAGGATCAAGAAAACCTAGATTCTCCCTTGCAGGTTTTGTCCAACTTGATCTTCGAAAACTCCAGTGGTGAGAGTTACACAACCTCCCTTGGAAGCATATTCCAGAGCTTAACTACCCTTATAGTTAGATTTTTTTCCCTAATATCTAATATCAATCTTCCTTGCTGCTGATTAAGCCCATTACTTCTCATCCTGCCTTCAGTGGATATGGAGAGCAATTTACCACTGTCCTCTTTATGACAGCCCTTAATATATTTGAAAACTGTTTTCAGCTCCCCCCTCTGTCATCTTTTCTCAAGACTAACCATGCCTAGTTTTTCAATCTTTCCTCCCAGGACAGGTTTTCTAAACCTTGTATCATTTGTATTGTCTCCCGTTGTTCCACTGCTTTATTAAAGTGTGGCATCCAGAACTGGATCTGAATAAGAACTGAATGCAGACTTCAGCTGAGGCCTCACCGATGTCAAATAGAGTAGTCAGGGGCGCCATTTCAGGAGGGCAGAGGGCAGCAGTTGTTTGCTCTGAGATTCTGCTTGTTTTTTGTCCTAGTCCCCTAACTATGGGGGAATGAGGGAAAAGTGCGCAGATTCCATGAACCACTCTTCTGCCCCCTCCCCTCCCCAGCCGGGAGCAAGAGGCATGTGCACAAGCTGCGTACTTCCCTTTCACTCCTTGGTAGGAGAACAAGAAGATCAAGCACCATCCCCCTATGCACAGCTGCTGCCCTCCGGAAATGGCGCCCTTGAAAGCAGGACAATTACCTCCCATATTTTATATGTAACATTCCTATTAACATACTTCAGAATTTTATTAGCCATTTATACAGTTTCATAACATACTTGACTCATCATCAGTTTGTGGTCCACAACCCCAGACCCTTTACTGGTGTACTAACGCCTAACCATTTCTTCCCCGTTTTGTAGTTTGTGCATTTGATTTTCCCTGACTACATGTATCATTTGCACTTGCACAGCACAGTTTTTCATACCAGAGAAAGAGAACTGGAGCTTATGAGTGCAGTTGGCTTCCCTTCTGTAGGACTTATTTGGCAGGAACTCCTTGTGTGCACCTAATACTTTCAAAAATTATTTAAACTATGAACAGCCCAATCATAATTCATATATCATATAGACGTCACATTTGTAGATAAATGCTAGGTGGGTCTAATTTGGCTTTTATCAAGCTAAAAGATAACGTGTGCTTTCTCTCACCTTTATTATTACTATCTATTTGTGAGTACCAAAAATGTGCTAGCCACCTCACAAAACATGAAAGGCTGTGGTTCCTGCTCAGGGGAGTGTGCAAACAACATTCAGTATAACACAAGAAGTGAGGATCCTGGACAAGTGGGAAGAGGAAGAAGAAGCTGATAACTGAGAAAGGCATGACGATAGTGCTGTTACTTTTAAAAATGCATCTTTCCTTACTTTCGTTTCTGACGGGTGAGGCAGCCAAAGTAAGTTGCTGGGGTAATTTGAATGTGAGAAACTGGTTTGTGCAGACTGGAGAGGAGTGAGGAGAGGTGCTCTGAGTTTAAGGGGCAGCCTGGAAGAAAGCAATACAACACTTTTCAGAGAATAAAGGGGAACATTGACATTGGCATAATTGACAGAGTAGAGAGGAAGGAGACAGTAATACAAGATACAGGGTCAACGATGTAAGCAGGGGCTGAGCAATGTAGGACCTTGAAGTGGTTTATCTCACTGCATCTAGATTAAAAACAGTCATGGTTTTACAAGCAGATAAAACTTGTGACATACACTTGTAGGATTCTTTATTTGAATTGCATTAGGAGAGAGTTGTTTTCACTTTGGATTTCCTGAAATCAGTGTGAATCATCTTGCTTACATTTGACTCTCCCAAAGACAACACAAACTCAAATAAACCTTATTTGTTATGTTATATCGATACACGTTTTTCATTTAAATTTATGTTCTCCACTATAATCCTCTAAATGCCATGCCAGTAGGATCCCTACTATTTTGTCACAAAAAAGATCAATGCACACTGTTTTTTTATTCAACTTTCAAATGATATCAAGTACCAAGAAGTACAAGCTGAAACAATAAATCTTTTACAGCACTCTGGTAAAGAAATTAGGAAATCATAATTTCTAGGTAGCTCTGATATTCTTATTCTTTTTCTTATTCTAAAAGTAGGAGAATGTTACAAAAAATATCCTGGGGGCTTAAGCATTTATGTACTCATGAATTCAGAGTACAGTAAACTCTGTCTTAACCTACATTCTATCATCCAGAGCTCTTAAATAACTGTCATTTTAAGCATAAGTATATTTTACTTATGTTTTCCAGAAGTACAGTATAGTGAAAATAAATACAAATACATACAGCAAATACAGTATAAATTTACAGTGTACAATAGTACTGTTGTTGGTAAATAAAGTAGTCTGCTTACATTTTTGTTTGTTTCTTCATATCGGATCTTGTTTCCCTTTAGTGTTATGCAGTGCTAGGTATGCCTCTCTATTATCCAGAATATTTTAATATCCGGCAACCTCCCGGTCCCGGGGCTGCTGGATATAAAAGCTTATACTGTAGATTTGGATTGGTCAATAGAATTTGTATCACATATGTAGGAGTCCTGGGACGCCCAGCTGTTGGCCTAGAGCGGGCAGCAACCAAAAGAGGGTTATAATACAGGCCCAGCCCTCAGTCTAGGGTGGGGCAGCAGTTCACAATAGTAATACAGTACAGGCCCAGCCCTCAGTTTGGGGTGGGGCAACAGCACAAGGGTTTGAGCACAGGCCCAGCGCGGGCTGGCCCTGTCAAGGAGGGGGTAGGGGGTCGCAGGCCCTCCCACTCCACTGCGACCCGGCCCGGGGCCCTGGGGGTCGCTCACACGCGACCACGGCAGTGGGGATCCAGGCCGCAACACACTGCCATGGGTTCGGGAGCGTCGTTCCCCGGGCCACTTCCTACCTCTACCTCCACCAGGGGAAGGTCTCAGTCCATCTGGTCAGGGGGTCCCGCGGGGTCAGTCTCCTCCAAATCGTCCACCTTCGGGGGCTCCGGCCAGTCGCTCATGTCAATGTCATTGGGATAGTCTGGCGGCGGTAGCACGGTGGGCCCAAGGCGATCCTGGGCCTGGGGGCTGCAGGGGTCCACCGGGACTCTGGGGCAGGCCGCTCCTGGGGCCTCGTAGTCACTCACCCTCGCTGGTCTGGCTGCGTCTGGGGCTTCCTCCAAGGCGCGGGGTCTCCGCCGGCGTGAGGGTCCTGGCAGGTCTGGGAAGTCTGGGTAGTCCCCCTGGGGCATCTGGATCTGTGGTTGTTCGGGGCCGCTGGGGGCTTGCTCCTCCGGCCCAGCCGGGCGGCAACAGGCCCTCTGCCCTTGGCGCCAGGGAGCTCGTGCAGGTGCCTCCTCCCTGCCCGGAGGCCCAGGCTTTAATGGGTCCCGAGCCCTGACCTTGGCCCTTCTAACCCTGGGCCCCGCCCTCTGAGGGGCGGGCCACTGGTGTTCTGGCTCCGGGCCTGCCCACCAGGGCCTCTGCGCAGCCTCCTCTGCCTCTGAGTCAGCAGGAGGCCATACTGACTCACTACACATATCATATCTGAGAAATAATATGAATTTAATTGACAGACTTTACAGATACATATGAAGTGATCACTTGAATATTTAGCCCCACCAAACCTTTGTCCCCTTTCTTTAAATATGGTTTCTGATCAATGTTCCCTGTAAGCTGAGTGCTTGGACAGCCACCCAGAAGAGAGTGAAGTGCCACCTAGATGATTAGCAGAGCTCTCACAGATGACACCATGTTTCCACTGGTGGTGCACATCCACACATGCCTCAGTGAACGTGACAAAATGTAGTCTGCCCATTGATGGGAAAAATTAGAGGGAACACTGGTGCAGATACCATCAGAGACAGTATATTCACTTTCCACCACAGCTTATCTCTTTGTCATAGAGCATGTGAATGCCAGGATTTCACTCATGCCTCTGGATCTAGTGTCAGTAATGAGGGACCAAAAATCATTCTGTTTGCTACAATAGGCATTTTTGTCACACTCTCTTCTCTTTGTCATTCCGTATATATGTTCTCCATATGTCTAAAGGCTGTGCTTGAATGATCTTTTTCATTGCTATGTTTGACAATGGATGATTTCTTGTTTTCAACAATCTTCTTCATTAATTTTTCACAGTACTTTGAGGTATGTCTTCTGTTTAGGGTGTTTCAATTACTGACTTGAAGATTTTGGGCACTCTTTCCTATACAACACCTGAACCTCCACAATCCCTAATACTCTAGAATGACATTTCTTTTCCTTTATTTCTTAAATGCAGGGTGTTGTAGTTTTGATATTTGGTTGGTAGCCAGTGGTTTGAGAAATGGCAGTAGCCAACGCAAGTTTATAGTGGGAATGATCTTGAGCTTCAACATCCAGACCTAGATTTGGAATTTGATCCCCCAAAGTTTAAGAGCAGTCAGAACCCAATGGACCAGGAGCTTGGATTGACCCATTGTAAAGAAAGAGCCCAGCTACATTTACACCAAGTCTGCTAAAGTTCCTGGAAGTCCAGATGTAGAGTTCTGGTTCTGATCCTGGCTTACCTCTAAACAATATCTCCTTTACAGATCCACCAACAGGGTGGAGGGGAGAGGGGGCTACTGTCTTTGGGGCCAACTGATTTAAAAGGGCTGGAGTCCTGGAACCAGTGATGGGATAGTGGTGATGGCCCTGTAAATTGATGGTGTAGCCTCACAAAATATACTGCATGTGGCGCTGAGGGCTGCCTGGTGTAGGTACATCACACTCTGGGTGACACAGAAACCTACCTGGGGGTGGCTAGTCCTTTGCACCTGAAGCCCCACCTGCTCCTGTCTCTCAGCCTCACTGCTCCTTTATGTTCCAGTATAATAGCAATTGGTCATGATAAGAAAAAAGATTCTCACAGCTATTTGGACACAACATATTTTACTTATAATGAATCTACAATAAATAATAATGACTGTTCTGATCTTATTTTAAGCCTGGAGATGTGAAGGCTGGCCTGTACATGACTGCTTTTTGGAGTTAGTTGAAACTGTGCAGAACCCAGGTCTTTGGCAGAAACACAGGAGTAACCCATGGACCCTGAGAAGTATCAGGTCCTGGGGTCCTGTGGCAAAGCAATAGTGCCCTGAGGATGAAATCCTAAACCCCATGAATCCAATGGCCTAACTCTTTTTCACTTCAGTGAATCAGGATTTCACCAACAAGTGTTTAGAAATGAGGAACTTTTTAAAGAATACTGCACTCAGTATAGGATTTATCTATCTATGACCCCTTTTCATCTCAAGAGACAGTGGTTAGCAGGTTTATACAATGTTTATACAACATTACTAATTAAAGTATCAATTTTAAAAAAATATTTATTTCATTTGGCTTGGCAGGTGTTCAGAAAATGTTAAAATTAGGCACAAATTACGGTTTATGAATAGCCAAATATAGAGCAATAGAACTACATAAATTGTTCACAAGAATTCTTAAAAAATATTTGCTTTGCTCAGAATAAATCTTTGGTTCCATCTCCACCATCTCCAAGTCCAGCAGCTAGTGGCAGGTACATATAGAGACCACTTAGTCCATTTAGTTTAGTCAAATAGAAACCATTTATTTGGTCCATTTTATAAAATAGTTGGGGATTTCGGGTGCCTAACTTATGGGATATACAACTTGAAGTGCCTTTCAAAAGAGATACATTTCAAAAACTGCATAGCACCTGCCCTCATCCCCCTAGGAAGTGTCTCTAATTGACCCCCCCCAAATACTATTAGGCACTTTTGAAGGTTCTGGCCTAAAATGCCACACTTCAAATACTTGACAAATAAAAGCAAACTGTAGCATATACTTTGGTAACCAGTGGAACTGACGGCACAGCTTCTGTTTATGCTCATGACTGCTAAGTTTATACTGCTCTACTAAGCAACGTGGAGTATCACTATTGTACGCCTTTTTACTTTCTCTTAGGGATTGGATAATTTAGCTCTAACGAGAAGGAGCGCTTTGCTCCAGTTGTTTTAATAATTGAAATGTACTAGAATTCTGTTTAAAAACAGATGTTTTTTGTGATATCCTTCATTGCCCAAGTGGAATTTGGAGTGGTCAAGTACTTAGATCTTTGTGAAGGTCTTTTTGAGAAGGAAGATGGAATTAGTGTTGGTTGATAAAAGGTAATCTTGCCTATAGCTTTTTTTTCTTTTTGCCTCTGACACATCATTGTTTGAAAGTTTCTCCAGCTTTCTTCATCTCGTTTTTCTTTCTCCTTGTTTTTGTTTTCAAATATGCCTTGTTCTGTTTCCTCTTTTCAGTTTCTCATATTTCTTCTTTTCAGGTCCATTACCTTTTCACCTTTTTCCTGGAGAAAAACAGCAGCAGTTTTGCTTTAGAATAACAAAAAGCGGCAACTTTATTACAGGCTATAAATTGAGCTAGTTCAAACAATTCAAGAAATACAGTTTCAATAACATCAGACCTAACCAGTGAGTTGAATATTATTTGAGAAATTACTGCTTAAGAGGATGCCAGACTCAGCTGACACATTCTTCCAAATTTTAAACCTGCACCCAGCTCCGTTTTCTACACAGATCACTCTGACTCCTTATCCTTGTGACTTTACCTCTGCAGAAGGACTACGAAAAGTCTTCCAGGAAGTCTCTCCCACTGTCACAATGCTGTTTGCTGCTGGGACATTCGCTTCATTAGTCACAAATCACACTACATGGGATTCCCCTTTATTTACTATCACCACCTCCGGCCAGGTTTTACATCTTCTTCAAGAGTGACCAAAATGTAACAGCCCTTGATGTTACCCTGAGTTTTATTTGGAGAGAAGGATGCTCCCATGGTTACAGTGCTAGTCTGGCTCTTAGACCACCTGGATTTAATTCCCTGCTCCATTATATGCTTATGATGTGACTTCGGACAAATCTATCTCAGTGCCTCAGTTCCCCATTTAGAAAATGAGGATGAATACACTAATGACTGTGAGGTGTTCAGATAATGCTGGTAATAGGGGCGATGTAATTGCATAAGACAGATGAAAAGTAGAAAACTGAGGTCTCTTATATCTTGATGTTAACCACTTTTTTTTCTCTTTATCCCTACCCTGTTGTCATTGCTAGGAGGTTTTTAATTCAGTTTCCCTGAATGAAATCAATGTGGCAGAAACCTTTTGTAAAAGGAAATAGGTCTATGGCATGGTTGGACTAGCACAGTTTTGATCTTTATGTCGACAAGGCTTTAATCACCTTGCATGGCTCAGACTTACCAGAGTCCCCCAAGGAAAGCAGAATTGCAAAGTCTGCAGAAAACCCGTGGGACTTCCCAAGTTAATTAGGAATGAATTTTTTCCCTATAAATGAAGTGGTTCTTTAAAATGACTTGGAATCTCTATTGTCATCTTATGCCAGTACTATGATGTTGTGGAAGATGTCATTATAGTGGTATTTCCTTGTTTCCATGTGGCACATTCACTCATACAGTATGGAAATGGTCTTACATGTTTCCTGCATGTCTGAAGTTATTTCTCTTGTGCAACAAAGGTGAGTAAAAGTGTATGGTGCTGCAATCTAACACATCACATCTATCACAATGTTATAGCATGTGATTCTCTATTAAACATGAGAATGTTTGTTAAAGAAACATTCCTGCATATGGCAGAAACATCATCTAACTGAATGGATCAAATCAAATGATTTATAATACATTTAGTATCAGAGTGGTAGCTGTGTTAGTCTGTATCTGCAGAAACAACAAGAAGTCGTGTGGTACCTTATAGACTACTTCATAGGATGCATCTGACAAAGTGGGTCTTTGTCCACGAAAGCTTATGCTCCAATACATCTGTTAGTCTGTTAGGTGCCACTGAACTTCTCACTGCTTAGTCCTATTAAGTGGCATTATCTTGATATATTACACGTTAAAATGGCATTGTTTTTACAAGAGAATGGTGCATCCTAATAATTGCAGCTTGGCTAAATATTTATCTCCAAAGGAGGAGCAGTTTACTGCTTAGGTCAGGGCATCTCAACTTTTCAGAATCCCATTTTCCCTGGAGATAATTATCCGGAGAAGAGTTTGAGGGTAAACTTGAGGCAAGCAGAAGGACAACAGATGCTCTTCAAAAATTGTTCTGAATTGTTTTATTTAAGGCTGATTTCTCTTAGTCATTCTCTTTTTCTGGATCATTTAACAAAGCAAAACTTTGCATAACCTTCTGTTTAGATAACATGAATTATACATATGCACATTTAAACTCAGTTCTTCTGCAATATCCCTAAATGTTGGGCCAGATTCTGCTTTCAGCTGTACTTATGTAAATCTAGGGTAACTCTAAACAATTTGATGAAGCTGCACTGGATTTACAGCAATTTTTGACCTGTTGTTTTTATATACTGTTATCTATCTGAAGAATTGTTGCATTAATTTAAGAGGCTTTGTACTTCAGTGGATTCATCACAAGAATGTTTACTAACATTTTCTGAGTAAGAAGGCAGAGAAACAATTTGTCTGAAAGACCTCTTAATACAAGTGATGGATATATTGTGTTATATACAGATACTCTTTTTAGTCACATTGGTGTATGATGCTACAACTCTTGACTTCATTGGCATTACTTCCAATTGATGTACTCATTGTGAGCAGAAATTCAGGCCTGAGAATATTTTCTATGCTTTTTCCTCCATGTATTTTAGCAGAGAGTTAGAAAACTTCAGAAGGAATGTAGGTATTTGGGCTTTCTTTGGCATGGAGGAGGTGAATATCCCAAATAAGAAAACACTTAGTCTAGGATACTTTTTATCCTCAATCTGTTTCTCTTCAAGTATTTTTAATTAACAATTCCCACTAGATTGTTGTGCCACTGGCTAGCGTATGCTTAGACCCTTGTGTATTCTGCAGCATTGATTGTTATTCATTTTAATATTTAATTACATTTATAACAAAACCCGTCTTTGAATTTGCCTACATTCATTTTTGCCCAACCAAAATAGACATTCTAACTTGCAAAAGGACTTAGTGCTACCATATGGCAGAACTAGGGGAGATCTCGAACCAGACTTTGGACCTAATGTGCCATGGGCCGTGTCTACACGTGCACGCTACTTCGAAGTAGCGGCACCAACTTCGAAATAGCACCCGTCACGGCTACACGTGTTGGGCGCTGTTTCAAAGTTGAAATCGACGTTAGGCGGCGAGACGTCGAAGTCGCTAACCCCATGAGGGGATGGGAATAGCGCTCTACTTCAAAGTTGAACGTCGAAGTAGGGCATGTGTAGACGATCCGCGTCCCGCAACATCGAAATAGTGGGGTCCGCCATGGCGGCCATCAGCTGAGGGGTTGAGAGACGCTCTCTCTCCAGCCCCTGCGGGGCTCTGTGGTCACCGTGGGCAGCAGCCCTTAGCCCAGGGCTTCTGGCTGCTGCTGCTGCAGCTGGGGATCCATGCTGAATGCACAGGGTCTGCAACCAGTTGTCGGCTCTGTGGATTTTGTGTTGTTTAGTGCAACTGTGTCTGGGAGGGGCCCTTTAAGGGAGCGGCTTGCTGTTGAGTCCGCCCTGTGACCCTGTCTGCAGCTGTTCCTGGCACCCTTATTTCGAACTGTGCTACTTTGTCATGTAGACGTTCCCTCGCAGTGCCTATTTCGATGTGGTGCTGCCCAACGTCAAAGTTGAACGTCGATGTTGCCAGCCCTGGAGGACGTGTAGACGTTATTCATCGAAATAGACTATTTCGATGTCGCTACATCAAAATAAGCTATTTCGATGTAGCGTGCACGTGTAGACATAGCCATGATGTACACTGGGCAATGCAGTTAGTGATGTGTGGTTTCATTTCTTAATTCAGAACTGTCTAAAAGCATACCGATGAAGTGTGCTTAGGGTGTAAAATGTCAGAAATGCTGTATTCTTCTTTCAGTAGATGCAGATGTGTATTCCACCTTGATGTGTGTGTAGCTAGTGCACAGGAACTGGAGAATTTTGTCTAAAAGTAGCCATAAAAGGGTGATGTGTACCTCATAGTGGCAGCCCCTCCCCAGCCTATAAGAGGCAGGGCCTCCCCAGTGCTTCCCCATTTTCTTCTTTCTATCCCTGGCAGGAGTGGGAGCTCTGTATGCTGTTAAACTCACAGCATCTTAATGAATTTATTTTCTCTCTTGTTTATAGTTAGTAGTAATGTTCCTCTTAATCTTTTTTCTCCCATGTGTGGATTTTTTCCACCAATGTGTGCAACAAATTTTTATGGGCACCAAGGCATGTGTAACTATGCACCACCGTTAGAAACAAAAAAAGCCTATCTCTGGGTGCTCTGCTAATCAGTTGGGCAGCATTTGAATCTTTCCTTAGTGGCCACATAAACACAGTTTATAGGGGACACTGGTTCAAGTTCTGTGCAATGGACAGTTGTTTAAGAAACAGACTCAAGTGGCTCAAAATCCTTACATAATCATAAAGCTAGAGGCAAACACAAGGGTCATCTAGTCTCACCTCAGCCAAGATTCAGGATCTGTTGTGTCTAAACCATCCAAGACAGATGGCCATCCAGTCTGCTTTTGAAAATGTCCAGTGAAGGAGCTTCCACAACCACCCAAGGCAGTCTGTTCTATTGTCCTACTGTTCTTGCAGGTAGGAAGCTTTTTTTGATGTTAAATCTTCAATCTCTTATAAGTTTGAACTCTCCACCTCTTGTCCTGTCCCCTATGTCAAGAGAAGACAACTTTTCTCCCTCTTTTTAATGGCAGCAGTTCCAATACATGAAGACCATTATCATGTCCCTCTTTTAATCTCCTCTTTTTCCAAACTGGACATACCCAGTTAATTCACCCTTGTGTTCATGTGGCTTGCCTTCCATCCCTTTGATCATCTTTGTCACTCACCACTGGATTTTTCCAGTTTTTCTACATCCTTTCTATAATTTGGTGACCAAAATTGGACAGAGTACTCCAGCTGAGAACCTAACCAGCACCGATAGGTGGGACTATCAGCTCCATGATTTGCCTGCTATGTCTCTATTAACACAACCTAAAATTGTGTTTGCTTTTTTGAAACACTATCGCACTGCCAACTTATCTTGAGCTTGTGAGCTGCCTCAACTCCCTTCTCAGCAGTGCTGCTACCAAGCCAGTTATAGCCTCATTCTGCTTTTGTGCCTTATTTCCCTGTCTGTAGCACCTTAAATTTGTCTTTGTTGAATTTAATTTTGTTGTCTGTAGCCCATTGTATGTTTTCATATAATACCTTACCACATCACAGTCCCTTTGAATTGTAGCTCTGTCCTCCAAAGTGTTGGCAACCCCCTCTAATTTTGTGCCATATGAAAACTTGATCAGTATGTTCTCTACTCCTAAATCCTGGTCATTAATAAACGCATTAAACAACATGAGATCCAGAATGGATCCCTGTGGAACCACACTTGAGACGCCATCCGATCTGTCATTGTGTTACTAGTTACTCTTTGTTTGCAATTGTTTGACCAATTAATTATTAATTTAATGGTAGTTTCACTGAGCCCACGTTTCTTCAGTGTATTATCATAATGTGATGTGGGACTGAGATTGAGTCAGAAACCTTGGTGAAGGCTAGATGTATCGTATGCATTGTACTCCCCTTATCCACCAAACCAGTGCCCCGTCAAAGAAGGAAATCAAGGTATATTGACATAATTTGTTCTTTACGTATTCATGCTGGCTGCTAGTGATTACCCCATCATCCTCCAGGTATTTGCAAACTGAATATTTAGTGTATTGCTCTAATAGTCTATCACATATCAAAGTCAGATAGACTGCTCTATAGTTCTCAGACTCCTCCTTTTCCCTTTTTTCAAAGATAGACACTATGTTAGTCCTTCTCCAGTCTTCTGTGACTTCTGTAGCATTAGGAAAGGTTCCAAAAAGGGCAACTAAAATGATTAGGGGGTTGGAACGGGTTTCATGTGAAGAGCAATTAAAGAGACTAGGATTTTTCAGATTCAAAAAGAGGAGAAAGGGGGGATATGATAGAGGTATATAAAATTATGAGTGGTGTGGAGAAAGTGAACAAGAAAAAATGATTCACTTTTTCCCATAGAAACAGAACTAGAGGACACCAAATTAAATTAATGGGCAGCAGATTTAAAACAAATAAAATGAAGTTCTTCACACAGTGCGCAGTCAACCTGTGGAACTCCCTGCCAGAGGAGGCTGTGAAGGCTGGGATTATAACAGGGTTTAAAAACAAGCTAGACAAATTCATGAAGGTTAGGTCCACTAATGGCTGTTAGCCGGGATGGGTAAGGAATGGTGTCTCTAGCTTCTGTTTGTCAGAAGCTGGAGATGGATGGCAGGAGAGAGATTGCTTGATCATTACCTGTTTGGGCCATTCCCCTTGGGGCACCTGGTATTGCCACTGTCAGCAGACTGGATACTGGGCTCAATGGACCTTTGGTCTGACGCAGTATGGCCATTCTTATGTTCTTATGGGTTTTCTTTTGTTATGTTCTCCCCGGCATCCATGAGTTTGCAAATATTATTTCCAGTGATTCTGAGCTTTCTTCAGCTAAGTTCTGCATTAACTTGAGGAAAATAGCATCAGACTCTAATGGTTTAAATTTTTTCAGATTTGTTAGAAGTTCTCTGTTGCATTTTTATCCTGATCCGCATCCCTTCCCCTTAATTGTTTATGATAACTTCGCTAGTCATTTGGTCACATACTATTCCTTGTCAAAAAACTGCTTCAAAGTAGCCGTTGAGCTGCTGTGCCTTCCTATCATCTTTTGTAAACTTCATCTGAAGGAGCATCTATTTGAACAGGACATGTGGCCTGCTCTGGCACTGAAGCCCTTGCCAGTTAAGAAATTGTCCTTGGGTGCCAAGAGTGCTGCCATTTTCCATTACAATTCAAGCACTTCTCCAAAGAAATGGAGACTCTGTTTCCCATCAACTGCACCTGGGAAAACCTCTTGTAAGATCAATTGAGATCTCTCCAAGTCCGGTTACATATTAGTTTAAAGAAAACAATAAAACAAGTTTAACTACAAAAAGATAGATTTCAAGTGACTATAAGTAATGAGGCATAAGAGTCAGAATTGGTTAGAAGAAAATAAAAGGTAATATGCAATTAATATCTACCTTGACAAGCTAAATGAATTTAAGGCAAAGTTTTCTCTCACACGCGCTTCAGTGGTCTTATTGGGTGGAATCCTTTGAGTCAGGATCCCTCTCCCAGCTCAGTGTTAATTTCCTTGGCTTTCACGTATTGTTGAACCATGGGCACAGAGAAAAGGAGAAGTTTTTTGGCTATCTGTTCCCCCATTTCTTCTATTTCTTTTTGTCTTTTAAAACTGTCCCTGGCTGAAGTTCAGAACATCTGTGGGAAAGGAAATCTCTAGCTGTTTCTGTGTCACAGTGTAGATTTCTTGCTCATACTAGTTTTCTGCTGAAGAATTGCCCCTTAACCAGGTGACAGTCCATGATGTTGACTTTTTGGACTCCTAGCTGGAGCATTAGTTCGCTTTTTGTCCTTGAGGAATTGGTTTGTGCCTGCTCTTTCAAACTTCAAACATGTCTCATTAATGTTATAAGGTAGAATCTTATAACTTTACATACATTTTTGCCACACATATTTTTGCAAATGATACTTTGCAAGACATACTTAGTACAAAATTGATTATTGTTTTGTAAAGAGGATGAGCGTTGGGGTATAGACTCTCACACATGTTTAACAACAATATAACCTTAATGTAGTATGTGCACAAAAAAGTAGGAGAAGACCTGAGATTGGTCTGCCTAGAGGAGATTAGATTGAGGCAGTCCTGCCTCAAGGAGAATATTACTCCAAGAGCCATTTACTGTCCAGGGTTCAAAATGGTCTCACAGACAAGCTTAGCAGATATGTTTCCCTGCATCAAAAGTGGTCCCTAAAGACACGTTTCCTCTGGGTCATTGTTGCTGCTTGGGAAATAGCAATGATTGACGTGTTTGCTACAAGGGACAACAGGAAAAGTCATTGGTTCTGCTCATGAGGGGCCTCAGTTCAGGCTCCCTGGTCAACACTTTCTACTTCAGCTGAAAGATGGTGGTCCTGTAAACATTTCCTCCCAATTCTGATCATCTCTTAGATTGTCTTCAAGCTCAAGGCATATCTGGCCAGGCTCACTATCACTGTCCCAGTGTGGCCAAGACAGTACTTCTTCTCTCTCAGTCTGTTCAGCCTTCCATATCATTTTTTCCCTATTCTGAGTCATTCCCTCAGAACCCAGGCCTCAGCTTGCATCCTCCACACAATTCCCTATGTCTCACACCATGGCAGCTGTATGGTTTAAATGAGGAACAGTTATGTGCAGCAGGTGTACAACAAGTCCTCCTTAAATGTGGAAAAGTTTTCATCGGTATGTTCTATTCATATAAAGGAAAGTGATTTTTAATGTAGTTGTTATCCCATGGAATCCAGCAAATGCTGGCCTCTATCCAGGACTGCACCTTCAGTCACTCAGGCTTCCATTTAGCTGATTGAAAGTGCATCTGGCAGCAATATCAGCCTTTCACCCCTCTGTTCAGGGAAGATCAGTCCTCTCCAATACCATGGTAGCAAGATCGTTCAAAGGACTCCTCCATCTACATTCTGTTGTCCAAAAGCCCATTTCTCTTATGGTATCTTAACTCAGCCTTGCTAGCCATAGTAGAGTGCCATTCAAGCCCATGGCATTGTGGCCCTTTCTGCTTTTGTGTCAAAAAATACATTCCTAGTAGCAGTGACATCTGCAAGGAATGTGCGGTAGTTACAGACTCTGATGTCAGAGTCTACTAATATGTAGTTCTCTTAAGACAAAGTGATTTCGTGGTCATATCCAAAATTTTTGTCTGAAATGGTTTCTCAGCTTCATTTGAACAAGGCAATATAGCTATCTATATAATTTCCTAAGCTTTCTTCATCTCCAGAGGAGAGGTATCTCTGTATGTTAGATTTCAGGAGATGTCTAGTCTTTTATCTAGCAAGGACAAAACTGCTTCGCCTTGTTGGTTTGCATCATATGCAGATCACATGAAGGTTCACATGGTTTCTTCATAAACTATCTCCAAATGGAAAGCATCCTGCAGCAAGTCAGCATATGAAACAGCTTCAGCTATGCCTCCTCAGCAGGAGTGAGCTCGTTCTATAAGAGCCCACAAGCACTACAATATTTCTAGTGTTCCTCAGTGACATTTCCATTTTGGACAGTTGCAAGTCTGGTGCATGATCGTCGATACATATGTTCATGAACAATTATACCATTCATCCTCTAGGCCAGTGGCAACTTTGATGGAGTGGCCCTGCAGTGCTTGTTTTGGTAGATTCTGAGCCCTTCCTTCTGGAGGGGAAGGGGTACAGCTTGTGTGCCTTCTAAGTGGACTATATAGCAGTTTCTATTTGAGGAAGAAATGATTACTTACTGTACCTGTGACTCTTTGAGATGTCATATACTCCAAGACCCAGCCTCTATCCCCTCTGCATCAGACTCTTATTTCTGGACATTAAGTGCAAAAGACCTGATGGAGGGGGCACCTCTTACACCATCCTTCTACAGGCAAAACTTCTCCAGGTCTGATAAGTAACCATTTATTTTATTTCATAAATTATGTAGTAACAAATAGTAGCTCAAAATTCTAAAGTTCTCTCACTATAGAGGGAGACATGACTTGCTTCTTTCCAGGCAGGGATGATTCTTGTTTTGTTTTTTTGAAGAAAAAGAAGAATGAAATGGGGCGAGTTCAGCCATTATTGCTTTGATTGCTGGTGGCTCATTAGCATTGGCCACGCTCCTTCAGATTAGCAGTAATTAAACTGTGAAATCAGACCGATTGCCTTAAGCTGAGACACCATACCAGGCTGTCAAGAGAAATCACAGGGGATAAATCAAGAGCCCTGTGCATCCCAGATCACTCCTGGCATGGGCGAGAGTGTGAGAGGCGGAATAATGAGGACATTCCGTTTTTTTGTATTTGGTGGACCCTCAACAGACAAGCTTTTGGAAGCGTTGTCATGACGATGACAAGAGCAAGGATAAACTCTTACTCCCACTAGCTGTGGTTAATGAAGATGATAATGAAAAATTATGCCAACATTACTGCAATTTTTTTATTCCGACTGGCACTTGTAACCTTATGCCTAATGACACAACACAATAGTGACAGTAATTGTGCACTGATAAATGGAGTAAAGATGCTGAAAAATGTCTGCCTCAAAGATATACAAGTTTAGTTAGCTGAGTAATTTCTTCCAGTAAGCATTTGCTTTGTTCTTTGAACTCTCACTTGGTGGCTTTGGACTGTGCATGCCAAAAAAACATCTCTAATCACTTCTCATTGTTTACTGAAGAATAGGCCCAGCAATTAAAGCAAAGACTGCCAATGTTTTATTTCTGGTAAGCAGAACAAACATGATCTAGATTAAAAAACAGTGACAATACAATACTTTTTACAGACTCTGAATGGGTTTACAAATTCTTTGTTTGTTTAACTTCCAGTTTCTGTGTCAATCAGTTTATCCCACTCAGAATGTAAATCTTCAGTGGGCTAATTTCCAACACCACTACCATAATGCTATTGTCTAGCCAGATTTCACTTAGAACTCAACTGCTTTTCAACTGTAGAGATCAATGCATATTACAAAAGTGAGTACCTTTATACCTGTTTATTGATTGGGTAAACTGAGGCACTGAAAGAGTGAGAGCTTGATTTTTTGGAAATGCTGAAGGGTTAACACTTTCCTTAGCTTCAAATGGAGTTGTGGGGCTCCAGCATAAAGTGGTTAAAATCCTGAAGAGGCCTTTGAATGCTATTATAATATAAATACTCAGTTAAGAATAAGAATAAGAATAAGAATAATCAGCACTGCTGCAAAACTTGCTCTGAGTAAGTCACACAAGGACACATGTCAAGTCACTGAGAGTGCTAAGTTTCCTGCCTCTCAGTCCTGTGTGCTATGCACCAGGCCACTCTACTTTTTGTTACACCAAACTTTGTGTTGTTTCCACAAGTAAGCATAAGTACAATGGAGAAGAGTGAACTCCTAAATTTATGTAGTGGATTCCTACACTGCTAAAATCCAGTGTGCACGTTGCCACTTGACTCTAAAGAATAGCTTTATTGAGTGTGTAAGCGTGCTGTATTATAATAGCCTCTCCTGGATTAGACAAAAAATGCAAATGAATCATTTAATGCAAACAAATAATTTAAAAGAAGCAAAGCCGTTGTATTTACTAGAAAACAAGTGGTGAGAATAGCTCTTTTGACAGCTTTACTATAGTATTTTTTGCCTGGGAGAGTTCCACTATTCTTCTCCATTGACCTCATTCATTCCATCAAAGCTTGAGAAATCTAGATTATGTCTGGTGTGGGATTTTTCCCCCCTGTGTGCGTGTGTGGTTTCTGTGTGTTGCTTTTGGTTAACACAAAGTTGCTAGAGGTATATTAGACATAGGAACGGTTCTTCTCATCTGAGGAGTATTTCTCTCTATAGTTCCTGAAAGACAATATTAAGACAGCATGGAACAGTTGGTGATTCATGGTGGCAATTATTTTTGTATTATGGAACAGCAGCAGTGAGCAGGAGCTCAGAAGGACGCATTTCCCACTACTCTTAGTGAGAGTTCTCATTGCATCTTAACGAACACTCACCAAGTCCTGCGAGTGAGCCTACTGCAAAAGTTTTTATACAGGGAGAGATGTTTTTCACTCCCCTGTTATGTTCTGCTATTTTGTTGCCCCTGTTCCAGATGAATGAAAACAGTTTAACCGGGGCAAAAGGAGTCACAAGAAAGAGCATCTAAACAGTATTGAATATAATCCAGATACAATTGACAAATCCCCTGCAGGCAGCTTCCTTTACAGAGTCTGCCAGAAATGCTGTAGCAGAACAGGAAGGTCACCATTCTCATCCAGCTTAACACAGGGCGCCTGGATTTTCAAAGTGAGAAACAGATGCCCTAGCCCAAACGTGGAAGGGTGGAGTATGTAATATGAATCTCCTGTGCACTCCTTGGTTACATCCACTGCTCTGAGCTCCAGCTCCTATTTCAGTCATTGAACTCCTTGTTCAGAAGATTGAATTCTGGGTCTGAAAAGCCCCTGAAGTTTGGTGGAACCTATATCCAGTCTTACACACATCTATTTACATGCAGTAGTAACTCACTGTGCATTCCATGAGTATATTTGTCAAAAAGAGAAGTTTCATGGACATTAGCCTCCAATCTTGTTAACCTTCAGCACATTTCAAAAAGAAAATGTTAAAAGTAGGGGAAGAAAAGATGTCAAAACATGTCACCCAACATATTAACACAGATGATTGTTCTGAACTTGACAGAAATCAGTGATGGGAAAAATCTCAGATACATGATCAAAAGCTGATACAGCTTCTGAGGGAAGGTGGGATAAAACTATAGAGAGCTATTCCTTTTAGGGATTTTAATTTCAGGTTACTTTGAAGATGGACAAATTTATACATTCATGAATTAGAGTTTTATATATTTAAGAATGGAGGACACCAGATAAAATTGAGACAAAGGGAAAATTTGATGAACACTTTACATGATCCAGAAAATCAGGGATTGTTGGAAGATAGGAAGAGTTTATCCCAAAAATCTAAATCCATTAACACTTAATATTTCTTTCCACTCTGCAACTATGTGTCCACTACAGAGATCTTGTGAAAGAAGCCCTTCCAGAAGATCTCTTCTGAAAGAATTTCTTTCGAAAGAATGCATCCACACAATAAAAAAGTGGATTGAAAGAGCGATCTGCTCTCATCCACACAGCCCCTGCTCTTTTGAAAGAACAGGCCAGGGAGCAAAAAATCAGACCCCATGAGGACTGCTCTTTCAAGAAAAAATGCCTGTGGAGCATCTAAACATGTTTCCTTTCAAAAGAAGCTTTCAAAAGAGGGTGCTTTTCCTGAAACAGGAAGGGAAGAGCGATTTTGAAAGAAGCACCACTTTTTTTTTATTTACTTTGGAAAGAACTCTTTTTGTGTGTAGATGCCCCATGGATCTTTCGAAAGAGACACCTTCTTTCAAAAAATCTTTCAAAAGAACTTGCTAGTGTAGATGCAGCTTGTGTGTTAGAGTTATCTAGACAAGGTAGAATGGAAAGAGACTAGAGGAGTCAACTGAGGTCCTCTTAAATGGTTAAAGATATGTCAGAGATGGATCATACTCTAATAACCACCTTTTAACTCTGTCTCAGATTGGGAGATCCAGGCTGAAAATTAATGGCAGAAAACCTCTGAACAAATTCAGGGAAATACTTCTGGACAGTGAACAAATCTTAAGGATTCAGGGAAAAACTCTTACTAACTTCAGCAGAAATTTTGTTTGAATAAATATTTCAGGATTTGTCTCATTTATGTAAATACATGAAACTCATGGCTGCAGGAGATCTTAGAATAAAATAGCCTATCTAGATTTTAAATAGAGCTGGCTAATATTATGACTAATGTTATCACTGGCAGATAAGAAAGCTAAAATAGGGGTAACCATAAATCCCCTGCGTCAAGGTGCAAACTGATCATTCCTCATCTAAGAATACAACCTCTGGCCCCAGGTGGTCATCCTTATATAGAGTTTAAAATGGGTAGGTAAATTATGTTACTGCAGCACTGAACCAACTCCGCCATGAAGCCACCACGAGCTCCAAACCAGTCCCAAGCCTGGATGAAAGAGGAGGGTTGGTCAGATGTGTGTGGATGCGCTGACCGTCAAACAACAATACGAATGAAATCTGATGCCAGTACAACTAAATGTTAAAAGATGCCGGCTCAGACATTGCCTGGATAAACAAGGTCCATGATACCAATCAAGTGATCAGGTTTGGGTCGATGAGTTGGCTACTGAAAGAAAATTACAGCTAACACATAGGTTATCCATTGGAACATGGAATGTCTGAACACTGCGGGCAACTGGAAAATTAGAGCTGCTTCAGAATGAGATGGGGAGATACCAATGCGATATGCTTGGACTGGCAGAGATGACCTGGATGGCATCAGGAGAGATATGCAGTTGCGAAGTCATTTGGTCAGGAAACTAAACAAAGCATGAAGCAGGAGTTGGATTCCTTCTTAGCAAAAAAGCTAGAAGAACATTATTAGGATACAAACCAGTGAGTGCAAGAATGATGGTAGCAAGATTTGAAGCAAAGCCGTTCAACATCTCAGTCATTCATGTGTATGCACCCACGTCGGACAATACGGAGGAAGAGATTGAGCTATTCTATAAAGACTTGACAAAGACGGTGGAGCAGATACTGAAGAAAGATGTGTTGATCATTGGAGGAGATTGGAATGCAAAGGTTACAACAGATAACGAAGGTTGGGAGAGAGTCATGCAAAGGTTTGGATATGGAGAAAGAAATGAATGAGGTCAGAAACTGTTAGAATTTGCTACAGAGCATGAGATGGTGATCTGCAACACGAGATGCCAACAGAAGGACTGTAGGAAGTGGACGTGGCGATCGAATGATGGGAAGTCCAAGAACATGATAGATATGATTTTGATAAGAAGAAGATGGATAACATCAGTACAACAGTGCTGAACTATCCAAGGAGCGGATATAGACTCAGACCACAGTCTAGTGATTGCAAACATCAAGATAAAACTCAAAAGAAAATGTAAGACACACTTTAAGAAAAGAAGAGATGTGGAGAAGCTATGTGAGGAAGAAACAGGGAATGCATACAGAGTAGACTGTTCCAAAAGAAGAAAATATCAATAAGAATTGGATTTCCCAGGAGACACTGAAGTTGGTTCAAGAGACGAGAGCGTTGAAGATCAGAAGAGATGTTTCTGAGATGGCAGACTAGCAATATAGGGTGAAATGCAATGAGGTAAGGAAAGCAGCCAGAAAGGATATGTAGAAATGGTTTGAGGAGCAATGTGAAGATATAGAGAGGTATTACAGCAAATGTAAAACCAAGGAGGTGTATAAGACAATTAGGAATATTAATAGGAAATGGCAACCAAAGCAGATGGCAATCAAAGATGAGAACGAAGAAATACTCATGAACAGAGAGAAGATTGTGCAGCGATGGACAAGATATTGCACCAATCTATACAAAGCATGGTTGGACCCGAGTATCTCAGAGAGACTGATTGAATAGCTGAAAGAGATATCTCCACTGAGCATCAAGAGCAAGACCAATATTTCAAAGGAGGAAATAGAAAAAGCAGTGAAACGACTAAAGAACAACAAGAGCCCTGGAAATGAAAAGATTACGGGAGAGATGATCAAATATGATGGAGAAAGCATGATTCAGGAAATACACCACTATGTAATAGAGCATGGAAAGAAGGGACATTGAAATGGACAAGATCTGTGCTAGTGACAATACCCAAGAAAGGAAGTACATTGGAGTGCAAGAACTACAGAACAATTGCCCTAATGAGTCATCTAGGTAAGGTGCTGATGATGATACTGATGAAGAGATTAAGATCGCAGATAGAAGAACATATAGTAGATGATCAAGCGGGGTTCAGAAAAGATAGAAGTACCATGCAACAGATATTGGCACTAAGACTGATAGCGGAGAAAGCTCAACAAAAGAATAAGAACATACACACTTGCTTCGTCAATTTTCAAAAGGCATTTAACAGTATAGATCAGAAAGTGACTTGGGCAGTGTTGGAGTCATATGGAGTGGATAACAGACAGATATGGTTGTTGAAGGATATCAATGATAATACGGAGGCAGTGGTGAGAACATGTGGAGAGTTGGGAAGTTGGTTTAAAACAAGTAGGCCGTGTCTACACTAGCTCCAAACTTCGAAATGGCCATGCAAATGGCCATTTAGAAGTTTACTAATGAAGCGCTGAAATGCATATTCAGCGCTTCATTAGCATGCGGGCAGCCGCGGCGCTTTGAAATTGACGCGGCTTGCCCCGACGGGGCTCCTTTTCGAAAGGACCCCGCCTACTTCGAAGTCCCCTTATTCCCATGAGCTGATGGAAATAAGGGGACTTCAAAGTAGGCAGGGTCCTCTTGAAAAGGAGCCCCGTCGGGACGAGCCGCATCAATTTTGAAGCGCCGCGGCCGCCCGCATGCTAATGAAGCACTGAATATGCATTTCAGCGCTTCATTAGTAAACTTCAAAATGGCCATTTGCATGGCCATTTCGAAGTTTGGGGCTAGTGTAGACGTAGCCGTAAAGGTACAAGACAAGCAGATCCAAAGTCACCAAGTATCTTCATCTGGAGAGAGCGATGGACAACATCAAGGAAGAGGTAGAAGGGATATCTGTGCACAGGAAAAGAATTAACACCTTGAGGTTTGTGGATGATATAGTTACCATTGAGGAAGATGAGGAGAAGCTAGCGAAAATGGTGCGGGTGTTAAACGAAGAAGGGAAGCAGTACAGACTGATTTATGAACATCAATAAAACAAAAACAATGGTATTTGGAGATAAGGAAATAGGAAGGAAGAGCAGTTTCAATGGTATTGAACTAGAAAATGTAGAGAAGTTCACATATCTGGGGAGCAACATAATGTATGATCTAGACTGTAAAAAGGAAATAATGACTAGAATAGTGAAAGCAAGAATGAGTTTGAAGGTTATGTCTAAGATCTGGAAAAGCAAAGCTGTTAGCTTAAGAACAAAACTGAAAACGTGTGTATTCAGCAGCATGTTTTACAGATGTGAGACATGGGGGATAGCGAAAGATTTGAGAAGAAGAGTATTGGCATGAGAAAGGAGTTGTTATAGAAAGATTCTGAGAATAGGATGGATGCAGAAGGTCACTAATGAAGAATTATGTAGAAAGATACAGCCGAAAGAGAACCTGCTGCAGAAGGTTATAGAACAGAAGCTACAACTATTTGGGCATATTTACAGAATAAACAATGAACAAAATATCAAGACCCTGGTATTTGGCGTAACGGATGGTTTGAATAGTAGAGGCAATAGGAGAAGGAGTAAAAGGAGGAGGAGTTGCACTCTATGTGAGGGAGCAGTACGATTGCTCAGAGCTCCAGTATAAGGAAGGAGAAAATCCAGTTGAGTGTCTTTGGGTTAAGCTTAGAGGTGGAAGTAACAGAGGTGATGTTGTAGCTGGTGTCTGCTATTGACCGCCAGATCAGGGAGATGACATAGATGAGGCTTTCTTCAGGCAGCTCAGTGAAGCTTCCAAATCACAGGCCCTGGTTCTCATTGGAGATTTTAATCATCCAGACATTTGTTGAGAGACCAATACGTCAGCACACAGACAATCCAGGAAGTTTTTGGAGAATGCTGGAGATAACTTCTTGGTCCAAGTGCTGAAGGAACCGACCAGGGGCCATGTACAACTTGACCTGCTACTCACAAACAGGGAAGAACTAGTAGGAGAAATAGAAGTGGGAGGAAACCTGGGCTGCAGCGACCATGAGATCATTGATTTCAGTTCCAGACAAAAGGAAGAAAGGTGAGCAGTAACATACAGACCCTTGATTTCAGAAGAGCAGACTTCGACTCCCTGAGAGAACTAATGAGCAGGATCCCTTGGGAAACAAAGATGAAGGGGAAAAGAGTTCAAGAGAACTGGCAGCATTTTAAAAAAGTCTTACTGAAGGCACGGGAACAAACCATCCTGCTGCATAGTAAAAAAATGCAAACATGGTAGGGAGCCAGCTTGGCTTAAAAGGGAAATCCTTAGTCAGCTTAAACTCGAAAAGGATGCATACAAGAAATGGAAACAAGGACAGTTGACTAAGGAGGAGTATAAACATACGGCTGGAGAATTCCGGGCAGTAATCATGAAAGCAAAGGCACAATTGGAACTACTGCTGGCAAGGGATGTGAAGAGTAACAAGAAGGATTTCTACAGGCATGTTAACAATAAACGTGTTGTCAGAGAAGGTGTGGGGCCGTTACTGGATGAGGGAGGTAACCTAGTGACAGATGTTGTAGGAAAAGCTGAAGTACTCAATGCTTTTTTTGCCTCAGTCTTCACAGGCAAAGTGAACTTCCACATGGTGGTCCTAGACAATGCAGAATGGCAAGGTGGATGGCAGCCATCTGTGGGGAAGGAAAAAGTTCTGAGCTATCTAGAAAAACTAGATGTGCACACATCCATGGGTCTGGATTTAATGCACCCAAGGGGACTGAGGGAATTGGCAGATGTCATTGCTGAACCTTTGGCCACTATCTTTGAAGACTGGAGAGCGGAGGAGATACCAGATGACTGGAAAAAGGCAAACGTCGTGCCCATCTTTAAAAAAGAAAAGAAGGACAATCCAGGGAACTATAGACTGGTCAGCCTTACCTCAATCCCTGGGAAAATATGGAGGAAATCCTCGAGGAATCCATTTTGGAGCACTTGGAAGAGGGGAAAGTGATCAAAAGTAGCCAACATGGATTCACCAGGGGGAAGTCCTGCCTGACCAATCTGATTAGCTCTGATTAGGCTCTGTGGACATCGGGGAGTCAGTGAATGTGATATACCTTGACTTCAGCAAAGCTTTTGATATGGTCTCCCACAACATTCTTGTCCATAAGTTAAGGAAATATGGATTGGATCCTTGGACTATAAAATGGATAGAAAGCTGGCTTGACGGCTGGGCCCAACGGGTAGTGGTCAATGGCTCAGTATCTGGATGGTGGTCAGTTTCAAGTGGAGTGCTGCAAGTCTCATTTCTGGGGCCAGTATTATTCAACATCTTTATTAATGACCTGAATGAGGGACTGGATTGCACCCTCAGCAAGTTCATAGATTATACAAAACTAGGGGGAGAGGTAGATACGTTGAAGGGTAGAGAGAAAATCCAGAGTGACCTAGATAAATTGGAGGACTGGGCCAAAAGAAATCTGATGCGGTTCAACAAGGAGAAGTGTAGAGTCCGGCACCTGGGACGGAAGAATCCCAAGCATTGTTATAGGCTGGGGACCGACTGGCTCAGCAGCAGTATGATGGAAAGGGACCTAGGGGTTATGGTGGATGAAAGGCTGGATATGAGTAAACAGTGTGCCCTTGTAGCCAAGAAGGCTAACGACATACTAGGGTGCATTAGGAGGAGCATTTCGAGCAGATCTAGAGAAGTAGTTATTCCCCTTTATTAGGCATTGGTGAGGCCACATCTGGAATATTGTGTCCAGTTTTGGGTCCACCAGTATGAAAAGGATGTGGATTTGCTGGAGCAGGTTCAGCAGAGGGCAACAAAAATGATTAAGGGTCTGGAGCACAAGAGCTATGAGGAGAGGTTGAGGGATTCGGGTTTGTTTCGTTTACACAAGAGAAGACTTAGTGGTGATTTAATAGCAGCCTTTAACTTCCTCTAGGGGAGCTCTAAAGAGGAGGGTGAGAAACTGTTCTCAGTGGTGTCAGAGGGTAGAACAAAGAGTAAAGGTCTGAAGTTACAGAGGAAGAGGTGTAGGTTAGCTATTAGGAAAAACTACTTCACCAGAAGGGTGGTGAAGCATTGGAATGCATTGCCTAGAGATGTGGTGGATTCTCCATCCCTCAAGGTTTTTAAGTCCTGGCTTGACAAGGTCCTGGCTGGGATGACTTAGTTGGTGTTGATCCTGCTTGAACCAGGGGGCTGGACTAGATGACCTCCTGAGGTCCCTTCCAGACCTATTATTCTGTGATTCTATGACCCCACAGAGAATGGATAGGTGATGTACTAGATTGGTGCGGATCTAGTCTGCAGAAACTAAGCCACTGTGCACCGAACAGGGAAAGATGGAAGGAAGTAGTGAGAGAGGCATGGGACACCAGCGGGTGCTGAGCCCATGGGTATTGATGATGATCATCATCATCATTGAACCACTGAAGGATGACACATTTAGGATTCTGCGTTCCGTTTTCAAGCCTGTTTTATGACCCTAAGTCCAACCAGCTTTCAGTGAGTTTTAAGCCCTGTCTGCACGTAAAAGTTTTCCACTTTTACTATGATGGTTTAGCTCCTTCCCCCAACATGTGGCTTCAGGTTCTTCCCTTCTGTCCCATAGATGCTTGGTATGACCAATATTGGAATCAGCTTCTCCTCTCTTCTCATGTGGGTTAGGTCCTGTGTTCTTTTCTTGCCTGCCCCTCTGTTTGCAAACAGCCTAACCCACTACTAAATCCTTGGTGTCACATCACTAGCTGCGTCTACACGTGCACGCTACTTCGAAGTAGCGGCACCAACTTCGAAATAGCGCCCGTCGCGTCTACACGCGTCGGGCGCTATTTCGAAGTTAACTTCGACGTTAGGCGGCGAGACGTCGAAGTCGCTAACCTCATGAGGAGATAGGAATAGCGCCCTACTTCGACGTTCAACGTCGAAGTAGGGACCGTGTAGACGATCCGCGTCCCGCAACGTCGAAATTGCTGGGTCCTCCATGGCGGCCATCAGCTGGGGGGTTGAGAGATGCTCTCTCTCCAGCCCCTGCGGGGCTCTATGGTCACCGTGGGCAGCAGCCCTTAGCCCAGGGCTTCTGGCTGCTTCTGCGGCAGCTGGGGATCTATGCTGCAGGCACAGGGTCTGCAACCAGTTGTCAGCTCTGTGTATCTTGTGTTGTTTAGTGCAAGTGTGTCTGGGAGGGGCCCTTTAAGGGAGCGGCTGGCTGTTGAGTCTGCCCTGTGACCCTGTCTGCAGCTGTGCCTGGCATCCCTATTTCGATGTGTGCTACTTTGATGTGTAGACGTTCCCTCGCTGCGCCTATTTCGATGTTGGGCTGAGCAACGTCGAAGTTGAACATCGACGTTGCCGGCCCTGGAGGACGTGTAGACGTTATTCATCGAAATAGACTATTTTGATGTCGCAACATCGAAATAAGCTATTTCGATGTTGGCTGCACGTGTAGATGTAGCCACTATGGAACAGTGGATCTTAAGAAAAGTGGAATTGGAATAAACTCTTCAGTATATTTCTATTTTCCTCTTCCTACTGTCCTTCCCTGTTTCTTTTCAGGAACACACTGAGAAGGGTCTCCTTTTGGAGGAGCAGTTTCTCCACCATTTGGGAGCCATGGAGAATATTCTTCAATTATTCAGAAGGAAGGGGTTTTATTCCCACTAATTACTGATCCTGAAAGCAAAAACAGATTTCAGAGCCACACTAGGTCTGTGGCAGTTCAGCTCATATCTGAAAAAATAAAGGTATTTGTGATCGTGCTGACTTCCATTATCCTCTACATGGAGACTGGTATGCTGCCCTCAACTTAAGATGTGTATTTCCATATGACAGTACATCAGAGCTACAGGAAATTCTTCAAACTCCTGCTCCACTAATCTGCTGCCAGTCTGCAATGCTGCCACGTGGCACTGCAGTTCCACATTTTCACCGAGTGAATGATAGTGATGGCGGTATTCTTAAAGAAGTTGGGGGTGCAGGTGTTATCCTACCAGGATGATTTGCTAGTGAAAAGCCAGTCCAAGGCTCAAGTACTGTCCTGAGTGTGCCTCCTCCAGTCAATCTTCAGTTCACTAGGGCTGCTCATCAACAAGAAGTCAATCCTGTCATCTGTTCCAAAGGTAGTGTATAGGAGGGATCAGGGTGGCTTTGCCATTTCACAGTGGTAGCAGAGGGTGCAAGTCCTTCCCCAGGAGATACTGTAAGGAGGAAAATCTCTGACAACAGTCCACCGAATGTGTACGCAGCTGAAGTGTACTGTGCATTTGCAATACATCTCAAAGAATAAGTAATGGAATCAATTTGTACCTGTTTTTCTTCCCCTGCTGTGCATACTTATGCAAATATAAATTTCTTAGTGTAGTGCAGTTTTAGTCTCTTAATGCTTGTCACTTCTGATAATAGAATTTAGGCTCCTAACTCACAGGTGATTCTGCAAATGTTATCCTTCTTAATATTGTTATTCATTTGCATAGCAGTCTCACTGGCTACGTCTACACGTGCACGCTACATCAAAATAGTCTATTTCAATGAATAACGTCTACATGTCCTCCAGGGCTGGCAACGTCGACGTTCAACCTCGACGTTGGGCAGCACCACATCGAAATAGGCGCTGTGAGGGAACGTCTACACGCCAAAGTAGCACAGTTCTAAATAAGGGTGCCAGGAACAGCTGCAGACAGGGTCACAGGGCGGACTCAACAGCAAGCCGCTCCCTTAAAGGGCCCCTCCCAGACACAGTTGCACTAAACAACACAAGATCCACAGAGCCGACAACTGGTTGCAGACCCTGTGCATGCAGCATGGATCCCCAGCTGCAGCAGCAGCAGCCAGAAGCCCTGCGCTAAGGGCTGCTGCACACGGTGACCATAGAGCCCCGCAGGGGCTGGAGAGAGAGCGTCTCTCAACCCCTCAGCTGATGGCCGCCATGGCAGACCCCGCTATTTCGATGTTGCGGGACGCGGCTCGTCTACACGTGCCCTACTTCGACGTTCAACTTCGAAGTAGGGCGCTATTCCCATCCCCTCATGGGGTTAGCGACTTCGCCGTCTCGCCGTCTAACGTCAATTTCAACTTCGAAATAGCGCCCAACACATGTAGCCGTGACGGGCGCTATTTCGAAGTTGGCGCCGCTACTTCAAAGGAGCGTGCACGTGTAGACACGGCCACTTAGAGCCAAGGCCAGTTGTACTATGCACTGAGTTACACATGACACAGAGTCACTCTGAAAATCTTGCAGGTATGACAAACTCTGTGTAACCTCAGCTTTAAAACCATGTCACATGAGAAGGGGTTACAGGAGGTGGGGGTTCTGGACCGTCCTTGATGTTTGTGGGGGTTAGAGTGGCTTTTATCTAGAACCACAACTGTTTATCTCAGGGGCAGTGGTGTTTGCAGAGATACATAGAGAACTGCATTTGGCTCCTCCTTTTGCACTTTCCAGGCTTTTTGGTTTTTTCTCATTTTTATCTTCCATTCCATCATAAATCCACCACTTAATTATTGTAGACTTGTATCTCTCCTGCTTATGTAATAACTCTTAACACTTATTCAGCATTTTTCATCTTGAAAGCCCTTTATGAATTTAACTAATTAAAACACCCATGAGGACAGCCTTGTGATCTCTTGTATCAAAACTTCTGCATCTGTGGGCATGCCCAAATGAACATGAAAGCTTCTTTTACTATTTTACATTGCTCAGCAGTGTTACATTGATCTTCACGTAGTACAATTCTGCATAATCTTGAATAAATACAATAAGCTATGTTGAAATTTAAAGTGTAGCATTTTTATATTCTTTGACGTTTTGTGTGTAGACGCTCCGCAGAGTCTTTCAAAATAGCCCCTCCTTTCTCAATGTATTTTTAAAGTAAATGCTATTGTAGATGCAGCCTGTGCCACCATCTGAGTTTGGCAAGTGCACTGCTAGAAACACCAAGTGCATTATGGGCACTGCCAGAAACAACCTGTGCCAATAAATAAGATTAAATGTGTTGTCAGATGAAAGGGAGACCTGACTAGAGCATTCGTTTAGGAAGACAGTTTTTAAATCACTAAGACTTCAGCTGACTAGAAAGGCTTCTGATTTTTGCATGATTATGATCATTCTAGTGAAGTAGATTGAAGACTCACTTACCAAAAATTAGAGATCTTTTTATAGGGTATTACTGGGTGGATAGCAATTAACCACTCAGAAGAGCTGCCAGTTTTTTTCCACGAACACAGTCAACTACTTCATGCTTTAATGTTAAATTATATTTGACATTTAATTTAAACTCATATTGCTTTCATTCTAAAATGAACCCTATTGCATTAGTAGTAAGACCACAGAGAGATGATTTTTTCTACGGCTCACACTCTGAAATTTACCCTGATTCTCCACGCTTAGTTTTTCAAATATATGCATCCTTCTGAATATGAATCTGTATGATTGCTTCTCGTACATAAGAGAAATAAATCAATCTTTCCTTATTACTGAAGCAATTACAATGTGAAAACACATTTTATTAAGAGTTCTTGTGACGATTCTTAGCACATGCTGCCTCCTTGAACTAATAATCAATAACATGTGCAGTTCTTAATTAGGCAAACAGTGCTGATTTTGCAGTTATACGTATGTGTGCTGTGATCCCATCAGTTCTCACAAGTTAAGCAGGTTGGAGTTAGATCGTGACTTGGCTAAATGATGTATTGGGCTTGTACTGAGTAAGCAACACTTTTCTCCTGTGAACTGATGTTAAGTTAATGCCCGCACTGGTTCTGAAAAAGTGCTGATATGGAAATGCAGGGAGGCCCAATGAGGTTTCATGCACCTCTCACAATATGGCTAAAGTGAGTTGCATGTTAGGTCTTTGCTTTAGGTTTACTAATGCAGGTTGTGTCTTACACCTTTACTTTGGAGATGTGACAACCTAGTCTGCATAGCCCTTGGAGCAGCAGGAGCTCATTTACATTTTACTTTCCCATTTTACAGTAAAACATACTTCCAAGGGTTCAGATATTACTCCAATATGTAGATCCCTCTCTGCTTCTACTGAGCTATCACACTGACATTGTTAAATGAAATCTGCAACAGAGACCTGTGGTTTGTTGGCCAAGAAGTAGCCCATGGGATGTTCTGCAAGTGGAAAGTTTGTAATCCAGCATTCTTATCAAATTCTAACTTGGCTAAATAAATTCTGCTTACCATTCAGCCTGCATCCAGTCCTAGGCTACTACAGGTTATGCTTCTTTCCCCAGGACCTACTTACGAAAAGTGAGCTCAGGATGTTCGCAGCAAAAGTTGGGATTATAGGAGCAGAGGCATTGCTTTCTCAATAATTGGCCCATGGCTGTGGCACTCGCTTCCTCAGCTGTTCTGAATGACCACAAATCTTACTGCCATCAGGATGAACTGGAAGAGCCATGAGAGCACTCCCCCAGACACAAGCATACCCTCCCAGCTCTGGTAACTTATTGCTGCTAAATTTCTCAATTCACCCTCTTTGCAAAAAAAAAAAAAAAAAAACACAACCACCATTAAGGAAAATATTCTTCCCTAGATGTAGTTCACATTAATGTTAATGAGATTGTGCTTCAAAAGACCACTAAAAGCCCACATTAAAAGAACTTAAATTACTGCCTATTATTACTTCAGACAATAAAATAAATAAAGCTTAGTTAAATTTCACATACTAAACCCAAACTACTTTTTGCTTTGCATTGTGCTGCCCAAAGCAATACAGATCGTCCAAAACACCTTAAAGTTTTAATGAATTATGACTTGCAAATAATAATTAAAGCCAGACAGAAGAAAGTTTAAAATGTATTATTTCACAGTAAATGTGTGCAACATCAAAACCACCACTATGGTCAAAGAAGAATAAATATTTAACATCCAAATAAATTTAATTATTAATATAATTACCTGGTACAAAATACATATATTATTTCTAAAATGTAAATGCAAAAAAACATATTTTGAAGCTGGCATTTGCAACAGCAGAATGCAGTTGATAGGTAAATAGCTCCTTAGGTAACATTTGCACTGCTTTGAAAACAACAGCCAGAGCCAAAATATCCATTTGTCCTTGTTTTCTAATGCAGATTCTTATGGGCCTTGTACAGAATAAATATGCTCAGTAGGGTGACAAGGGGTTTTGTTTTCACCTGATTGTCCCCATTGAAAGAGAACCCTCCCCACAGCTCTCCTCAGTCTGGAAAGTGAGGACGGGAAGAAAGAGAGTGATAAAGGGAGGGGAGATGGAACAAGTGAGGAGGAGCCTTGAAGAAGGGGTAGGGGAGCAACAGTGTTTGGCTTTGGTAGATCGGGGTTGGCAACCTGCAGCTCTGGAGCCACATGCATCTCTTTAAGGAGTCATTTGCGGCTCCAGACACTGATTCCTCTGCAGCACTGGACCCCGGAATAACCCCGCCCTGCCACCACTGGAACAATAGCTGGTATCTCCAGCCTGGCCAGCTCTCGAATCTCCCGCCTCCTCTTCCTCTCATGTCTGCCAGGTCAGGGGTCAGCAAAGCACCAGGGGGTGGGGCCGGCCTGCCGTCAATTCATCCTCCTGTTCCGCTCACATCTGGGCAGAGCAGCAATGGCGGAGGGGACTGGTCCTTTTGCTGCACCTGTGTGTTTTGGTGCAGCTCTCCCTGCGGGGTTCAGATTCTGCCTGGGCTCAAGCAGAGCATGATGCAGCAGGCTGTGGTGAGCAGGTCCCACTCCGGACAGGTATGGAGCAATTTGGGTGTCTCTTCCCCACCCCCTAGTTTTAAAATGGGGGTTCTCAAATGTTTTTAGTTCACATCTGAAGAGAATTTTTTTCATGGACCACCACCTACCCTTGCATTTGTGAAAAGGTAACAGCTCTTGGCAGAGTCATCAATTGCTTACATGGAAAAATAATATTAGGAATGTGTTTAATGTATTTGACTTTTCTTAGAATGTGATTTAGTGACTGGAAATAAAGGGGAGATAGGTAAATGCTGTAATGGGAAGCAATAAAAAGTTAGAGACTAGGAGAAGATTAGTAACATGTTTCAAAGAGAGACATTTTATAATAAAATAGAAATGTAAGATCAAGAGCTGTTATTTCTATACAAATCAAAGCGTACTCATTGTAAATAAGATTACTATATATTGACCTCCTTTGGATCCCTAATTAATTTCTGGTACTCATTGCCACTAGGTAGGACTGATCTTGGAGCTTACTAAAACTCAGAAAAAGGTTAAATATTCACATGGATCTTATTACACATCCCTCTCTGTTACTTTGTATGTGTGCTGTTCTTAAAATAAGGGTTACAAAAAGTATAATTTGACATTATTTATTAAGGGCTGTCTTGTATTCACGTAGATTGTGGTTCTTCAAGGATTGATTTTGTACCTGAATTTGAAAAAATGGTTCTTCTTGCTATTCAGACCCATGTTTGGTCAAAAAGTTGGCAGCCCTGATGCTCATGCTGCGCCCTGGCTGCGCGGTGCTAGTTCAAAAGGAAGCATTTTCCCATGTATGTGTTAATTGCATTGGCTAAACACCTCTTATGGGTCCAATATGTTGCCATAAATAGAACTAGGAAGGGAAAATAATTGGTCAGAATACATCCTGGGCAAACAACACAGATAACATGCAGCAAATTCTAAAATGTACACACATGACCAAAATAGACCCCACTTCCTCCCTGCTTTCCTGTCAAAGGATACTGAAACAATTAAAGTGGGATAGTGTATTGCACAGGTAGTGAAAGGTGTTGCACATCGGTTACTGGAATTTATTGCTTTCTAATATATGGAATGCTCCTCTGGACTAGTTACTTCAGGTTAAGAAATACTACAACATTAGCAATGAGTAAAATGCATGCTGAATGAACATGTGAAAAGACACACTCAAGCTGTGAGATTTACCAGTCCTCACTTTTGCTATATCCAGTATACATCATTTCCTGATTATCTTTAAACAGACATCTTTCCAGTTATTTATTGACTGAATGTACCATGTGCCTGGAAAGAGCAGGATTGTACAACTAAAAGTGACTTTGTATGGACTCAGTCTGAAATACAGAATAGGAATATTGACATTGCAATGCCATTGTGTTTTTATGTATGCCAAAATAGTCCATTAAAGCGCAAGCACTGTCTGTCAAAGAGGAACAGAGCCTCATGGAGCTTCCTGGAATACAGGGAGGGCTGGATTACCTCAGGGAACACTACAGCCTCTGAATGCAAAAGAGCTCCCACACTGTGAAAGGAGCTGTCTGAATCATGAAGATCCAGACAGGGTGGAAGACTTGCTGTAGCCGTCCCTTGTGTATGCTGGCAGGGTCTGGCTGCAACCTGGCCCATAGAACATCCATTCATGTAAAGGTGAGCTGTGGAATACTAGGTTTATGGTAACTGCACTTTAAGTCAGGAGCTACAGCTGACTCCATGTTCGCTGTACAATAGAGCTTTGTATCTCATAGCTTGTTCTCCACTTACTGGTTCACCAGAGCACCACCAGTTTCATTATCAACCTGGAATCTAAAGCAGATTTTTGCATCTTGCATCCTCTTCTAAGGGAAGGTCTAAAGGGTCACACACCCTGCAGGAGAAACTGGTTCTCACTTTCGATGTGTTTACAGATGATTTTCATCATTTAAGTGCTATCAGGGTGGTGGGCACTGTGCAAGCACACAGTAAGGCAGCCTGGTCTTTGGCCCAATTTCAGGGTCCTTCACAGCAGCCTTTGTTGAACTGAATCGGAGTTCTGAGTGCACAAAGACTTCAGGGCTGGACTTTTGTCAACTATGAACAAAATTGGTTTTTTGAATAAGGCAACATTTTATAACTTGACATTTCAAGTTGGGAACATAGATCCATATTTAGGCACCTAAGTGAGAAGCTTGGTTTACAAAGGGGATCAGCATCCTCAACTCACATTAAAGTCCACCAGAGTTGCAGCTGCACATTTATTTTGTAAATCAGGCACTTACTTAGGTAACTCGTTCTGAACTTAGGTGCCTGAATGCAGGCACACAAATTTGAAAAAATTGGCTATGGTAAATTTGCCTGTCTGTTTATATATTTGTGAATGCACCCTGCATTTTCACTGTAGTATCTAGGCACCAGGAGAGATTCATGCACAAGTGAGATCAGTGTTTAAATGATTCCCAGCAGAAATGGGTTTTTAAGAAGGAAATGAAGAAGGAAGGTCTCTGACAGAAAAGAAAACCAGAGTTCCACATCTAAAGGATGGAAGGAGGGAGGGACTAAACATAAATTGATATTTCAGTTTGAGGGTTGGTAAAATATTTGTGTTGTTTTATTTTTCCCTTAACTATTGAATTATTGTTCATAATAAATATTAGTACCTAGGGCCTCATCCAGCAAAACACTTATGCATGTGTGTTGTTCAGTGGTCATTTAAAGTTAAGGTCATGCTCAATTGCTTTTCTAGCTCAGGACCGCACATAGCACTTTACATATGTACATCTTCAAAGCCTCTATGAAACTATTACGAACCTAATAGAGACAAGGTGGGTGAGATAATATCTTTTATTGGATCAATGTTTGCTGAGGAGGAGGATGTCTTTTTGACCCATGCAGAGTTTCAGGTCCCAGAAAGGTACTCTAAGCATCATAGCTAATGCAAAATGGAACAGATTGTTTATTGGAAGTAGTTAGCATGTAATGTAAGGGACCATTTAAGGCAGAGTGGCCTGCAAGAACCTATGCTGTTTTAGGACCAAAAGGGAGATGAGTGAGTTGCAGATAGTTGTGATAAGTCATAAATCCACCAGAAAAAATAGATTTCATCATGAGACAAGCTATCCAAATAGCTCCTCCAATGCCCTTCTCCCACTGACAGCGTTTTCTACACAGATTCTAGATCTGTTTAACTATGTTGCTCAGAGGTGTGCACTTTTCACACCCCTGAGCAATGTAGTTTTACCGAGATAGGTGTGTAATATAGACCAGGCTGAAAAGTAACGGACTAAATAGAAATACTAAGTACATGATTTATTACAACAAACTGTCACCCACAACCCCCCCTGCCCCTTTTCCTATATCAGAATCCCCAAACGTACCTGTTTTGGGGCATTAATTTTTGTCAAAAATATCAGAATTTTCTGCAGAAAACAGACACTTCTACAGGAAGTGGATGCTTCTGTGAAAAGTTCATCAAATATCCAAATTTCTATTGGAAAAAAAAGGTTTGATGGGAAAAATGTTCACCAGCCCTGTATTCCACCATTGCATTTGCTTCATTCACCAGAACTGTACATTGAGTAGAAGTCTTCATTGAGCTGTCCACAGTGATTTTCATTTTCTTTTCCTATATATAAGTAGTAAATTGTTTTTTTCTCCAATGTGCATTACTTTGCATTTATCATTATTGTTCTTCATCTGCTATCACATTGCCCAACAACCGAGCTTGGTTAGGGTTTGTGTATAGAAAGAAAACTTCATCATGTATAAAGTTTGCCAGGTCCCTGGTCTTCCCTTTTCCAGATGGTTAACAAATATATTATGTATCATGGGACACAGTGCAAAACCTTGAGGCACCCAGCTGTTAACCTTTTGCCATTATGAAAGTTGCCTGTTTAATCTTACTTATTGTTTTCTCTCTCCTAGCCAGTTGTTGATCCATGACAATTCTTCGCCTTTCACCCAATGACCGCTTCATTTCTTTAATAGTCTCTTGTGAGGTACCTTGTCAAAGGCCTTTTGGAAGTCTAAATAAAGTATTACCACTTCTCATTTATCTTCATCTTTCATCAGCATGTTCAAAGAACTCTAAAGCTACATCTACTACTCATGGAATGTCCACACTAAATATGTATTTTGTCAACAGTAACTTGACAAAACACAGCACTTTGGTCAACATACTTCTGCCTCCCCGCCACAGGGCAGAACACCTTCCTTGACAGAATCTATTGACAAAAATACCATGTGGATGCTCCAGAGGGCCATCGGTTGACAGGCAGGGCTTCTGGATCCCTGGACAGCCTTGTCTCCTGTGGTTCTGGTTGGCCATTCTTGTCGAGAGAGCAGTTGGCAGTTTGGCCTCTGTCTGTTGACAGAGCATTCTGCATTCATGTGTGGCTCCAAGCTGTCGACAGAAGTTTTGTTGGAAGATATCTTCCAACAGTAACTTCCGTTGACATATTAGTGAGCCATGATTTTTTTCTTTCCAAAAGCTGAATCGTTACATTCCATGTCCTTTTAATTCCTTTTAAAATTCAGTTTGCAAGATATCAGTGTAAAGCTTTCTGATCTGAAATTATCTCTAGATCACCCTCACAGGCTTTTTTAAATATAGGTATAATATTTGCTACCCTGCAACTGTGCAGGTTAACTATATTTTAATAACAGATTGCAAATTTTTGCCAACAGTTCAATGATTTCATACTTAAACTCCTTCAGAATTCTAAGATGTGTACCATCTGGGGCTGGTGATTAATGTTTTTTAAATTATTTGACTAAATTAACTAATACATCTTCCCTAAATGCTCCACCAGGTTTAAACAAAAGCATTCTAAATTTTCATGGATGCTTACCTACTCTTATGGATCTATTTCCAATGACTGAAAAGCCTGAAGTATTATGCAAGAGAATATATTTTAAAAAGGATTACATAGTATATTACAGGTTTATTTTAAGATGATTTTTTATATTTCCTAAATATCTTCAGTGTAACATTTAGGACAATATGCTTTTATTGGTCCTTTAATTTTTATTTTTAATGTTTCTGGTATAATAGAAAAAGGGCAATCTTTAATCTGTTGCATCTTCTCTGGTTCTGCCATATTATTAACTGGCTTTAGGAGGGAACCAGACCCCTTATAAACTTGATAACTAGCCTGTGTATTCCAAGTTGTTTAAGAAATTTCACTGTGCAAGACTTAATGGTTTCTGTGAAAACTATGTCTTCTAAGCAAAAGGAAGTCTGCACAATGCTGGAACATGACAGAATGGTTCTTGGAGACAGCACCATTAACAAATTTGGAAAACAAATTGTATTGTTAGAAAGGCAAGACTTAGGGCCAGATCTGCATTGGACCTGAAAGTTGATTTCAGATACACAATTCTAGCTACAGCAGTTGTGTAGCTAAATCAATGTCTTGGAAGTTGACTAACCTGACTGTCCTCACTAAGGAAGGTTGACAGGAGCATTTGTTCCATCAGCCTCCCTTACTCCTCATGATAGCGAGGTGTGCATGGGTGGACTGCCAACCCCAGAGAGATCGATTTTGCACACGAGATGTGCAAAATCAAACTCCAAAAGATTGACTTTTGGAAATATAGACATGCCCTTAGAAAACACGAGACCTGTGTTTCTTTTTCCATGTTTGTGTTTTACACATGTTAGAGACCCAGACAGGTAGAATTTTATTTGAAATGGTCCAAATAGTGCTATTGTTTGTAGAAATAGTTTTTGCCTGACCCCATACATGTAAAATGATACACATGGGTCAGACAGCTACAAAGTCCCATTGATGATGTTCGGGCTCCATGCAGGCATAGGGATTCTCCTGAGTCAGGAGCTTTCTCTCTTCCTTTTGTTTTAGCAGTATGGTAAAAAATAAAATAATATAATGAGGAAGAATAAAGGGCTCAATCCTGTGAGGTGCTGGCACCTTAACAGCTGCCCGCTTGAGTGTTTTGCAGGGAAAAAAGCATCTAGTAGTTTCTTTCTCTGATATCTAGGAAGTGATGGGGATCATGCTCCCAGAGATCCATGCATGGCATAATTATTAATGATGCAGATCTCTGTTTTGAAGATATGCGGGGATGGGGGGAGCAGGTCAGAAGCTATGTACCCCTCCCCCTCGCATGTCCTCTACATCTGGGTGAGAGAAACGCTTTCTGTGGTTATGTAATAACCCACTGAAAAGTGCTGATGCTTTCTGTATTAATGTTTTTGATATATGATGTGTTCATATTTCTGATGGATAATGCTCTATTTCATTGTGTTAAGGCCCTGTCATTTTGATGCAGAGTTGCTGGAATTTCAACCTAAAATAATTTGTTATATTAAGTGAAGGTGGTTGGGAATTTTTCAGCAAAATATTTTATCATCAAAATGCTGGTTCATTGAAACCAGAAACTTTATTGAGAAAGAATTGATTTTTGGTAACTTTTTGACTCAAAAATTTTTGGGAAAAAAAGTTTTTAAATTGTCAAAATGCAGTTTGAAAATGAACTATGCCAACATTCTGGCAACAAACAACTTTCTGTTTCAAAATTTCAATTGATTAGAGTAAAAAGAAATTAAAAGGTTAAAAACAAAGTATTTGACAGACTTACAATGAAAGGTTTTGATTGACTTGAATTCACACTTTTTTCAGATGTTCAGATCATGAAACAGAGATGGGAAAAATTATCACAATCTCATATTTTCACAGGAGGGGAAAAATGTTTTCCGCTCAGCTTTTCTGCTACGTTATTTTAATGCATAATGCCAGGAAAGTTGACAATTTAGTTCATAAAGCCTTTTATTTGAAGTGCTTCATATAATGCAGAAAAATTGCACCAAACTTTTTACAGCATTTCTAAGAGAGGAGTACCACAAAAGCCGTGTCTACACGTGCACGCTACTTCGAAGTAGCGGCACTAACTTCGAAATAGCGCCGGTCACGGCTACACGCGCCGGGCGCTATTTCGAAGTTAACTTCGACGTTAGGCGGCGAGACGTCGAAGTCGTTAACCCCATGAGGGGATAGGAATAGTGCCCTACTTCGACGTTGAACGTCGAAGTAGGGACCGTGTAGTTGTTGCGCATCCCGCAACTTCGAAATAGCGGGGTCCGCCATGGCAACCATCAGCTGAGGGGTTGAGAGATGCTCTCTCTCGAGCCCCTGCGGGGCTCTATGGTCACCGTGGGCAGCAGCCCTTAGCCCAGGGCTTCTGGCTGCTGCTGCGGCAGCTGGGGATCCATGCTGCATGCACAGGGTCTGCAACCAGTTGTCAGCTCTGTGTATTTTGTGTTGTTTAGTGCAACTGTGTCTGGGAGGGGCCCTTTAAGGGAGCGGCTTGCTGTTGAGTCCGCCCTGTGACCCTGTCTGCAGCTGTGCCTGGCACCCTTATTTCAATGTGTGCTACTTTGGCATGTAGACGTTCCCTCGCAATGCCTATTTCAATGTGGTGCCGCGCAACGTCGAAGTTGAACATCGACGTTGCCAGCCCTGGAGGACGTGTAGACGTTATTCATCGAAATAGCCTATTTCGATGTAGGCTTCACGTGTAGACGTAGCCAAAAACTGTTAGAACAATCTACATAAAAATGATTCCACCTTACTGATTAAATCTGTGTAGACACATTACATACTCAAAATGAAGCACATAACTTCTCCTTGCATGTGTAGTCATTGCAGAAAAGCTATTTCAAAGACTGTGTGTGTGTTTACATGGTGTTCAGTGCAGTTGGTATATACGCTTATGCTATGACTGGGTAATGCAAGCATTCCCATGGGTCACTGTTTCCCAAATGGTGTTCCGCAGAACCCTGGGATTCTGTGAAGTGAAAGTAAGGGTTCCACAGGAGGAAAACTCCATTACAATAGGTGACTCCTCCGTGGCTCTCTGCCCAGCCAGTCCTGAAACAGTAGAACTAAATTTAATTAGTTGAATGGCTGGCAGGGCAGCAGGAGGGATCCGGCTGTTAAACCAACTGAATTTAGTTCCATTATTTCAGTGGTGGCAGGGCAGGGAGCTGCAGAGGGCCCCTCACTCGCCCTGCTACCCAAGTGGCCACACCTCTCCAGTGGGCGTGGCTCGGCTCACTCCCAGCAGCAGAACACCTCCACACCCCACACCAGCCTTCCTTCCACTGTGTGCATGAGGCCACCTGGCTTAGGGTCCCCAGCCAGCACCACAGATCGGTTAGTCCTGGTGGCCAATTTGGTGCTGAGGCGGGTTAAACCTGGGGATGGAGGCACATGTTTGAGACTGAGAGGAGTTAAGTCTGGGGATGGGTAGGTGGGTTTGGGGCTGAGAGAGGTTAAGCCTGGGGATGGGGTGGGTTGCAGGATAGGGGGTAAAGTTGGGATGGGGGGCAGATTTGGGGACTGCAGGCTGAGGTGCCTGGAGACGGGAGGCACGTTTAGGAACCGAGGTGGGGTGGTGCCTGGGAATGGGGTTCTGCAAAATTCTTGCAAGTTTAAAATGGTTCTGTGGCCAAAAGAAATTGGGAAACACTTGCTGAGGTGTTGGGTTTAGTAATACTTCCTGACTGGAAGGGAGAAAACATTGTGTCTCACTCGTGAGCTGAGGTGTATTCTTCTTGGCTGTGGAATAAGCATTCCCCTTCCCACTGTTTCCTAACTAAAAGAGTAAATCTTAACAACATATATGTAGAACAGAGGATGAGCCCATAACCCCGCTTATTTTTGCTAAATGGGCATTTGTGCCCAGAGGAGTATGGGACAAGACAACATTTTGATACAAATAAATTTGGTGTTGCCTGTGTCAAGCTGCATTTGGCTTAGCTCATGCTGTTAAAGAAGCTTCCAGAAAATCTGATCTAGAGCAACCTGGCGTGCTTAATTCTAAATGGGTGTAATGTGAGTAAGTACGCAACATCATATATAAATATACTTTATATATATCATATATAAACATCATATATAAATATACTTTACATTACACCCATTTAGAATTAAGCACACCAGATTGCTCTAGATCAGATTTTTATTTTTAGGTTAAAAATTGGTTTTAACTTTAAACCATATATATAGTACTTGAAGTACTTGAAGTACTATATATATGGTTTAAAGTTAAGACCAATTTTTAACCTAAAAATAAAAATTAGATTCTGAGTATATCAGAAAAAGGCAAGTTATTTCCAGAGCTCATTCAATTTTTATGATTGCTTCCACATAATAAATGAGAGTTCTCCTAAAAATATGATGCACTCTGGTCAATTTAAACCATTCCATGTAGTGCAAGCCCAAAATACTAGGCACTTCAGTCTAAGAGCTTCAGTAAGATGACGTTCATCTAGACATAACAAAATGATTTTTTTAAATTAATGAAATGTCTCATTTTTTAAAATAATATCTGCAGTTTAATGTGTGGTACACATCATGCTAATATGGCAGATCAGACCTTGTCAAGTTAGTACAAATGAAAATACAAGCAGAGAAAAAGTGGTTGCAAATTGGCTCATCCTCATACAGAAGACCCACAAAAGTCCTGTTTCTCACTTATTTCCTATTTAAGCCTTATTATGAGTTTTTCAGATGGATCTTAGGTACTCTAATATGGACATACTGAACAGGGGGTGAATTTCACCATTAAAACTGAATCCTGATCAGCAGGGTGGAATCAATAATGATGATTTTAAAAAGTCTGAGGTGATGAACATGCATATACTGTATGGTGGATTGAACCTTTCATGTGTGTACCACTACATGGAAAAAATATCCATTATCCTAGCATTCTCTTGGAATAAAATCACAATTATTTGCACAGGCCACACTCCCTGTTTGGATTAAAAAGCGTTATGGTGACTGGTAATAGTCAGATTCTCTCTAGGATCTGATCCCTTTGTCATGGCTCAGTGGAGCTGAATATGGGACATATCTGGCTAGCTGAAAATTTCCCTGGTTGGAAGAATGAGAGAAAAACTTAGAGGAAACTGAAAAATCAGCTAAATATAAAAAATGAAAAGTAAGGAAGTGGGTAGAGGATGTTGGGGGAGAGAGAAAGCTCTGGGAAGTGTAAATTAAGTTAAGTGGGATGTCTGCCTTCGCTGCGTATATCAAAGGTGGGGAAATTGTACTTGTAATGCGTAGGATAATTGAGATCCTCATTGAGTCCCAGGTAAAAGGTATCAAACTTACTAATGAATTCCAATTCAGATGTCTCCCTTTGTAATCTCTTGTTAAAATCTCTTTGTAGTAACACACAAACCTTAAAGTCATTAATGGAGTATCCTGCCAAGACAAAGTGCTCACTTACTGGTTTATGCGTATTCAGATTCGTAATGTCTGATTTGTGTCAATTCATCCTTTGGCATAGGGACTGTCCAGTTTGTCCAATATTCGTGGCAGAGGGACATTGCTTGCACATGATGACAAATTAGTAGAAGTGTAGGAGCATGCACCCCTGATAGTGTGACTGTCATGGTTAGGTCCAGTGGTGGTGTCTCTAGTGTAGATATGTGGACAGAGCTGGCAACAGGGTTTGTTGCAAGGAAGGATTCCAGGGTTAGCATTTCTGTGGAGTGGTATATGGCTGCTAGTGAAAATTTTCTTGAGGTTTGGTGGCTGTGCATAGGAAAGAGGAGGCATGTCACCTAGGGCCTCTGAGAGTGAGGGATCATGTTCCAGTATAGATTGTAGATTGTCCATAATGCACTGGAGAATTTAAGTTGAGGGTTATAGGTGGTGGCCTGTTGTCTACCCTCTAAAACTAGCTGCTTTCTGGGTATTTGTCTGGCCCTGTCAATCTGTTTCTTTACTTCTCCTGGTGGGTAATTAAGTTTTATGAATGCCTGGTAGAAATCTTGAAGTGTTTTTGTCTCTGTCAGTGGGATGGGAGCAGATATGGTTGTACCTTAGGGTTTGACTATAAACATTGGATTGTGTGATGTGTCCTGGATGGAAGCTGGAGACATATAGGTAAGAGTAGCAATCAGTTGGTTTCCTGTATAGAGTAGTATTGATTTGACCATCAGTGATTTGTACTGTAGTGTTTAAGAAATGGATCTCTCATGTGGAATGGTAAAGGCTGAGATTGATGGTGGGTGCAAACTGTTGAAATCCCTGTGGAATCGTTCAAGGGTCTCTTTACCCTGATACAACTCCCTTACATGCTCTTGAAGGAGGAAGCATGAAAGTGTATGGCTGGAGTACCATTACATTCCAGCAATTTTGAGCTTGCCAGTTCCTCAGGGATCTGCGCAAGCTAGTTATTAGAGCAGCCCTCTGGCCATGACTGGAGGTATACAGGGCGGAAAATCAGGTCAAAGTAACCTGCTCCTCCTTGATGTTCCATCCCACTCTCCTGTCCTAAACAGATGATACTCCAGGGGAAAATCTGACCCCTAAGCATGTGTATCTCTGAAAGAGAGAGCTTTCATTTCTAATCAAAGCAAGGGACTTCTAGTGATAGAGCAGAGGTTCTTTTAATTTTAATTTATATTGTTTTTTTAATTAGCCCATGGAAGGGAAGGATTAATGTTCAAAAGAGCCCATAGTGGTTGATTGTTAGCACTAATACTATTAAAGAGTGTTAGTGCTCAAGCTATAAATGGATGCAATTTAATGGATAGTATTAGCAGCAGAGCAGTTCAGCTGAAACCATGACTAAACAGGCTCTAGTTTAATAACTTTCTAATTGCAGCTGTATAAGCTGGGTCACTTAGCAGTAAACTGACAGGTTTACATTTCCTTATATACTAACTATTGCACTGGGTTTTTGTCTGATGCTTGATTTGCAAATAGAAAATAATTAGATTGCTTTTCAGCTGCCCCAAATGGCTTACGTGAATGGGACTGTGTATGGCCACAAGGCCTTGATATTTGCATTTTTAACCTCCCTTGATTTTTCTCAGTTCCAGGGCAGCATGACTTTGGCTACAAGACACAGACAATGTGATGGCTGTAAAATTGATCAGCTGAATGGCATGTTAGGCTGTATTACATTATTTCCTGATAATTAAGACTACACTTTATGTAAGACTGAAGTCTGATGTTCTCCAAAGGCTGTAAATTGTCTATTCAGTGTGGGCAAATTCAGCAGTGTCTGTTATAGCAGCATTGATGGTTGGACCATCCCTGCAGATTTCTGACAGGTTTGGAATCTCCCAAGGAACCTATGGCTATGTCTACACTCACCCCAAACTTTGAAATGGCCATGCAAATGGCCATTTCGAAGTTTACTAATGAAGCGCTGAAATACATATTCAGCGCCTCATTAGTATGCGGGCGGACGTGGCACTTTGAAATTGATGCGGCTTGTCCAGACAGGACTCCTTTTCGAAAGGACCCCGCCTACTTCGAAGTCCCCTTATTCCCATCTGCTCATAGGAATAAGGGGACTTCAAAGTAGGCGGGGTCCTTCCAAAAAGGAGCCCCATCTGAACAAGCCGCGCGGCGACAAGCCACATCAATTTCGAAGTGCTGCGGCCGCCCGCATGCTAATGAGGCGCTGAATATATATTTCAGCGTTTCATTAGTAAACTTCGAAATGGCCATTTGCATGGCCATTTCGAAGTTTGGGGCTAGTGTAAACATGGCCATAGATGCAAAAATTAGATAGATGAAGTTTGTGGAGAGGAGTGATGTTAAAAAAAAGACTCATGATGGCTTCAACTTAAACTCTCCCACATATTCAAATATAGTTCATCTAAGATTTTATCCATGTGTCTGTTGCTGTGACAGCTAGGTGTTTCAATTCCTTCACACCTCAAAGAATGTTTATGCATAGGGCTTGTCTAGATGCGGTAAAGTACTTTACAGAGGATGAGAAAGTTGAAAGTTGGGAGCAAGTCAGGCACCAAAACTGCGCTGGTGGGCTGGAGCCTGGTGAAGGTTACTGGAGTCGTGATGGAGGACTAGGGCCTGGTGAGCATTACTGGAACCATAGTGGAGGACTTGGTGAGAGTCGCCAGAGCTCTGCTTGGGGTTTTGCACATACTATTTGGAGTGTGTGAGGAAATTCTGGCTTCTGATAATATGAATGTTATGATTTATGTGCATGGAACTACTGTAACAAATTAGCCCCATGGAGGATAGTAGTAGTAAGCCTCTTCCACTCCTACATCTTGGAGCATAGGCCATTGACAACCATTCACCTATGTCCCCTGTCCTGGGTGATCTTTTCCAGTTCTGACTAGGTGTATCTCATCTTTTTGGTGTTTCCCATTATAAACCAGTTGGCAGAGTAGTTGTGTCCTGACCAGCTGTTGGGGGTGTGGTGGCAAAAAGGGGAAGTTGCTCCAGGACCCATTAATGGTGGCAACCAGAAGCCCCAGGCCCTTTAAACAGCCCCTGGAGCACCAGGTGGCATGCTTTGGGTGGTGCTGAAGGGGAGGTGTGGATGTGATACCCATCCAGTCCCATCCTTTCTGCCTGAGGCCCCACCCCTTCTGTGAGCACAGAGCTCTTCCCCACACACACTTTGCCCAAGTTCCCAGCAATTCTGTCGGACCCCAGTTATTTCATTGTATCTGGGTCTAGCGTTCCCTATAAATTGTGAGATTCTGCAGCCACTCGAGAGAGTCAAGTGCTGCCCAGCTGATTACTGGAACGCCTACAGCTAGGTTTTTGTTTTTACTAGTGGTACACATTCACACATTCATTGGTGCACATGAAAAAATTATTACACATGTGGATGGAAAAAATCCACGCCTGGACGGAGAAGATTAGAGGGAACATTGTCGGGGTCTATCAGCAATTTTGCATTATAAACCCCAAAATTACTGTGTAATATGGCAGCTGTTTCTGATCCCCAGAAGCTGAGATTTGGCATAAAAATTGCCAACCCGGGTATTAACTGTAATACAAAAGGGAAAAGCCATTTCTACATTATGCAACAAATATTGATTTTTTTTTCTGTTTCATTGGCGGTTTGCCAAACCCCCACAAAATACAGCATCCTGTTTAAAAAAAATGTCTGGCTTGTTAGTATTAACAGGAGTTGGAGTGTTTTCATATTGTTTATAATGCTTTGAAAAAACCAGTGGAGTCACACTTAATATTCTTTAACTGTTATTTTATTGTGCAGTGCTTCTCCATATTATTGTGATGCATTTTTCAAAACAAGCTTTAGTCCTTTGGCTTCAATCTCACTTTTATCCTGTTGGGGCTAGAAATGATATAAATGTTCCCAGCTAGAATATTTTTAAAACAATTTTCTCTTTAGTCTTAAACCCTTCTCTAATGACAAAAATGTACATTTTTCAGTGCAAGAGACAGAAGGGTTTTTTGGCCCAAATGTAAAGCATAATGAAGATTGAGTTCTTACTGCAATTTAAAGCCTCATTTTTTGTCTTTTAGTTCAGTGGGATTCTTTTTATCATTAATAATTGTATGGTCTCTTTTATAACAGTAGAAATAATTTTGTTTTAATGCTGGCTATTTGCAGAAAAATGTCAGTTATATTTTGGTGACCTTAATCCTGTTGCAGGTAAAGCTAGATCTACCTGTAGGTTTGCAGGGGAAAGGTTGTTTGCCTTTTCTTTCTTTTAACTTGCCAGAAAGTCAAAACCACAGTTGCTTCCCTTCAGCAACCAAAAAATTATGTGCATGCAGAACGCTAAATATAAATGCATTCTCTTCTCTTTGTAATATTGCTCTTGCAAGGTAGCTTGAAAAAAATCAAATTTACTTCAGCTGCCTTCTAATGAATTCTAAGCATTATAAAGAGAGGATACTATTGTACTTGGAATAATAATGTTTAGCATAATAATATTTAAGAATCCAGAAGTCAATTAGTGCTATCATGATTAAGGAGTTTTTTTTTATTGAGAGATTAATTCAAACCACACAATTGAGATGGAGGGACAGATCCTCAAGTCCTGTAAACCCAGAATCTTCTACAAGGTTTGCAAAAAACTCCACCCGCAGCCAACTATCAAGAAATTACACATTGAGCCAATGAAACATGGTTTAGAAACATTACATCATCAGACAAGCTGTCTGGTAATTAGGGATCCTGAGGGCAAGATGCTGTTACCTAGCAACCTCTGCGATCTGATTAACTCTTTTGTGGGTGCCTCATACTTCAGGCATAACCTGGCTGATCACAACACATTTTAGTGTAGTTTGATAACAAAGAGCTGTAGTCATACATGTGTTATAAATGAGACTGTGCTGTAGCTGTGGGAGATATATACTTTATGGTCTGTCCTCCTGTTAGTTTAGTCACAAAATGCACATGGATATTGAAGAGATAAGGTGAGTGGAGTAATACTATATTTTATTGAACTAACTTCCGCTGGTGAGAGACACCAGCTTCAAGCTGGCTCTGAGCTCTTCTGCAGTTCTGGGGAAGATACTGGGAGAGTCACCGCTAAGTACATGGTGAAACAGATTGTTTAGCATAAGTAGTTAATTCATACCTCAAGGGACCATTCAAAGTGAAGTGGTCAATTAACACTTCTCCAGTCACAGTGGGGAAAGGAAAAAAGAAGCTCAGGGTGGTGCTTATAGACCTGCAGTGTCCAATATGCTCCCTGTTTGCCACATATGATGAACTGGGCACCAAGGTGTGGCTAAATGCGGCTCAGCAGAGCCACACACACCAAGTGCTCCTCCACCCACTCTGCACGCTTGGTGGCTCATGTGCATGGTGGCAGCAAAAGAGGTGGCCGCTGCAGGAGTTTCCCTGGAATAGCTCCTATGACTCCAGCCGGGAGCTGCATGGCTCCTTTGGTCCTGGTGCAGCTGCACTGCTCGTGCAGCTCCTTCCTGCACCACACAGGTCTTTCAGCCCCAGTGTGGCTCCTGCAGCTCCAGCTGGGAGCTGTGTGGCTTCTGCTGCCCTGGGGTGACCTCGAAGGCCCCGGCCTGGAGCAGTACAGCTTCTGAGCCTCCAGTGGTGGAAGCTCCGGTGAGTTGCTCAAATACACAGTTAGATGAGGGGGGAGCTGGGAGTGCCTGTCTCTGGGGGAGCAGGAGGCGAAAGGCATTCATTGGAGGCGGAAGCAATGGTGGATATGCAAGGATCAAGTGTGGCGACCCTTGAATTATTATTGGACTCCGCTGTTATAGATTATTTTAATAAGCCATAAAGCCTGTGTCTCTGACAGTCCGTGATTTTGGTGGTTTAATAAAGTGGTGAATTGGAGCTCCCAGGTTCATCTGGTAAAGGTGTTTTGCAGATTGCTTTGAGTATGAGACCTAAGAGACTGGATATAAAGTGATCACTTTTTAAAAAGTATTACATAAACATAATAGGATGTTTTTGTCTTTTATAATTTTTCCATGTAAATTAATTTGCTTTATTTTACCCCTACAGTTATTGTTGGGGTATTTAATGCTCTGGATAAATCACACTGTGATCTTCATGTGTAGGACCTTGATCTTAAAAAGTGTGTCCAGGAGAGTATGAGGGGTGTTGGTCATCATAACAGTGGATATACATCTGCAGGTTTTGTATCTATCATTCTGCTAGGGTCTCCTACTGCTTTGAGTTGCTGAGTCCTAGTCTGTGCAGAGTTTGTTTCTAATGATGAGCTTGGTGAGGTCTGGAGTTGTTTGAGGGGCAGACATGGGATTTCAACTCGGATTTCTCTCAGAATATGTTCCCTATTGAGTATGGACTGTAATTGTTTGATGAGACCCCAGCTAGGGTTTCATTATGGAGTGTGTGATGGTAACTATCAACCCCACACTGAGCTAATGCAGTAGCAGCACCAGCGGCTGGGAGCCCTAGGCCCCTTCGAATCATCAGGGCCTGAGCCAGTTGCCCCCTTTGCCTTACCTCCATGCCTGTCCTTCGGCAGTCTGTGGGAGCTTCCATGGTTAGGACAAAGTGGTTGTTGTTGAATGAAAAATTTTTATGGGTGAGGTGGTAAACAATCTGTTCCACCTTGTATTTAACTTTGACACTCAGAGTACATTTTCAAGATCTGAAGAAAACCTCTGTGTAAGCTCAAAGGTTTGTGTATCTCACCAACTGAAGTTGGTTCAAGAAAGTTTATCACCTCACCAACCTTGTCTCTCCAATATCTGGGACCAACATGGCTATGGCAACACTTCATGAATATTAATAGGAGATTTGTATGCATTAGGTCAGCTGTAAGGAACAGATGCTAAACAATGGATTTATTTGGCTTTACTGATAAAATGTCTTTATATAATAATAAACTAACTATAATTACATATCACTGATCAGCTAAAATGTTGCTCTGGCAATAGCTATAATATTTATGAAACTCTAAGTAAACCATACATTCACCATTTAACAGAAATAATCAATTAGTAATGTGTAATAGTTGTAAGGAACTTCCCCACACTGTGTTTTTAAAGCAAAAGGTAAGTATAGCTTGTGTAAATATGTTAAACCTCTTGAACTGAGAGGTTAGTATAACCAGGACATCAGCAGAAATCTCCTATATTCCCTGTTGTCTAAGGGTTATCAACATTTAAATCCAAATGAGGGGAAAAGGCAAAGTTCCAAACTCAGGTTCTTCTAAAACTTAAAAACATTAGAAGTCTGCTCATTGTGTGTGTGTACTCTCATATCACAGCATCCAGGTCTTCAAATCTTTTCATCTTTGTTATTGCAAAGTTCTATAGATTTAATGGAGAGCCAACAATAGGGTTTTATAGAAAATACTCTGAAAATATACAAAATGTCATAGAAATTGAAATCTTTCTGATACATATTTTAATTAACTTATAAAATGATATAATATTCTACTAAATTCAATAGGATGGATCAAAAATACATGGAAAGGTTAATTTTTTCATTGTTATTTATTGTTATTAGAAATCTAAAAAAATATTTTAGACTCTTTCACAGGAAATAAAGTGGACCAGATTCATCCCTGATGTGACACACTGACTGAAGGGGGATGAAATGGACTCATTAACATTTTTAAATACAACTGAAATTAAATGCTGAGCTTAGGACTGGTGATGCAAGTGTGCTTTTAAAGCTGATGGGTCTTTCTTTTCTTCCCGCATGTTCTGTGCTAGTTTCCCAGAAATATAAAACTATAATGTAGTTTGAATCTGAGCTCTGCTCCTATGAGGCAAGCCTGCAGCCATACCAAAGCGGCTCACTCATCTGTAGTGACTCAGCCCTCAGGCACGTTGCAGCAGCTTATCCTTCAACCTGTACTGCAGCAACCTTGTCAGATAACCAGCTAGCACAGGTATTTCATTGACCCAACCTAGTGGGGTGGTTTCCCAACTCTGGATGGAAAGGGTAAAAGTATGTTGGAAGGAATCTGTGCAGAGCCCCAGCCAATCAGAAAAAGGCTCACAGAGACCCATCAGAGGACGGTTTTCTCAGGTAGCCCTATTTATAAGGAGCTGCTCAGCAGAGCAGTGGGCAATTGTGTCTTAACCAGGGAGGGTGCAGGACTGGTTCCCTAAAGAAAGCACCTTGGACAGAGCAGAGGTAGGTAAGCTCCAGGGAGCTGGAGAGAGAGTCCATCCAGCCTGTTACTCCCAGGTTGTGACCTTGATACAAAGGCCAAGAAGGTGCAAGGGGTCCTAAGGAAGTGGCCCAGCAAATGGGAGGCAGCAGAGGGCAGCAAAGGTGGGCAGGACAGGGCTGCTGCCAGAGGGCCCCTGGCATGAGACCCAGATTAGTGTGTGGGCCTGGGACTCCCTTCCCCCTTGTATTGCATCTAGCCACCATGGAAAATGCTCTTCATAGATTGTGGCTTGCCCCTAAGATAAAGCCACTAGACCTTGGCTGCAGATGGCCATGGCGGCAGCATGAGACAGAGGACAAGAGACCAGATTATTGGGCACTGCCAGAGGGCTGTGTCCTGAAGTGGACACCATGCTCCAGGACACCATGTGGGTCCAGAGCCAGATGGAGGAAGCATACGAGATCAGAGAGTGATAATGGTTGAGACACTGTCCAGAAGAGCGTGCCCTGCTGAAAATCAGACTAATTCCTACAGTACCCAAGAAAAGGTGTTTCGGCATCCCCCCTCTCCCACTCCACTATACCCCATCGAAGCTGCAAGTTAATCTATGTAACAACACTATCAACCCAGGAAGCCACCTGATGCCTCATGGTGACACACTCTTCCTCGGATTCCAGCCTGCCTTTGATCTGATTCCTGTACTTTGTTCTAGCCTGCCCCAGCATTGTTCATGCCAGGGACTCCAGCCCTATTCCTGACCTACTCCAACCTCTAGTGGTCTCTCACACCCAAGTAGGGAAGGAGACCACTCTGCCTCTCTACTGGCAGACCACAAGTAGTAGTCTTATAGGGGAGAGCCCCAGCTGCCTAGATGGGGTGAAGTGCAAGGGACAATAATTAACAGCTCACAATTAGCAGTCTGTAGTTATAATTATAATTAGGAGCCCTGGCCCTCTGGGTGGGGTGGGGGTACAAACAGTTTTTAGCCCACAGACACCTGGTTAGGGCAGACAGCTATGAACATTCTGTATGAGGGCTCTTGCCCTCTCTGGGCAGGGCAGAGGCACACTTTGGGATCTTGTGGAGGTGAGCATGAAAGCAGCATAGGGGCTCAGGCGGAGGGTTGAGCCCAACACAGGCCTCCTGGCCTATGGCAGGGTGGCAGGAGGATGCAGGCCCATCCCACTCCAACTCCACTGTGTCCTAGTCCAGGGCCCTAATAGTGTCAGGGTGATCTGCCGCTGTGCCACCAGGGATTCCAGCCACAACACGCTAAGTCTTGCTCTGGCAGCAGGACCGGACCAGAGGCTGGTCCCCCAGGGGAACTTCCTACAACAATCTGAGCGTAGGTTCCCAGGGTACAAAGATTTCTTTTCTCCTCAGGGTACTGTACTGATGAAGGGTTCAGAAAGGAATGGAATTAGGTATGAATAGTGCCATAGTAATGAATAATTGTTACTGAAATAATCAAATACCAATGTTCTACAAGCAAGTGTTTGTACTTATACCATATGTAAGGGCTGTTGGATATCTACCTGGATACTCTGTGAGGTGTGCGGAACCAAATGTAACCTATAAGAAATGCTTAAAGTATAAATATATACACATGCATATTATTATCCTGACCAAAGCTTATGTCATCAACTTCCAAGTAAGTATAGAGGCCTAATCGTGTCACCGGCAGGTTATCAATGGACAACTCTACGCCTCACGCCATGGTCTCAGACCTAACATTCCCAGGTTCACAATAATTGGAAGAGAAAATCTTTCTATCAGTTGTCTGCCCATCAGTTGTATGAAGGAATATGCAGACTAAGGAACAGAAAGGGTGGGCATGAATGTGTAGGATGGGAAAGTAAGGCAGGCACATAAGGGTGTTTATATCACTGGGCTATCTTCAGTCCACCCACTATGTTTTTCCAAGATAATAAGTAAACATTGTTCCCACAAATAGACGAATGAGGAGGAATGCAGTAGAAATGTGCCTCAGACCTAAGCCCTTGTATCAGAGGCCTGGTATGAGGCAGGACCTGCTCACAGAATCTAGCAAAAGTAAGGCTGATGTTGCAGAAGTACATAGTCCTAAAATGTGCTAGTCACAGCCACTCATACAATCACATCCTCGTATCAAGTGGTGCCAGAATATCCTGATATTAAGGATGGTGCAAAATAATTCCCTAAGCATAACAATGGATGACCCCTCCTAAATGAGATGGTCAAGATGGTAGAGTGTAGTACATACATGTTTTGATTGAACCAACATGTGCAAGATGATGGGTAATAACTAGCCATGTCAGGAGCTAGTAACTATATTAAAAGGGCAGTAATAACATGTTTGTATCAGGGTATGAAGACGTATCTCAGATGAATCTTTGTCTGGCCATGGAAGGAAAGGAAGGTCCTGCCATTTACCAAGCTGATTCACTGTTATAGGCACATATGTATTAGAGATCCAGGGCTTCCTGCTAAACTGTTGATGTCTGCCCCAACCAGATGGCTACAAGCTAAAGTCTCCGGTAGAGTCTGCGAGGTACTAGTACCCTGCTTATTTGGCAGTAAAAGTGTCTGGGTGCCTTTGTCACTTAATGGATCTTGTAGTCATTGGGTGGTTTGCTCAACCAGATGTCTATGCAGGTGTGGGGCAGCATATAGAGGGAACACATACACACAGTCAAGCATTTATCAACGCCTAATCACACCGAAGTCAATAGGACCGTGAGAAGACTAATAAAGAGCATTTATTTAGCAAAAAGGTTAGTCCTGCTCACCTTGACATCAACAGCAAAGGTCCCATTGATAGCAGTGATGCAGAAATAGGTTGAAAATTAAAAATAAAGATGATAAAGGTAACATTCTGTTCATCTGCTTCGACAGTGAAAGGGTTAAGGAAGATTAGGCTCAGAAAGCTGCTTGCATTTTATAATTATTATTTCATTTTATTTTATTTAACCTGTGATGACCAGCAGGTGAAAGAAATCTATGCAAATCCTTCTCTCAATAGAATGACATTTTACCTTTCGACAACAGACAGCCAAGCAGATGACATAGCCACAGACAAGCATGTTTTGTGGTCCCAATTTAAAATATGAGCTACTATAATTTCCCAAAAGCTTTTCTGAGGATAATATAAGAGTGGTAATCCCTCAGTTTGGTGCAAATGTTTTAAGACTTTGTGTTTCTAAGAACCAATTTGAATTAGCCTTGAACTTTAAAGCTGTTTTGTGTACTGAACTAGAAGACACCATGTGATGCATATAATGGAAAGTATTGTACAGTCTCCCTTTCTTTCTTCCTTTTCTGATGCTGGTCTATAATACATGCCAAGAAAATTATCCAAAAGCAAAATGTCAACTTCAGAGAGCTAAAATGCTATTTTTTTTTGGAGCAAAGGCTTTCTAAGCCTCATTCCCTTTAGACTTGACTAGTTTTATAATTTATTAGGAGCCCTTGCTATCCAATTGCATTTCAGCTGAACTCGCCATAGTCTGTAAAATTATTTTCAATAGCATCACATATAAAATTTTTATTGATTGTTGCATGTGACTTCAGGCCTGCAGAAGCATGTTGCACGTTTTCCAGCAGTTTGTGAACCTGCATATTGACATAATTTGCAGATAGCAATTGCATCAATGAAAAAGATGATACGTGATGCTAATTTGAGACAGCATAGATTTTTAAATGGCAGGGAGCAGGTTGTGATTTTACACACACAGATCCCCCCATCAGCCTACCTCACTCCCTTACTGGGTTATTTCCTTCTGAAAAAGCCCATTATGTCAGTGTTTAGAGATCTGCTTAGCTTATCTCCAGATCCTGTCACAATTAGTGGCTGTCTCATAGATCGGTCCTTTAGATATAATAATGGATAATGACGTGCCTTGTCTTAGCCATAACTTACCTATCCAGATATAATGATGGATAAATGGTGATGTAATTCCAAAGATTATTTACAGACTTTTTTTATTATTTACTGTAATACAGCAATATTACAAATATTATACTTTGAAATAGACAGTTGGGCTAATTCCAAAGCCTGCTGAAATCAAAGGAGTCAATGCAGCAGGGAGGAAGGATGGTCCAGTAGTTACTACAAGTGCAGGACTCAAGAGATCGAGTTCAGGTCTCTGCTTGGTTACCAGCTTTCTGTGTGGCCTTGAGCCAATCATCCAGACCCAAATTTTAATTGCATGGAAAGTAATGGTCACTTGGTTTAATAGGAGTTAGGTGTGTAAACATCTTTGAGGATCTAGACCTTTGATTCCCTCTACCTCAATTCTCCATTCTCAAAACAGGATACCACCACTGCCCGACCTCGCAGAGGTGTTATGAGGGATAAATACATTAAAGACAGTATGGTGCTGAGCTATTATGGAGACAAGGACCGGATAAGCAGCTAAGGGTATGTCTACACGACAGCCTTGTCTCATAATAAGCTATTCCGGAAGAACTATTCCAAAATAGCATATTTTGAAATAACACTACTACACAGAAAATGCATTTTGAAATAGCACTTAACTATTTCAAAATACAGCATCTACACACATAAGCTACGTCCACACTAGAGCATGATTTCAGAAGGCACGCTTTCAAAAATGACAAATTGAAAGATTACCTTTTGAAATACAGTGTCTGCACACGAGCAGACGCTGGTGCTTCCGATCCGCCCTTTTGAAAGGGGTGCGTGCTCTTTCAAAAGAGAGCATCTACACTGTCCCAAGCACCCTTTGGAAAGAAAGGGCCAGGAAATACTGTGGACGGGGTCACATGGCAGACAATCCCTTTCAGGCCCACAGCCAGCAACTCTCTTAAAGGGCCCCTCCCCAGCACCTTCTCCCTGCACACACTAGCTGCGTCTACACGTGCACGCTACTTCGAAGTAGCGGCACCAACTTCGAAATAGCGCCCGTCGCGTCTACATGCATCGGGCGCTATTTCGAAGTTAACTTCGACGTTAGGCGGCGAGACGTCGAAGTCGCTAACCTCATGAGGAGATAGGAATAGCGCCCTACTTCGACGTTCAACGTCGAAGTAGGGACCGTGTAGACGATCCGCGTCCCGCAACGTCGAAATTGCTGGGTCCTCCATGGCGGCCATCAGCTGGGGGGTTGAGAGATGCTCTCTCTCCAGCCCCTGCGGGGCTCTATGGTCACCGTGGGCAGCAGCCCTTAGCCCAGGGCTTCTGGCTGCTTCTGCGGCAGCTGGGGATCTATGCTGCAGGCACAGGGTCTGCAACCAGTTGTCAGCTCTGTGTATCTTGTGTTGTTTAGTGCAAGTGTGTCTGGGAGGGGCCCTTTAAGGGAGCGGCTGGCTGTTGAGTCCGCCCTGTGACCCTGTCTGCAGCTGTGCCTGGCATCCCTATTTCGATGTGTGCTACTTTGACGTGTAGACGTTCCCTCGCTGCGCCTATTTCGATGTTGGGCTGAGCAACGTCGAAGTTGAACATCGACGTTGCCAGCCCTGGAGGACGTGTAGACGTTATTCATCGAAATAGACTATTTCGATGTCGCAACATCGAAATAAGCTATTTCGATGTTGGCTGCACGTGTAGACGTAGCCACTGAGTCCTGCAGAGCTTCCACAAACGCTGCAGACCAAGTGCAGGTACCAGACACAATGACCAAGGCCAGATGGACCAGCAGTAGCAGCTGGAGCTCATGCTGGCCATCGCCAATGGTGTGCTTGCCCTGCTGTCCATGGCAGTGGCAGCCACCCTTCACCTTCTCCTGGGCCCCCTGCCATGGCCGTGGAATCCCTGGACCTGGGACCCCACCAGTGCTCCCCCTGGGTTCCCTGACAACTCTGGAGCCATCCCAGGAGCTCCAATTGTTGGGGGCAGCTGGTGATAGGGCATGGGATGATGCCAGGTGGCTCCAAAATTTTAGGATGAGGAGCCAGACCTTCATGGAGCTCTGCCAGTGGCTGGCTCCTGCCTTGAGACACCAGGACACACAGGTGCAGCCCACCCTCCCCCTCGAAAAGAAGGTCACCTTAGCTGTGTGGAAGCTGGCCACCCCGTAGAGCTGGCCACCCCGTTCTGAAGGCCACCAGTTTGGGGTGGGTAAGGCCACTATCAGGGCTGTCCTCCTGGAGTTAAGCCCTGCCTGGGTCACACAGCCACAGGGAAAGGGGGTTCCTGGGAAAGGGGGACTGTAAGAGGTTGGGGGCCAGGGGGCTGGGGACCAGGAGCCAGAAGGGGCATGGGGGGTGGGGAGCCGGTCACTCCCCATCATGCCCTCATGAGTGCACATGCCCTCCATCCCATGCAGGTTGTTCAGGCAGTCAGTGCCATGCTCCTGAAGAGGGTGATCAGTGTGGGGAACCTGGAAGTGGCCATCGCCAGCTTTGCAGTGCTCAGGTTCCCAAACTGACTTGGTGCCCTAGATGGGACCCATATATCGATCTGTGCCCTGGACCACAGCAGGGAACAGTATATAAACAGGAAAGGGTATCACTCAGTGGTGCACCAGGCCCTGGTGGACAGCAGGGGCTAGTTCCAGGACATCTATGTTGGCTAGGTAGTCTGCATGCACAATGTGCAGGTGCTTAGGAGCTCTGACCTGTGCTGCCTCATGGCGGCAGGGACCTTCATCCTCCAGCGGGAGCTCCCACTTGGGGACACCACCATGCCCCCTGTGCATGGTAGGTGATGCCATCTATCCCCTCCAGCCTTGGCTCATGCGGCCCTATACAGGCAACCCCCAACCCCAGCCAGGAGCTCTTCCACTCCTGTTTCAACAGTGCCTGAAACATGGTGGAGTGAGCTTTGGGGCATTTGAAGGGCAGGTGGCGGTGTCTTCTGGCATGCCTGGAGGTGGGAGTGCAAAACATCCCCTAAGTGGTGGGTGCCTGCTGCACCTTGCACAATATTATTGAGAGCAAGGGTGAAGCATTCCACCAGCAGTGGGTGGCCGATTCTAGCCCTGCCTGTGAATAGCCAGCTGCCGCCCCGGGAGGCCCTCCATGAGCATTTTGCTCAGGGACCCCGCTAACCACCTCCCTGGCCAACCCCAGCAAGCTCCCAGTCACTGCCCCCCCATATGCTCCCCCATCCCTGTCACAACCCCAGCACATGGCACACAGTTATGTGGACTAATAAACAACAATGTGAAACTGGGAATAGAACTACATACAGTAGAGAAGGGAGTGGGGGGCTGAACTGTTTACATTGGGGCAGAGCACATGGGAGCACCTCACTGGAAGCAGGGGCCTTACTGCAAGACAGAGGAAGAAAAAAATTTGGGAAGAAGGGTGCTTTTGAAATCGGGACATGACTACACAGCTGTTTTTATTTCAAAATCAGCACTTTCGATGGGCCAGGTGGCTGTCATTGTGCAAATGAGGTGCTGGATAGTCATATCAGTGCCTCATTTGCATTTTTAAAACAGCCACAATTTACATGCCCCTTCCAAAAGGGAGGGGTAGTGTAGCCCTGGTCAGATTGAGGTCTATTGAGTTAGAAATAAACCAACTGCTTACTTCAAAATAATTATTATTGAAAATTATTTCAAAATAGTGGCTGTGTTGTGTAGACACTATTATAATTATTTCAGAATAATGGCTGTTATTTTGAAATAACTTTGTTGTATAGATCTACCCTAAAACAGACAGACATTGGATAAACCCACTACTAATTATAGTGTTATAACTAGGAAATGATGCTAGATGCTGAATTCCCATAAAGCAGGGTAAATAAGCACACTGTCAAAGGTTTTCTGCGTAGGTAGGTCAGTTCTATGTTAGCATATTGAACCTTTCTAATCTGGAACTGTCTCATCTGACAACATCTGTAATCTAACATGATTTTAGTTAGCCAGGTGACCACTTATCATGAATCTGGCCAATTTTCCTGTTTGTTTGTTTCCAGACACCAGTCCTGGCTCTCAGTGTTCTGTGCTGTTATTTATCTGCAGTTTACCCCTAAATGTCTTTTAAGAGCTCAATAAGCAGTGGAAGAGTTGGTAATATGATAGACAATATTGACCTCCCATGATCCGGCAAATTCTCTCATCCAGCAGCATTCAGGTCCCAAGGGTGCCAGATTAGAGCAATTCAACCTGTACTACCTTCTATAGCTTTGTATTTGGGGCTCACTAAAGACATGACCTGAGAAATGAACATAAATGGATATGAGGAAAATGATGATTGACAGAGTTATTTACCACGTGCCGGATTATTGTATTAAGTTTGCCCCTGCACACTTAAACACCTGTTTTGCCACATTCAGCTGCTAATGGACTGGGGTGAAATGCATATAAAGGACAAAAGTCTAATAATAACATGAATAAGAAAATCCATTTTAGCTTTTAAAAATAGATGTTCTGGTCTCTCTCAAGTTAATCATTCTTGTATGAGACTGACGTATAATTGAACTACTGTTGTGCTGCCTTTTACACTGACTAACCCAACCCTACAAAGCTTTCTCTCAGCCCACTGTCAGGAATAGTCAAGTAGTCATAAAGGTGCAATGAACTGCCCAAGGAAATGCTGCCATAAGTACTTTGCTATTACAAGAAGATTCACTATATGGTGACACCAGTGATTTTTAGGGAAGTCTTAGGTCTGGAAATGCTAGAATAAGAGATGCTTTTAATCCATCTCCATTTCTACAGAGAGAAGGGGAGACTTTTGGTTCTACTTATCTAGGATCCAATTATGAGTAGCACTTGAACTCACGCTTGACTTTGCTAACACGAGCAATCCATGGACTGGGCAAGTGAGCTCGTGCTAACTGCTTTACAGGACCAAGGGCCTAATTAATGGACGAACTGCACCTTTTAATGTTATAGGTGTGAGACTTATCTGACACCTAATATTCAAATTGAAAATTTTCACTCTCTCTCTCTGCCCCACACCTCCCTCAATAAATAACAAGCAGCCTTGTGGCACCTAAGAGCCTAACAAATGTGTTAGGTCATGGGCTTTAGGGGTAAAACCTACTTCTTCAGCTGGAAATGAAATGGAAAAATAGATTCCGAGGTTTAAAGAGCAGTGAGCAGGGGCGGGGAAGTTACTTGTCACTAGTGGGACCAGTTGATGAAGCAAATTAAGTTGGATGTGTCTCACTCCTGCAGGTGTCAAAGGTAAGGAAATTGCCCTTGTAATGCATAAGCCAGTTAAGATCTCTATTCTGGCCATGGTTAAAAGTGCTAAACTTGTAAATGAATTCCAATTCAGATGTCTCCCCCAGTAATCTTGTAGAAAAATGCTTTTGTAGAAGAATGGCTACTTTTAAGTCCATTATTGAATGTCCAGGGAGGTAAAAACGATTGCTTACAGATTTGTGTGTGTAGCCATTCCTGATGTTTGTATAGCTATATGAACAGACAATACTCACCAACCAGCAGCAGCACTGCACCACAGGAACACTAACCCTGGAGCTCATCCCTGCAACAAACCCCATTGCCAGCTGTGTCCACATATCTATACCAGCAACACCATCACAGGATCTAGTCACAGCAGCCCAGTTTTAGGCTCATACACCTGCACATTCACTAATGGTGATATACGCCATCATGTGCCAGCAATGCTCCTCTGCCATGTACATCGGACAAACTGGGCAGTCTCTGTGCCAAAGAATAAATGGGTAGAAATCTGACATCAGGGAGCATAGCCAATCAGGTAATACAAATGCTTTATTTTGAATAAATGTGCCAAGTTTGCTTTGCTGTAGTTCATGGAGTCGTACTACTTGTTATGCATGAGTCTTAGGAAAACTGCTGAGTGTTTATGATCCCCAAAAATCATGAATTTTAACGTGTGATGGTTTGTTTCAAAATGAATGCCGGAAGATGTTTACTATTTACTATTGGCTATTTATTATTCTCCCTTTTCAAATATTTCTATCATTAGATTATGGCACAGAAATAATATCATGCGAAATGGCACATATGTGAAGTAGAGAGCAGTTGATTTGAACTATTCACATAGAACCCACAGTCTGAAAATAATTTGTCCATAATTACTTGTTTGGCAAATGCTTCTGAGTAAAAAGGACATGCACAGAAAATGAGGATTAGTTTGTAAATTATTCTTTCACCTGAAGACATACTAAATGTATAGATAATATTGTTTGTTTTATGGTTTGACCAATTGTAATTATTACACTATTTACAGGCAAGTGGACTGAGACCAGCAGATTTTCAAAAATACCCATGGGATTTAGGATCACGAGTCAATAGGGCATGTGTTCCTAAATCCCTTTTGCATTTTTAAAAATCTCTCTGAAATGTTACTTTACATATCCAAATAAGTGAGAAACCAAGAATAAGGGTCCTGATTTCAGGTCATTTCTTAATGATTAAGTACAATTCTTCCACTTTTCTGTCATTAGAGTGGGGCTTAACAGTCTCAACTTGTGCTAATCTTATGTAGGTCTTTTGATGTGCAAGTAATTCATCCTGCCACCCTGAAGGAAGCAGGTCTAGTATCCACATATTCAGAGCTAACTTGGTTTTTTCCAAACAATTCACATCTCTCTCTCTCTCTCTCTCTCTCTCCATAAAACTACATCAAAACAGAGAAGACATGTTTTTGAAGTGAAACAGCTTTTTCAGACTACCAGTGAATAGCAACCTCATTAAATTTTAGAGATGCTTTTTCGTATCTCATTTTTAGAGGGTGGAGGTGAGACAGATTGTCTGACTTTCCATAGCCACCGTCTATTGCGTATCCAAGGAAGACCATAAAATTACAGTTTTGAGGCTATAATGATAATGGGTAAACTTTGTACCATTTTCAAGTCCTATTACAACTTTTGTCACAAAAATGGATATTTTTGCCATTTCTGTTCTATTTTTCACAAAGATGGGTTGACACAGTTGTGTGTCTGTTTTATTCTGTTCATTACAGTAGCCTGTTTGTATTTCAGTCTCTGTAGAAAGAGATGTATATGGTTGATCTGTTGTGTTTTAAATTGACCCACAACATACATTCACATTGACTGCAGTTCTGCAACTTCTGCTTGTTTTGAAGTCAAGGCAAAGAATTAAACAGTTTCATTTATTTATTAATTCTGATGGAACAAGAATAATAATTTCATTTTTTCAACTCCCTACCTCCCTGGAAGATGAACTGTGTCAAAGCTCCTCAGCTGGGATCTGAACCAGTGACATTCTGTCACGATGATAAGAATGCTAACTAGCGAATTAGGAATACACCTAAATAAAAAAGCAAACTACATTAATTGTGTGAGCCCTGCTACACTCTCTTCCCCTTTCCTGGGCACTCTGAAAACTTTCCTGACATAACCAGTCACATTATTTGCCTTGGCTGGTCACAAAGTTTGTCAGAAATCCATACAACCCTTGCAATACATCCAAATGAAACTTGTGTTGCTCAAAACTGATGTGTTAATATGAGAATAATCCTATAGCATTTTGCTTTTTGTTGTATAGGAATACTAAAGTAATAGGAAAAAGCACTGTATATAACTTTATTTTCTTCAAGGCTGACTTCATAGTGTGTGGGAGCAGATGAAGGGAATCTTTTCTTTTTTAGACCAACACATTTATTAGGGCATAAGCTTTTGTAAGTGTTCAAGATGCCACTAGACTCCTTGTTGTTTTTGCTGCAACAGACTAACACGGCTACCTCTCTGAAATTTGCTTTTCTACAGCTCAATTGCGCTAAAGATTTGAATGTAACTTTCAGATGTCAAGGAATTTAGTCCTACAATACCCCGAGAGACTGTAAAACTGTATTTTGTCCATCTTACGGATAGGAAAACTGAGGCACTGAGAAATTAAATAACTTCCACAAGGTCATATAGTGGGCTAATGACAGATAGGAGAACAGAGCTCAGACTTCTTGCCATTGCACCTTGCCTGTAAGATGCTGAGGCCAAGAAGCATACAAAATACTGTACTTTTTTGCTGGGCTGGGGCATGGAACTCCATATTCTGGTCAGGAGATCTGGTGTGAGCAATGTTTGGAAGCCCCATTGCAGATCAGAATGCACAACAATTCCAAAAGAAGAGCTTACAACTTCTGAAGTAGAAACAGAATTCTGAAGGTTATCACAGAGGAATTAGTTGGTGAAACAGATAGTCATAGGAATACACAATGAGGGAGAGAAATTGAATCTGTTAAGGAAATTTGCACCATTGTGCCTCCAATGAAGCAACCCTCTTGTGGTGGTGCACTCACCAGTGTGTAAGATGCAACATCCATTGCTGCAGAGTTTCCTAATGTAAACAGACCCTTACAGGTTGAGCAACAATTTTAACTGACAAGTTCCATGACCTTTGGTCATGTGGCAAAAACATCATGTGCTCTTCAAGGATAACCTCTTTAATTTATCTTTCCAGTGGATCAGTCAATCCACAAGTTCCTTCCCACCTGGCCCAAGCCTTCCATGTACACAACCAACTTGGGTGTCTACTTGCCAAAACCACCTACACCCTATACAAAAAATCCCCCGAGCCCCTGCTTCTCCATTTTAAACAAAATCACTTGCCCCCTGGTACTGGTCAAATACATTTCACAGGGGCTTTCTATAAGTCTCTCTTACCTGAATTATTTACACGTTGGTAAAATAATCTTTTCTTCCGAAACAAATTGAGAAGTTATCTCTGTTGAAATGGTATTATTTATTTATTTATTTATTATGCTAGGCCAAGATATTCAGGTTTGATCATCAGTAAAATAGTAGTATGGTATATAAGTATTAGTGTGATGACACATTTTCACATGTTACGCATCAAAAGAGGGAAAATACACTGTAGGTATCCCTCTTTAATAAAGGAGAGCAGTAAGCCACCAGAGTAGTGTTAAAGTAAAAACATATCTAAATTACAGTATTTATCTTTTAATTTCAAAGAGGAAAGCAAAAGTATGCTTTGGTGTCTCTGAACATAAAATCTGTTGTAAGAGATGTGTTGCCAAATAGTTTCATATTAACATTTTAAACCAATGCAGTTTTAAGAGTGATTGATTTTGTCTGGTAAATAACCCAGCTGCTTTGTAGAAGGTGAATATGCAGTTTCAGCACTTACAGGCACTGGAGCTAACACTAAAGAATAAGAAATATGTGCCAGCATCTCTGGACCAATGAGGGATATAGTCTCTGGAAATCAGTGTGTGGGTTGGCATTTTCTATAGATATTGTTGGGATTTGGCAACCTGATTCTGCATCCATTGGGATTATTGCCAAAACTCTTATTAATTTAAGTGATTTCAGGATCAAATTCAAAATATTTGTGCTGAAATCCTGGCCCCAGTGAGATCCATGAAAACTTTTTCATTGATTTTAGTAGGGTTAGAAGTTCTCCAAAGGTCTCTTAATTTGCAAGTGTGTGTGTGTGTCTTTATTTTCACTTCAGGTCTGTTGGTGTAGACATCTGTTTGCATAAGAATAAAAAGCATAAGAAGGCTGGTTGGTTTTTATCATTTCAATGGTCCAAATATGATCTGTAACTAAACACCTGCAGCTTCCTTTGAAGTCAGCTGGAGTTGTTGTGTGCATGTTTAAGGGCACATGTTAGTCCTATCAGCTGATAGGAATAAGGGGATTTCAACGTTTGCAGCGATTTTTCAAAAAGGACCCCCGTGTAGATGAGCTGCGCACGAGCGAAATGCGGCACTTTCAAAGTGCCGTGGTCAGCAGCATGCTAATGAGGAGCTGAATATTCATTTCAGCACCTCATTAGTATTCTTCGATTTGGCCATTAGTATGGCCATTTCGAACTTTCCCCTAAGTGTAGACGTAGCCTTAGATACATACACTTCCTATGGAATTTCTGAGTGTTTTATAGTATTGTTCTTTTTTTAGTTCTTAATTATAGTCAGATATGGCTTTTGGGTTAATGGTTTACTGTATTTTGTGTACGCTGATTTGATTTGTAAGTGACAAATTAATACTGTTCTTAAACTGAAGGAATGCATCCCTTTCCCACCCACCCCAAGATTACAGCAAGGAGTGGTATTACTGGTTTTTTAACTATTATTTTATTTGCAAAACATTATAATGTGCTTGGAGTTGTACAAGGCTCTCCTTGTCATTAAGAGGTTACACTCTGACAACAGGAAGAAGTAGGCTACATCTACATTACAGAGATCCTTCAAAAGAAGTTCTTCTAGAAGATATCTTCTGAAAAAACTCCTTTCAAAAGAGTGCATCCACACACGAAAAAACAGATCAAAAGATTGATTCACTCTTTTAGTAGAAAGCATCCACACAGCCCCTGCTCTTTCGAAAGAATGGGCCAGGGATTAAAAAATCCAGCGCCATAAGCACTCCTCTTTCAGAAGAAGGGCCCCGCAGAGCATCTACACATTCTTTCTTTTGAAAAAAACTTTCAAAAGAAGGTGTTCTTCCTGAAGCCAGAATGGAAGAGCACTTTTGAAAGGACTACTGCATACTTTCAATTTACTTTCGGAAGAACTTGCTAGTGTAGGTGTGGCCAGAGTGACTTTAAAAAAAACAAACAAGAAGTTATCAATTCACATAGACTGAGACCTTAAGTCCAAAAGGAACAATCACGATCATGATCTCAAATCATGATTTAAAGACTTCAGGTTACAGGGAATCAACAAATTCACATTAGTTTAAGCCTGCAAGCGATCTGTGGCCCATGCTGCAGATACCGATGAATACTCTTCAGGTCTCTGCCAGTCTGACCCAGTGGAAAATTCTTTCTCTACTACAGATATGGTGATCAGTTCGGTCTTCAGCATGTGGTAGCATCCACCAGCAAAACTCCTAGGCAAACATTTTCTGTGTTAACTCATCCCACCACACAAACATAGGCCGTGTCTACACATGCACCTGATGGCTACTAATGCAACAAATAGGCTGTGTCTACACATGCTCCTCCCTTTCGGAAGAGGCATGTTAATGAAGCACTTCAGAACAGGTTAACGAGGTTCTAACATGCATAGTCAACACCTCATTAGCATGATGGCAACCAGTTGCACTTCGAAAGTGCTGCTTTCAAAACGTGGGCTGGCTGTATAGATCCAGGCACGTCGAAATAAGCGCCACACTTCAAAATTCCCTTATTCCCAAAGTGAATTGGGAATAAGGAAATTTCAAAGTGTGGCATTTGTTTCGAAGTGCCCAGGTCAATACAGCCAGTCTGTGTTTCGAAAGCAGCACTTTCAAAGTGCAAGTGGCTGCCATTATGCTAATGAGGCACTGAATGTGTATGTCAGCACCTCATTAACCTGTTCTGAAGTTCCTCATTAACATGTCCCTTCCGAAAAGGAGGAGCATGTGTAGACGCAGCCTATGTGTTGGATCACTAGCCATTAGGCAGAACTGTGGGGCAATCTCATCATACCACTCTGTCCATATGTTTATCAAAATCAGTCTTGAAGCAAGTAAGGTTTTCTGTACCTCACCCTTTGGGAAACTGTGTGATCCTGAGGCCTTAAGCATCACTTCTTTGCTCCCCACTAAGGCTACAGCTACACTACAGAGTTATTTTGAAATAACAGCTGTTATTTCGAAATAACTTTGCTAACATCTAGGCTACGCATGTGCTATTTCAAAATAAAATCAAAGTAGCGGGTGCATTGTTTCAGAATTGGTAACCCTCAATGCAGGAGAAATAATGCCTATTTCAAAATTGCTATTTCAAAATACACGCTGTTAAGACATGGAATAGCGCTGTTTTGAAAGAAGCCATAATGGATTCCAATGACACTATTTGAAATAGCACTATGTGTCCAGAAATGCTAGTTTGAAATAGCTGGGTGATATTTCAAAAGGCATTCTTTTGAGTAGATGTGTTATTTCAAAATAAGGTATTTCAAAATAGCTGTTGCAAAATATCTTATTTCAAAATAGTAGTAGTAGTAGGCATCCTTCAGTCTTCATAGACTATGGATGGCGCCCTTTATAGTTTCAATTGAGGACTTCATTTACAGCGTCTACTGTGACTATGAAGACCCACATGAGAGTGACAGTCCTTGCTGCATCTCTTGCAGATGTGGGGGGTGTCTGGCAAGTCCTTAGTGTGCTTTCTGTGCACTCACTTCTCCTCTGCTAGCTGTCTGATCCTCATCTCGCCCTTCTGAAGGCCCTTGTGTAACCCCTGCCTCCACCTGCTGCGGTCATCTGCTAGTTCTTCCCAGTTGTCCAGCTCGATGTCTACCTCTCTGAGGTCTCTCTTGCAGACATCTTTATAGCGCATCTGGGGGCGTCCGGGAGGTCTTTTGCCAGAGGCTGGCTCACCATACAGGATGTCTTTTGGAATCCTTCCATCATTCATCCTGTGGATGTGGCCAAGCCAGCGGAGCCGCCGCTGCCTGAGGAGGGTGTGCATGGTTGGGATTCCAGCTTGCTCGAGGATGGCGGTGTTGGTCACTTTTTCCTTCCATGATATTCCAAGGATGAGCCTGAGGCAGCACAAGTGAAAGACGTTCAGCCCCTTTTCCTGGTGGGCATACAGGGTCCAAGTCTCGCTGCCATAAAGGAGGGTGCTGAGGATGCAGGCTCTGTAGACTTGCATTTTGGTGTGAGTGTACAGCTTGTTGTTATTCCACACTCTCTTGCTGAGTCTGGACAGAGTTGTGGCCCCTTTTCCGATCCTCCTATTTAGCTCAGTGTCCAACGACAGGGTGTCAGTGATGCTGACTTTGGTAATCTCAGAGGAATGTACGAGGGTATGAAGAAGGCATTAGGACCCACCCAGGACAAGATGGCACCTCTGAAATCCAAATCTGGTGAAGTCATCGCTGACAAAGCCAAACAGATGGAGCGCTGGGTTGAGCACTACTCCGAGCTGTACTCATGCGAGAACGTTGTGGTTGACGCAGCCCTCAATGCCGTCGAGCTCCTACCAGTAATGGACGAACTGGATCAAGAACTGACTGTGGATGAACTGAAGAGAGCCATCGATGGCATTGCATCAGGAAAGGCCCCTGGCCAGGATGGTATTTCAAAATAAGGCTGCAATGTAGCTGTAGACTAATTGATGAATTCAGCTGAAGAGAACCTGGGAACTTGAACAGGAACTTTGATGTAGCCAACTACAGGCCCAGAACAGCCAAGGTGATTGGCTAATCTTCTGCATTTTAGTCAATCCCTGCAAGCATTCCATGTTAGTTTACGGGTCAGAGAATGTCACTATATATAAAGTGTTTAAAAAGGGGTGGGGAGGCAATGAAAAAGAAGGTTATGCTAGCAGCCCATGACGTCCTAAGCCAAAGAGTAATTTGGGTCCTGATCCTGTAATCAGATCCGCTCATGTACGGACATGTATCCAAAAATAATCCCTCAAAGATGAGGGTCTACACATTAGCAGTTAAATTACAGGGACTGTGACCTTCAATAGTAACACTTTGCAGAGTAGAATGAAGCCATCTTTATTAAACCCTTGGTACAAATGGAACTTTATGGTCAGTAGACTGCACCCTCAATGGCATATCCTATTGCTTTGCATCTTTTGCTGACTCTCAATAAATTGAAGATTAAAATAAAATAGGATTAAGCGTTTAGCAAAGAAGCAGACTTTTTGAAAAGTACTAGTGGAAACATAATTTTATTGGAACTATTTTGTGTACTTACAAAGACATTTTTGTCCTAACTCTATTGTGAAGATGTTCAGAACAGACAAAGTTACAGTTTTTCTATCCCGGGTTACCAAAATTATGAGTGAGAGGAAAATGAGTGAAATAACTAACAGCATGGGTAGAAGAAGGGAGAGCTCAAAAGAAACCTTAACTTCTTTCAAATGGTATGCAAAGACTTATATTGGATGAACATTTTTAGTGTAGTGTTCTATCACTGTTTAACAAATCATTGTACATGCTGAAAATATAGGTTTTTTTTTCTTTTTAATGCCCTAGGGTATTACATACAAAGGCCTACGTTAAAGGAACATTAAGATGGCAAAATGAAGTATTCAAAAGTCAGGAAAATTATAGAGTTAAAGTTCATCTTCAGGTCATATTTGGAAGATTTTCTTTACAACTATGAGAGCTAGAGATTCACTTTTTAAAAAATCATAGGCTTAGATTTGCAGAATCTGGTATGTAAAACAGGCCATTGAAATACATCAGGGAGGTTGGATGTTTCACATACCTGTCATTAATTCCATTTTCACATGCAGGCCTGCTGACAGGGGGAAATGGGAGGGCAAAAATGGTAATTGCCCCAGGGACCAGTAACTTAAAGGGCTTGGGTCTCTGGCTGCTGCCATTCATGCAGCAGCGGTGGCAGCCAGAGCCCCAGACCCTTTAAATTGTCTCCAGAACACTGCCATGAGCACTCTAGGTAGCTGTGGGAGCTGCTGGGACAGCAGGAGGGGGTATGTTGCACTTTAATACTAAACATTAACTATTTCACTGTTCTTCCTCTTCCCATCCACTAAAATTATGAAGAGAAACCCGTGGTTAGAGGGAAGTTGGGGGTTGCTGCAATGACAGAAATGCACAAGAGAGACACAAACAGCAGAGAAGGAGACAAACAGAAAAAGGAGAGTGGACAGGAAGAGAAACAAAGGATAGGAAGAGAGGATGTATGCAGGAGCATGTTTTCGCACTGACTCATGGTAAAGTGTTAATGCTGTGGTGTTCATGGAATGGAGTATGGAGCCCTCAAGGTTTGCTCCAAGCCATAGACGATCATTAAAAATAGAATCTGGCTTTCACTTTAGAAGGATCATGATACCCCTCAAGTGATTTTAATACACCTAGCCATGCCCCTGCCCTCTGGTGGGTACCTTCTTCAATGGGAATAGCAGAAAAGTGGCCTATGGTGCTACTTGTGGGGCTCTAAACTAGATTTACCCCTTACACACAAGGACAATCCTCAGGCAGCTGTTTAAGATAGTTTTCACCAATAGAGCATTACATAACAACTGGGGAGCAGGGCAGGATTTAGCCCAATATCTATGTATGATGTGTATTGATGGAGTTTTTCCTCCCATACATATGTTGGATGTGGTTCTAAACCCTAAAAACAAGACATCCTGTGGCACTTTATAGACTAACAGATTTTTTTGGAGCATACGCTTTCATGGACAAAGATGCATCTGATGAAGTGGGTCTTTGCGCACAGAAGCTTATGCTCTGGAAAACGTTGGTCTACAAGGTGCCATAGAACTTCTCATTGTTTTTGCAGATACAGACTAGCATGGTTACGCCATGGTACTTGTTCTAAAACCTGCAATTTCAAGGCAGTTTAATTTTGATATCATAGTTTTTATGTAGGTCTATGTCATATATGAGGAAAAGAAATGAGTAGGACAATTGTTCTGGATTGAACTACAAGACAAGGCATGTGTGTTATATGTAAACAGAAGTCCAAATCTTTGATTTTTCCCACTAGCCACATCTTACACCCAGCTACATCTTTCATTTCTCTTGTACCTTGACTTAAGCCCTACGTAATTTAAAGTCTTGTTCATTTTTTTAGCTCTTACTGTTTTATTCTTAGCTTGTGTGTGTGCTTGTGTACTTTAGTGCAGAGACAGAGTGGGACAAATCCACATCTGAGGCAAACTGTCATAGTTTCACTGACTTCAGACCCAGAGAGAAACTATACAATCATGGGAAATGGTAGACAAGTTCTTAGCTTAAGTTTCTAGTGACCTGTGTTACTCATGAGTGGCCCAGTCACAATTCAGTGGATTAAGAGGTGCAAAAGTCAGCATGTCTTATGATGTCTAATTGCATTTTTGATAGCTGGAAGGAGGTGAGAGTGGGGAGAATGTAGCTGGGGGGGCATAAATTTGCTGGTGAGAGAAGAAAGGAGACTCTTCTTGCCAGTTCTCTCTTTATGCAAAAAAGGTGCCTGTATTTTTGTACCTCCCTCAGCCACCTTTGAGCTCCACATGCAAAGTACATCTTTCAGGGGACCATAGGGATCTGTCATATTTTCTGATCACTTTGATTGATAAACTAGTGAATGTATTGTACTAATCTTGGCAAAGTTTGGACTCCCAGTTTTCAAGTGATACATTTCTGTGTAACATCTGCTTCTCCATTTAAACACAGTCATCAGGGAATGTTTCTTGAAAGCATCTTCTCACTGGCTACAGGAACGCTACAGTGCTCCATCAACAGAAGTCACTGTCGGGAGAGTTTTCCTGATAAAACTTCTGTTGAGAGAGTGTGGCCACACACAAAAGCCAATCAGGGGAGTGCTCTGCTCTCTTGACAAAACAAGCACCTAAAAGCACAGTAGACAGGGCTGCCCATTGTTGTGGATGCCCTGTCTGTTGAGAGAAGGTTCCCCAGAGCGTCCATGAAACTTTTTTATTGGCAGAATCTGTTGACACCAGCGTTATGTCTCAAAGCTTTGAGGCAGAATGCTACTGGTGAAAGTGCTGTGTTTTGTCCAGATACTGTCAACAAAATGCATTTGTGTGTGCACGCTCCATGAGTTTTGGCAACAACACCTGGGTTTTTCTGGCAAAATTTGCTAGTATAACGGTATCCACTGAGTATTTCATATAACATATTTATATGTATTACATTGTAACTGATCACACATGGGACAAATATCTCTCTCTGCCAGAGTCTGGATACACATCTCTTTACACTTGGTTCTTGCAAGAATTTCTTTAGCAGGCGTGTGGTCCTGCTTGCTATCCATACGGCTGATCCGTTAGATGTGCCTGTTTTAAACAGTAGATATTAGGCCTCAGTATGGGGAACTGACTATTTTTAAAATCAGGGGTTGTATGAGAAATGCCTGTCAATAACATGAGTTTGTAAAGAAATTATGCTACTTTAAAAAGTCGTAACTGTAAAGATCGGACTCTTTTGGATCAGCTAGAGTTATTTCTGTGCATTTTGCCTTTCATTTATTTTTTAAAGTGGTAGCTCCACCCCAAGCTTTGCCTAGTCCTCCATCTCTGCTTTTCAGAAGAAAATATTCACTACTTGCAGGCTTCTAACTTTGCAATCATCTCCTTGATTGGAAATCTTCTGGAAAACATACATCAGAAAGCAAAATGTATTTTAAAGCCTAGCATTATTTCAATGATACTTTTCCACTGCAAATTTTTTCATCATCAAAAATACCTTTTTCTCAGTGTCACTCTGGTGAAACAGGGTGGGTTTTGCTAAAAACCAAAAAGTTAAACATTCTGTTATCCCTCTCCTAGCACACTAATAATTAGAACTAGTCAAATATTTTCAAATAAATAATTTTCACTGGAAAAATTGCCTTTTTGAAAAATCGAAAGGACTTGTCCTAAAGCTATTTGTAATAGTGCCTTAAAAACTATAGTACCTAAAAACAATACCTTTAAATAATTCCGTGGGTTTTTTTTTGTTTGTCCTCAGCACAATGGAAGGTAGAACAATTTAGGCTTGATGGTGGTGCTGGTGGTAGTATAGTAGTAGTTGTATTTTTTTCCTATCCTCTCTCCCCCCAACTCCCTTTTCAAGTATCAAAATGGGGAAGAAGGAAATAGGGGAACTAGTAAGGAAGAAAAGGTGAAGGTGTGGAAAAATACTGTCCTGTCTAAATCTGAAAACCGAAAATGTTCAATGAAAATTTTCAGAAAATGTTGACTAAACAAAAATCATGCAGGGAGAAAAATTACTCTCTTCTTTTTATTTCAATTTCCCCCTCAGATATTTAAACTAACTTTAGTGATAATAGGGAAGGGGTATTTCCACTTTCCTGTGCACATTCAAGATGTATAGCTTGTCTACTCAAGATAATGCCAAGAAACACACCGCACCTTTATAATAATCTCTTAAATGTGCTGTAGTATATGAAAAAACTTCACAGTATGTCTGGTCGCTTTCTTGTTTCTAAATGAATTTTCTTTTTAGTAATAATTTCCTGTGTCTACACTATAGGATAAATTGTCTTTGGTGTACTCATTACCTGAGCCTGCATCTACACTATGAGATAGATTTGAATTTATTTATATCGATTTTCTAATTCTGGAATTTATAAGTTTGAATTTGACCATCTTCACTTCCCACATGCTCCTCACAAAGTTGAGTCACTGCTGCCACACACAAATTGGCTAATATTGACTGTTGCAGTAGTGCATTGTGGGAAGCTATCCCACAGTTCCCTCATCCCTGTAGCATAGTATGCTGGCTGGTCTTGACGTCATCTTCCCACACTCCATTTCCTCATTCCCCTCCTGATCCCTGAAAATATGCTGTTTCCTGGAAATGGTGGAGGGACCCTCAAAGTGAGAAGAAAGAGGGTAGAAAAGGCTAGGAAAAAATAATGTTTGGTTTCCTCCCACGTTACATTGCCAACACGGGTACAGCGACTGTATTCTGAACTGGCCATCCACTTGTCCCACTTCCCACCATTGCATGCCTGTGATCCCTGAAAATAATGCAGTGGCCCGGACTGTTTTCTAAAGTGAGAAGAAAGAGGATAGGGAAGTGTAGGAAAAAAGAATTTTTGGTTTCCCCCTTCACTATACTGGTGTTGGGGAGAGACTTTGTCTTTCCTGTGCACTATAAGGTTTCCGTGCAATGACTATGTTCTCACCTGGCCATCCAGCTGAGTATTCCACCTTCCATTATTGCATGTGATCCCTGAAAATAACGCAGGGGTCCAGACTGTTTTTTAAAGTGAGAAGAAAGAGGATAGAAAAGTGTAGGAAAAATCATTTTTGGTTTCCCCCCACATTATAGTGCCAATGTGGGTGCAGCAACTGTATTCTCAACTGGCCATCCACTTGTCCCATTTCCCATCATTGCGTGCATGTGATCCCTGGAAATAGTACAGAGGCCCGGACCATATTTGAAAGTGAGAAGAAAGAGGATAGAGAAGTGTAGGAAGAAAGAAGCAAGCCAAGCACTGAGGGACCATTTGACATGATTCCTTCCTAGGGAATCAGGCCCACCCCCCAGCTCATGAGACTTTCCCCCAGTGGCAGCAAGCCCTGTTATGGGCTTTTCTCCAGTGGCAGCAAAGGTCCCCATGTTTCTTAGCCACTGGGGGGAGACTTTTCCCCGGTGGCAGCAATGCCTGGTATGGGCAAAGGGAAGGGGTTCACTGGAGAGCCAGTTGAGGTGGTCTTTCCCTATGGCAGCAGCAAAACCCCAAATATCTTTCCCACCCTTGGAGCCCTAAATGTGTGACTGGCAGCATGGTCAGCACCAAATGGCAGGCACATCCTTTTATTAAGTTGGATTGAGCGCTTCTTATGTGATGTGTCTGAACGCGGGAAAGACCCAGACTGTGTGACGCCTGTGTGGGAGGAAAAGGGGCTCGCACACAAATGTACACGGCTGAGAAGAAGTTTCTTGGTGTGTTATGCAAGCACAATCCCCAGCACAGCCTTGTTGACATGTGGTACCCGGGCATCGGCTGGTGCCAGGCAGCACAGAAAAAAATAGTAAGTGTACAGACAGAGCCACAAACTCCCTGCAGGGGCTATTTGAATGGGCAGATGAGCTCACAGCACTAATAGCAAAGAAAGAAAGAGACATTTCTCAGACTCTCATACTAACATGAAGCCACAACTAAAGGCTCACTGCTGCTGCTTGGAAATTTGCCGTCTTCCTGTTACTGGAGAGCACTGGGCAGAGCGGAGCACTGAGGGGAGCATTGTGGGTTACCTACAGGACACCTCTGGAGGCTGATAAATTCGCTTTTAAGACATGGTGCTTCCACAATTGCCTTTAATCGAACTTCTGCATTCGAGCTTAATGCTGTACCTGTCAGATAACTGTGATTTTGTAAGCTCAAGCTTAGTGTACCCAAAATCGAGCTAATGGTCTTTACAGTCAAGACTGTCATGTAAAATTGAGCTAACTGAATTAAATTCAAATTTATCTCATAGTGTAGACACAGCCTAAATAGCTTACTCGGCTTCTATTGAGTTAATCCTCAAAATACCCTTCAGGTAGAAAGGCAGATATAATTCACCCCATATTACAGATGGGAAAACTGAAGGACGAAAAAATATAAGACTAGCCTAAAATCATAGAGAAAGTGAATATCATAGCTTGACTTAAAAGTTGGGAATTCCTAACTCTGATGTTCCAGATTCAAACCACAGAGAAAAATTTCTCTCAGATATAGAGGAGGTATGCTGTCTGCCTAGTTTCAGACATTTTTGTTTCCTTTCATCAGTCTAGTGCTGTGTTTGTGTACATGTTTTTTATTGTGTGTATATCAATATTTCATTTGATTACATTTTGGTTACCTTTTCCTCTCTGTGTGGATGTTAGTCTTGAAAACAGAGGAGGGGGCTTTTGAAATATGTGTTGTCCTCTTTTAATCGAGTATTTGAACCCTCAGTGACATTATCCAAAGTGTCTCAACCATGATGACAAGGCTGGCCATAGGACAGTGCAAGCAAACAAATTTAAAAGACAAACAAAAACAAAAACAGAAAGATACCTGCATTCAGTCTTACTTGCAACTGATTCTGCACTGGTGAAACGCATTCCATCGTGCATCACCTCCTTCCCACATTTGATGTTTGCACATTTCTCTGACTTCATAGGGGAAAAGGAAGTGTCATGTGAGCCTTTGAAGGCACTATTACAAATAGCTTTAGCACAAGTCCCTTCCTGCCTCCCCCAACCCTTCATTTTTCCCATTTGGAGCAAGCATCTCCATTATACTTAAAGTATATTTTTTTAATAAAATGGAATGATTATTCATTGACTATGGTGCAGATTTTTGTCCCAGATGAATACACTTTGACTATGTCTACACAGCAATTGCTATATTGGGATACAAATGTATCCCAAAGTAGGAACTCTGCTGTGGCTTTTCCCCATGCTCGAAATAGCCCTGCTGTTTCAAGATCAGTATTCCAGTTCTGGTATCTCTCATTGTATGAGGGGTAACGGAACTTTCAGAATAGCTGCTTATTCCTAACTCCAGTGCCATTTGGACGGCACCGAGTTCAGAATAAGGAATTTCAACATAATTTAAGCCACTTGCACTCTGCAAATGGCGTAAATTATTCAAAAAGCAACTCACCATGTAGACATCGCCTTAGTGTCCACCTCAAACTAAAGATACAGACCAGATGTTCTACAAAATTATAGACAATATCATGAATTCAAAGTTTTTATTTGGAAAAAAAGGTACTAAAAGGATTGAAACAGTAAAATAAATATCTTTGACAGGAAGTAATGACTAATGAAAACAAAACCTTAAAATGAGTCTGCACGTGTCATTTTTCAACATTGTCTTTTTCATTTGCGCTAAGAATGGAATAGCAGAAGGCAGCTGTTATCAATGTTGCTGTAACTAAAATTTAAGAAGCTTTTGATACACTAATAATTTTAAACAATTGAATGTTTTCAGACAATTACCTTTTATAGTAGAATGAAACCCAGTCATATCCTTTGTTCCTATAAGCAAAGAACACAGTAAATCAAACATGGGCAGCCTGCAAGAGTTTAAGCCTTTCTCACATCACAAGTCCTCTCTCCTAACAGCTCAGTAGACTCCATTGGAGGATGGTACTTCACAGGGCTTCTTGGTTCATGCCACAGGAGGGAGTATCTTTGTATCACCAACCATGCAGAACTTCACTGGGTATATTAAGGCTAATCATAATGTTTACGCCATTTCTACGTCCAGCAACCTACTGGATAGCCCATGGAAGCATGGTTCTTTTAAGACCTCTGATGACAGGAACAGAGAGGGGCTGGGAGGACCGGTATCGGGGCTCAGAATTTTTGCATGAATAGCTTTTACCTTCATGGAGTCCTCATTAGCTGTGCAGATCTTAAGAGGATTGGCTGGTTTTGTGAAATGGATCCACCTCTAATTAGTTGTGGGGAGCTAAACCTAATTCACAATAGAAGGCTTTCTAGGAAACTCCATAAAAGGAATCTCAGAGTCTTTCCTCAGACCTGAATGGAAGTAGACCACTATGGGGAAGGTATGACCCATAGTTATTCATGGCAATTTTAAACCTGAACTGGTCCAGATACTTATACACATACCATGTGCACAGTTTGAGCAGTTTCAGTACCTTTTATTAACATAGTTTATTTTATTTCAAAATACTGTCAGATTTTTCATGCAGACACATGCAAAGATGCTGGAACTAGGAGTGCCGGGGTTCCTGCTGCATCCCCTGGCTTGAAGTGGTTTCCATTGTATATGGGTTTACCATTGGTTGAATGGTTTTCTGCACCCACACTATAAAAATTGTTCCAGCACCCCTGGCTACATGCAGTTCCCTCTGAGGTTGGTTGGTGCCCTGGGCAGAATGTGGCCTTGTTTAAATTACCAGCTGCATCAAATACAAATAACAAGTATATAAATAAAAAAAACTATTATATTCTTGTCAAATTAACAAACATGGGAAGTCCCTTCTGTTAATACTATTCCTTGTGATATCTGTTTTCCAAAAAACAAGAGATTATAGAATCCATCTACTGAGTATTTCATATAATAGATCTGATTACCATCCTAAGATTTTTATTATTGGTGATATTGCTAATACTATGCAACCCTTCAGAGTGTGAATGTGAGTCACAGTGTAAAACCAAGACCCAAGTGATGTACTTATGCAGTTATTATATGAATTAGAAATATTAAATACAATAAACCATGGCTGGCTCAAAGGGCATTGGTTGGTTTCATGGCATTGTCTACTTCTGTTTGTTTCCAGTTGCTAAACTGCCTTATAAAACAGATAACAGTTCACTCAAGTCTACCTTAATACTATGTTCTTTATTTAAAGAAATTGATGTACTTGCCATAAGAATGCTCTTTGACCTGTGCAACTCTGACTGGAAGGAAGGCATAGACAGACAATTTCCATATTAAAATGTGGTCTACAAGATGAAGTGTAAGAACCCCTGTTGTGGTACATGTAACTATTTATATAAACCCTTTTAATAGTTAAATTCATAATGCAAAAAATTTAAAACCAATGTAAGCATATTAGTGTAAGACTCAGGTAGGAAAGAAGTAGTTTAGTCGAGTAATGAAGAATAACTCTCTCTGTTGTAAACTTATCTCAGCAGGTGTCTGTACTTTGCCTATCAAAATCAGATAATGATGAACTGGACAAAGTGGTGATGACATAAGACATAAAAAGAACAAATCTTGTTTGTAGATCTTAGACTGAATTTGCAGTGGTGGCTGTTAGAAACATTTTTTTTTTCATTTGTAAACTTAACAAGTTTATCTGGAAATCTGGAAGAGAATAAATATAGACCCACACACTTTTAAATAATATTTTATTACTACAGTAGTCCTTTAGTTCAAGTTATTTGTTAAACCATAGAATTTGGTATTTAGCATCCGCCTTCATCCTTTGCAGCTACATTACTGACATAGTACGGTATGTACAAGTATTTTCCAAATATACCCTAACAAGTTTCATATTCAAATGATAGATGTGTTCAGTTGTAACACGAAAGTTCAATATGAAATTACCTATCTGTACTTTGTCCCCAAATTTCACTTCTAAAACAGGTTCCGGGATTTCTTTAAATAAGGCTGCTTAATTAAACTTTTTGTATACAGTATTGACATTTAATTTCACATTTTAAATCATCAACACTTTTTAAATGTAAATGTTATTTTAAATTTCAATTTGTGAGTTTAAAGCTAATTATTATGTAATTACAATTTTAGATATATAAACATTTTCTTGGCTTACTGATCTTCCTCCTCTTGGACCTGATCTTACAAACACTGATGTGTGTTCTGATTAGTCCCATTAATTTATAAAGAACTAAATTTAAAAAAAAATTAAAAGGCTATAAAGAAACATATCATTAAAACATTTTCCATTACCCCAATTTATACAATAAATGAGTATTTGTATGTATGTCTTATATTCTGTTCTGTTGCCAGTTAATAATGTTCTTGACTATTTATAGGAGGAGATCACTCTTGAGCTGTTGAATTTCTTTCTTTTTTTCTTTTGGTAGCATCACTATTATGAACAAGAGCACTCCATTGTCTTACTATGTGCCCTTTCTCCTTAAAGGTGACCAGATGCAGATCTAAAGAATTATGCCATCTTTTATTAAGATGAATTTTAAAAGCTTGGTCTAAAAATTTGCATAGGATTTTTTTTTCTGTGAATCTGTTCCTATTATATATCCTGGAGCAATAACAGCTATTTGGGCTTTCTGTCTTTATTTTGAAAGGCATGATACAAAACAAACAACATCAACCTGTACTTGTTTAAACATATTTATGAAGACACCTAAGATTACACCACTGATTGTCTCAACAGGCTATATAGTAGCAGAATTCTGCTTTTAAAGGGAGAGTGTCAACATACTATAGGGTTGAGTTGGCCTTTTTCAGGCAGGCTGATGTCAGTCTTCACTAAGAAAAAATATTCTGCATCTTTTAATGTTTTTAAAACAAACTAAACACTCCCCCCACCTGTGTGAACACAATTTATGAGACTAAAATAACCAGCATGAAATGTGTATCCACATTTTTTTGATCAGATGAAGTCATATAAGATGTTTTGTTTTTTCAAATTTATTTATTTTATGTGTTAAATAAAAGGGGGTAAAATGACCTCAATGATTTTAACTGCTTCTAAAGTAGAGTATCTAGCTTGAACTGAGTGGATTGTTTGAAAAAAAATTAATTAGATTCAAATGTTAGCTAAAATGAAGTCATTTTTAATATTAAGATCACTGTAGCTTGGTGTTAGGAGGGTTCTTTGTGCAGCTTTTAACATCACAACAAGAGAAAATGAGACAAACTTCTTGTTCTAGTGCAATGTGTAAAATTTACTCTACTTACAGATCTTAAAATGTGAATTAAAAACTAATTCTAGGAACATAATCTGGAAACGGACTTTTCTTTTCAAGGAGGCTTAACTGTTTTATATTAAGAGAGCGTCTAACTTCCTTTTAGCATGTACATGTATAAAAGGAAGGGGAAAATTACCTACTTTGAAGAAATTGATTGTACACTATGCATAGAAAGCTGAAGAGATCATTTTTGCTCATGGGAATGAATGAAATTCAACTTTGATTTGTCATAAAATTCTTAGAGACAGAAAATATCTTTGAAAAGCCCTGTGCAGCATACTAGGATTTGCATTTAAATAACAAGGCTCCAAAGGATGTTAGACAAAACTTCTAAACAAAGCTAAAGCATTATTTATTTTCTTTTGTTGTTTTGTTGTTTTAATATCAGACTTCCTTTAGAGAGAGGGAAATAAACTTAATGCAAAACCTCATTTGTGCACTTTCAGTAATATATAATTAAATCTAAAATGTAGCATTTTAGGGAAATGTATAATCTAAAAGTCACAAAAAGTTAAACATTTAAAGTAATATTTTAAATATAGCAGTCAACAATTAATAATATTAGAATGTTAGATGTTGCCATTTCTGAACATAACCTTTTGTGCCATAACCTTAGTGCATATATGTAACCAAAATGTTCATGTTCATATTTGAGAGATTTACTATTTTGAATATAGAAATATATTATAGTTCTTGAATTTCGATGATTAGTCTACATTACCTTTCAAATGTTAGTTATTTTATTTATGAATATCGAGATAAAATGTCTCAAATTTGTTTTCACCAAGAGTTTATTTATTCTAGGCAAACAAGAAATAGTGTTTAGTAACAAAGTTATTCCTAATGTCTTTCACCTTTTTGTTTAAAATAAATTTTTCAGGTATTTTAGTATATTTAAATCACTTAAATATCTTAGATGGCAGTTATGGGTTTCTTAAATTGAAAATGAGATTTTATCACAGAACATTAAGTTTTACAAGTAAATGCAGAACATGCCTTAACTCAGCTTTGAATCATACGTGGAAATCATTTAAAACTATTTTAATTGTTTTGATAATTTATGAAGCATACACAGAACATGTTGATATTATGTTTATTATACCTGAGAAAACATCCTGTTTTAAATGAATAATACATTATTTATTTTACATAAAAGTAATGTAATCTATATAACATACCCCTCAATTATATTTTGTCTCATACTTAAAATTCTTTCATGCCAAAGAAATAACAGGAATCATGGAAATTAGTTTATTGTTAAATTAAGTCCAAAGATGTCATGTGAAAAAAAGTAATTCAAATGAGCATTAAGAACAGTACCCATTTATTTCATGACACTGTTGCCAAGTTAATTTTGTGCTCAAATAATTTATTGTCTGAGGATTTTGAAAATGTGCAATATTTTTCCTAAAAGTGACAAAGGATTTGTAAGTAAGGAAAATAAGCTAGGATGCTAACTGAATTATTTGGCAGATTGTGAAACAGTTCAGTAAAAGGATCAATTTGCGCAACACAAATATGTCCTTTTAATGAAGTCCCTTGACAGGTCCGTTTATCTCTGAGCTTAAAAAATATAGGTTAGTGAGCCAATCGTGTGTGCTGTGACAATATTACCAGAAAACTACAATGACAGAAGACTAAAAATGTCATCTTGAAGACATACATTAGCAAAATAACGTACGTTAAAAATGTATCAGATTACAAGTAGGCGATACATGAGTGAGATCACTTTCATATTTGGAAATCCAAGCATCTTTCTATTGTGCAGCCAGGGCAATCAGGTGGAAACCGGATAAAAAAGTGGCTACCCTCTTTCCATTCTTGAAAATATTGCCAAAAAAGTTAATATGGCCAGCCATTCTGTTCTTTAAAATGAAGGCGGCCGGGCGGGTGCCTTCTTTCGGAAAATGGTACCCTGCGCTGTAGTGCCAACTAAAATGATGCTCTTCCAGGAGACCAACCGTTTGAAATGGCCTGGCCGAGTGGTGATGGTAGCACTGGTGGAGACGGGGTTTGCCTCCCTACGTTGGTTGCTTTCTTTGCTTAGTGGCTCGGAGCAGATAGCAATCAGCTCGCAGGCTAGAGGGAGGACTGGGGAGAAGAAGCACGCTACCACTGGATTGCTCTCCTGCTCCAGAGAAAGCCAGCGAAGTCCCTTCATTGTGGCTCGGTAATTGTACCAAACATTAGGTAATAGCCCCTCCGCCTTGTAGGCTGTGCAGGAGCCGGGCTTAGAGGGGAGCAGTTTGCGGTGGGGGGGATCCCCCGCTGGGGCTGAGCTGAGCTGGGCGGGCGGGGCCGGGAGGCACACGGCCTGGGCGGAGAGCGGGCTGCAGGGCCGTGTAAGAGCTGCGCTCTCTGGGGAGAGGACTCCGGGCGGCCGTGGCTGGCAGCTCTGCCTTCCTGCGCGGAGTGGCTAAGGCGATCGCCCACCTCGCGGCGCCCCAGCCCCGAGCCTCATGGTCCCGCTGTGGCTGGAGGCAGGGCGCCCTTTGCACCAGACGGCGCCCCACATATCCCGCTCCCCCAGTCCCAGGAGCGAGAGAGCGGGAGCGGGACTGACTGGTTCCCCGCTCCCCACTGGCGTGGGCGGGTGCCCTGGGCCGGCGGCTGCCTGCCAGGGACTGGGCGGGGAGCGCCCCTTTCACCTCGCGGCTTCCAGTGCCATCCCGCACTCCGGGCGGACCCAGCCTTTGCCCTCTCTCCCCTCCGCACCCGCACCCAGCCCGGGCTCTCTCGCCGCTCCCAGCAAACCCGACGTCCCACACACGCAGCCTTGTCCTCTCCCAACCCCCCACTTCGCAAACTAATCCGCTGTCTTCCGAGCCAACCCCCCCGCCACCGAACCCGGTCCGCTCCCCTCCCCCAGCCCGAACCTGCCCCCACTGACCCAACCCGGTCCGTTCCCCTCCCCCAGCCCGAACCTGCCCCCACTGACCGGCCGCTCCCCTCCCCCAGCCCGAACCGCTCTCCACTGACCCAACACAGTCCGCTCCCCTCCCCGAGCCCGAAGCTGCCCCCACTGACCGAACCCGGTCCGCTCCCCTCCCCCAGCCCGAACCTGCCCCCACTGACCCAACCCGGTCCGCTCCCCTCCCCCAGCCCGAACCTGCCCCCACTGACCGGCCGCTCCCCTCCCCCAGCCCGAAGCTGCCCCCACTGACCGAACCCGGTCCGCTCCCCTCCCCCAGCCCGAACCTGCCCCCACTGACCGAACCCGGTCCGCTCCCCTTCCCCAGCCCGAACCGCTCTCCACTGACCCAACACAGTCCGCTCCCCTCCCCCAGCCCGAACCTGCCCCCACTGACCGAACCCGGTCCGCTCCCTTCCCCCAGCTCGACCTGCCCCCCATACAGACTGAACCCAGTCACCTCCCCTTTCCCAGCCCGAACCTGCCCCCACTGATCGGCCGCTCCCTTCCCCCAGCCCCAACCACTCTCCACTGACTGAACCCAGTCTGCTCCCCTCCCCCGCCACTGACCGAACCCAGTCACCTCCCCTCCCCCAGCCCGAACCTGCCGCCCCACTGACTGGATCCGGTCCGCTCCGCTCCCCCACCTGAGCCCGCCCCCCTAACCGCTCTACTCCTCTTCCTCTCCTAGCCACTGCCCACCAACCCCTCTCGCCCCCACCCCCCGGCACGAGTGGGCACGTCGGAGCGCTGGGGCGGGGTGTTGATGCTCGCGGCCCATCCCCTCCCTTTGGGGACGCGCGCGGACTCGGCGGTGTAAAGTAACAGCGGGGGCCGGGGTTTCCCGGCGCAACTACGCGGAGCGCGGCACGTCCAGCTAGCTGCACTGCCCCGCCCCCATTTCCTGAGCGGCGGGGAACCCCCAGCTCCCCCAGTCGCAGGACCGACCAGGTTTCTGCCCCTCCCCCGCTTAGTTGCCTCTGGCCGCCAGGCGGGAGGTATCTTTATCCTGGCCCGGCAGGGCCTTCCTTCTCCCCGCCGGTAGCTCTCCCTCCGCGCCCGCTGCTACCCCGCCAAGCACCCACCCGCTGACCCGCCTCCCCCGCGGCCGCCTGGTGCTGCACACCAGCGCGCTCCCCTTGCAGGGCGCACAGTCCCACTGCCCCGGGCAGCCCCGCGCCGGGCGGTAAGTGACAGTCCCCGGCTGCGAGCGCCCGCTCCCCCCTACTGTGACGGCAGGGAGGGGCGGGGCCCCGTTGCTAGGGGAACTGGTTCCGCGCGGGTTGGAGCGAGGACACGGTATCCTCGCCTCCCTTCGCTCCGTTCTCCTCCCCCCCCCGCCCCATTCCGCGGCTGGTGGCGTCATCGCCACCTCGCACCACGTGTCACCGGGGGGCAGGGGGGCTGCGCGGGGAGCCCGGCGGTGGGCGCAGGGGGCAGCGGGGCTAGATGGGTGTGAGCGTGTGTGGGTGAACGGTGTGTGTGTGTGAGAGAGAGAGAGAGAGAGACTAGTTCTTACGTGTGTGGCTGTCTCTATGTGTGGCTGTCCTTGTATGTGTGCGTGAGACACCAGATCTTACGTGTGTGGATGAACGGTGTGTGTGTGTGTGTCACCAGTTTTTAACGTGTGTGGATGAACGGTGTGTGTGTGTGTGTGTCTGTGACACCAGTTCTTAACGTGTGGATGAACGGGGTGTGTGTGTGAGAGAGACGCTAGTTCTTACGAACAGATAGGTGCACGAGTGAGTTTCCTAGCGGCTCGGCGGAGCTGCCCCGTGTGGGGGAGGGGGCGGCAGCTGGCTCCAGGGTAATGGCCGGGTTTGCTCCTAGTTACGCTGAGACACGTCCAGACTCATTCACGGATCCCCTGGGAGACGCCCCCCCACCACAACCCCTCCCCTATAATGAGCCACTGTCTAGGGGTGGGGGAGCAGCTGGTCCCGACCCTGCGCCCCACCGCTGCCCTGGGGGCGCTGGGTTGGCACAGCCCCGGGTAGAGCTGTGGCGGTGGGGGACGCGGGACAAGCGCGGCGTGTGCTTCCCACCGGCAGCGAGAGGAGCCTCTCAGAGCAGGCGGTCTTCGGCCTCTCTGCCCTGGGTCCGGTAGTGGAGGAGGGGGAGCGGGCGGCGCTCCAGGGGAGAGGCCAGGCGCTGGGGGCCCATGAAAGGGAGAGGGGGGTCGTTAGGGGAAGCACTCGCTTTGCCCAGCTCGGGCCTGCCATCTCCAGCTGGCGTAGCAAGACGGGAAACAATGGAGGAGGGGAGGCGGGAGGAGACCTTTGGGTTTCAAGAGCAGGAGAGACTAAAGAGCCCTCCCAAAGGCTTGTCAGCTGCATGTGACACGATCCCCACTTCCCAGCGCGCGCTTTCTTCTCCGCTGCAGCTGCGGGGCTTCCAAGCGCCCTCTGCAAACAGATGTTCAGTTCGACCCCGGAGCTTCCCTACTGCTCGCGCTGGGGTGGGAGTTAGGTCGGGACCGCTTGGGGACAACGTAATTTTGATCCTTTGGGACACTTCCCCCCAAACAGTTGCACCTAAATCGGTGGCGCGCTGAGAGACCACGTAATAGTTCTCCAAACAATCCTCTTTGTCCTTTCTTCCACGCCTTTTAGTGCGTGTTTGTACAGCCCCGAGCACAAGGGCGCCGTCTCCGCTCCTAAAGAAGCGTGTTATCACACATTATTACAATAGTCTGGGCTTTGTGAGCTAAGAGTTCTACCAACACGCCGGCCCTGCAGTTAGTTCTGTATGGCTAGAGGCCTATGCTTGACATGCAGGACAAACGTGTTGGAAGTGGTACCCTTTACTAAAGTGTCTCTTTAATGCAAAATAGTTGGATGCCTCCTAGGCGGATGCCCTTATCGGGCCCAAGTTTGAGCGAATTTCTTTCTGTGTGTCTATTTATTAATTCTTTACTTGGGGGTCCGTGGGGAAAACGCTCTACAAGAGGAGACGAGGCAGATTTCTTTGCAGTATTCTCATGCAAATGAGCTTTATTTTTTTTTCTTGGCTTTTTTTTTTTTTTTTTGGTTGCTCCCTCATTGTTCTTCTGGCGCTTCCATCTTGCAAGAGTGGCACAAAAATATTGCGCGGGGAGCAGCAACCCCAAGCAGCTTTACAAATGAGTGACAAAGCCAATGTCCATTCATAGTCTCACTCCGGCGAAGGGTTTATTAACGGCCCAGGCCTCCTTAGCCAATTGCTGTCAGCAACATGTGGAGAGGAGGCATCGCTATAGTAACCGGTGGATGGGCCATGTGCTGCAGCCGACAGGGGCTGCGAGCGGGCCAATATAAGGAGGGGCAGAGCCGGGGCGCTCCGGAATCTCGCGCACGCCTTGCGCCCTACGGTGATGGACAGCTCCGCCGGGACAGCCGTAGCGCCCGTCCTCCTCCGACGCCTGCCGCCCCCGGGGGAGCGGGGCTGGGGCAGGCAGCAGCCGAGCCGCGCGAGCACAGTTCTCGGCCAGCCCCGCTCTCGGCGAGCCTTTGTGTCCACTGAGAAGGGAGGGGGGAGATGAAGGAGTTTGGCAAAGAAGGAGGATTGCTGGCCCGGGTCGCGCGCCTTGGCTCTCCGGGGCTGGAGCCCTTCGCAGCCTGCGCCGGCGCGGAGCGCACCTTGGCAGCAGGTAAAGGACTGGCTGAGCTGGGCCTCGGCGGCCCGAGCTTGTCGGTGGGTTTGCGGGCGTGGTTCGTGGTCGTGCGGGGCACCGGGAGCGGTGGCTATGGGGAGAACCTCGGCGTAGCCAAGCCAAGAAACGCCCTTAGCTGGCTGGCTGCTCCCCAGCTGGGAGCCGCGGTGCGTGTGCGCGGCCGGTTGGGACGGCGGGCCAGAGCCCAGCCTTCGAGTTACTCTCCGGCTAGAGCCCCTTCCCGGGGGGCGGGAGCGGTGGCAAGGGGCAGCGCAGGGGTCGCGCTTTGCCCCAGGATGAAAGCCACGAGCTGGAGCTGTGCGTGGCGGGCACATGACTGCGCCGGCTCGGCGCGCCCGGGTTTCGTGCGCTAGTTAGAGAACAAGGAGCGGGCGCTGCTGCTTTGCCGCCCAGCCGGCTCTCGGCTCTTTAAACCCCTCGTGTCTCCCTCCGCCAAGAGCGCCTTTGCTCCTCTCCGTTGCTTGCACGCGTCTGCAGTGACACGGGGGAGTTGGGAAGGGTGACCACGCTGATTTGTTGGCTCCGAGCAGCGCACATCCTTCTTTCCCCGCCAGCCGTACTCTGGCGGAGCCTATTGGGCGGAGGCCGCTCGCTTCCCCTTCCTGCGCCTGCAAATTAACCACTTCACGCTGGGGTCTCGCTCTGTGCGTTAAGCCGGGGGCAGGGTCTGTGGAGTTGTTGATTATTCGCTGGGAAGAAGGAAGGGCTGCCCTTCCCGTCTAGCGAGCATCCCGGGCCCCAGCGGCTGGTCCTGGGGCTCAGCGCTTCCCTTTGCAGGTTGGGCATCTGCAGCTGTTTATGGTTACACGAGACCTTGTGGGATGGGCCACAGCCGCGACTCTCTTATTCAAACGGGGCCCGCTCTGTCGGCAGGGTGGGAGCCAGAGGCAATAGCTGGTGCTTGATTTGATTCCTGAATTGCGTGCCTCGGAATCAGCGTTGTCTCAGTGCTGGCGGGGGCTGAGCTCGGCCCGTAGTGGAGTCAGCTAGGGCCGTGCTCCTGGGCTCTGGCTCTGACAGTCCCACCTAGGGCGTCTATCGATCTGCTCTGGGCGGAAAGCGTGGAGAGCGAAGTTGGCTTTTCGAGTCACTCCAGCCAGCTCTTCTCTCTCTCCCATTCGCTCCTCCGGCAGTCGAGTCCTTCCAGAACAGGACCTCACGTCTGGGGTTCCCACCTCCTTGACTTCCTTATTCCCATGGCTGGCAAGCAGGAGACAAAGCGTGCCAGCGGTAGGATGCCTGCACGCACCCAGCCTATGCCAGCATGTGTTCCGTTCCGTTTCCCGATGATCTCCCAACATCCTGGTCGCTGCTCACTTCAGCAACGCCTAAATTCTGTTGCATTTTTGTGTCGCTCCAAGCAAATACTGAAACTCTCAAAATTTCCCCATCCCCAGCACTCCGCCTTCCAGCTCGTTGTTGACACCTCTTTTAAAGTTGCATCCTATTGCTCCTTTGTACAATACGAACTACAGCGTGCGGTTCTTAATCTAGCCACACATTCCACTTCTGTTTATTGCCTCTAAGAAACTGGAGGAAAGTATCTGCCATTGATCAAGGGATCTTTGAACTGGCTGAATTCTTGATTGCATTCAAGCATTGTTCGGGATATTAATCCCACTAAAAGGTACAGAGAAGCTCCCGAGTGCTTTGTGGCGTTGAAGGTTGAGGAAGGATCATTGTGCCCCTTCAAATGAATGGATCTGTGGCTCTTTGCAGTGACCTTTCTCAGTGATTTGAATAAGCTGGAATTCCCAGAAATCCATCTGCCTTTTGTGTGTGTCGATTTTATCTAATCTTTCCGACTCCTGTGTAGAGTCTGAAAAAACCTACCTTCCCATCGGATCTCAGTCCCCCAAGTCCGAGCGTTAAATTGACCTCGTTTCAGGTGATGAACTGACATCTGCTGAAACTGAGGTTAAAGCAATAGCCTGGCTGCAAAAAGGACTTTTTAGTGGGGAGGTAGAGAGAAGGGTGGGAGGGGAGGGGAGCTGAGCTGAGTCTTCACGTACACATCTCTTGCCAACACTGAAGACTAGCATCTGAAAACACCAACAGATAAGTTCGATTATGAAGTTTTGATTTGCGGTATCCAAAGTAAACAACACTGTGTGCCCGGAGCATGTGAACCATCCGGCCCTGCTGCTCTAACCAGCTTTATCTAACTGTTTCTGAGAGCGAGTGTAAATGGGACAAGTGCGAGGTGGAGAACCACTATCCTTTGTGTTGTGCTGGAGTCTGGTTTGTACTGAAGTAAAACCTGTGAAAATTTCCTCCAGGTATCTTTTTAGGAGACTCTCCATGTTTGTCCTGTTGTAGAGTTGTTCATCTTTTTTTTTTCTTCCCAGCAACACTTAACACCTTTTTCAGACTGTACCCCAAACAGCTTACGGGGGAAATTTACTGAAAATCAGATTTCAGTTTTGGATTCTTTTAAAACCACAGATTGTCATATTTTTCCTACAGGGAGACTAATAAAAAGTGTCCACTCTTCTCTGCTTTTTTTTCATGTCAGTTACCTAAAATGTTAGCAAAGGATCCTTCGATGAAGATAAATTTGGTTTCAGTGAAGTTTTTATTTTTACCAATAATTATTTTATTGGATAATTCCTTTCTTCTGCCCAGGCACCTTGCCTCACCCCCCACCCCTCCTTGAATGGCAGATTTGCAAGTACAATTTCATCTGCACAGAGGAACAATAGCTTTCAGCTGCACAAAGGATTTCTCCCACCCTGAATCCAAACCACAATGCCTCTTGCTCTGATAATAGCTTCTGAAAAGATTTTGTAATGCAGAGAATTAATACATGATTATTTCCACCTCACTTCTCTCATTTATTAGATTCTGTAGTGAATTCCAAATTAAAAATAGCACTCGTAAAATTTTAACTTTATAGTATTTTAAGACAATTTCCATCAGATTCTAAAGTTTCATGTCCTTGCTTAGAAAGTAGTCTGTTTTTATTTAGATTTATGCTCAGACAGTAACTGTTTAATACATAATTTAGAGCAAATGCTCATATTTTTAAAAGTCCACCTAAAGAATTCAAAGTTTCTCCCCCCAGGAAATACAGTGTCCTGTTATTTTTTTAAAATAATGTCAATGAATACTTCTTCCCCGCTTTCAAACTAGCAGAAAAAAGAGGGCGATAACAAATAACTTCTGGGAGAGGCAGAGTGTAGCCCAAATTCTGGCGTCTTTAATTAAAGCAAAATTCCTCTTAACTTCAGTGAGAGTTTTGCTCAAGTAAGACCCGCAGTACCTGGCCTTCTTTACCGAAGCAATAATTAAATAAATTATAATGGCGCTGCTGTATTTGGAAGGTGAACATCCCCAGGTGTGAGCCATCGCTTCAGGGCATTTTCCTCGCATTCCAAACACAGGCGTGGGAATTTATGTACAGGAAGCGGTACATTAAATATTTACAAACGTTCGCTGCTTTTAGATGTAAAGACTTACTGATACGTCTACACTAGAGGGCTGCATCCTTAGATATCACAGCAGTCATACGTTGCTTTTGCTTATGCTACTCTTTTCTAGCACTGTGGCTTTTAAATACGCCTGTAGATTTTTGAAGAACTATAATGGGTGTAATGGAAATTACACACACACCTACAAACTCCCAACAGTTCACATACTAAGGGCGTTTTCCTTTTACAAAAGCCTATACCAATGATGCAGTTAACATCTTCTTGACTGCAATCTAAATGGTAGGACCGATGCTGTTCTGAGACAATATGTATACGTGCTTTGACAAGTAGGAGCGGGGTCTCCCTGTTAGTCTGTATCCTTAAAAACAAGGAGAAGTCATGTGGCACCCTAGTGATTAATAGAATTTTTGCAGCTGAAGCTTTCCTGGGTCAGATGCATCTGACCAAGCGGGTCTTTGCCCACGAAAACTTATTCTCCAAAAAATCTGTTAGTCTATCAGGTGCCCCAGGAATTCTCCTTGTTTATGCCTTGATAGCAATTAAACGCGCTGCTGAGCATTCAAGGCCATTTAAAAGCACGCGTGCCGTGGATATAAAGCTCGTATTTCAAATAACTTCCTAACCCAGAAGTTGTTGATGTTCCTATACCGCCGCTTCTGTGATATTACAGTATTTTCCAGCGACAAAAGGACTTTCCGAAGTAGCACACTATGTACTTCGCCTAGATAGATGCTTCTGGTACCCCGCAGTTACCCGGGTCTGAGATTAATACTTGCTCAACGATGGCTAAATTCTGCCGGCAGTTGATTTGTTAAGCCTTGGGGAAGAAAAAGAGTATCTCTTTGTTTTTCTTGTTATGCAACAGCTATTGTCCCCGCTCTCCCGCCGGTAAAGCGAACCGGCCGAGGGAGGGGCTGACCCGCTTTAAGAGACACCCGCCCGGAAATGTCAAATTCATAACCATGAAAAGATTTTTTTTCGTTCGATTTCAAGTCGGAACTGTCAGGACGCCTTTAACTGAGCCCTGGTTACTGGGCCCGCTCGCAGCACCTCCGCGCGGAATCCGGGCTGAAGTTCAGAGTTCTTGGCTGGTGGGAGCGAGAGGGGGAGCCGGAGGCCGAGCCCCCCTCAGATGGTAACTCCCTGTGGGCAGGAGACTGGCAGGCCTCGGAAGACAATGGGTATTTATTGCACCCGCCTTGCCTGGGCGCCGGGCCGCTTCTCTTGGCAGAGTTTAAAGAAACCGCCCACTCTCAACTGGTGGCCTGGGCCCAGGGCTGGGGCTGCAAACGGGACCTTCTCAAAAGGCGGCTACGTGAGCGCCCTAAAGACGAGGACCGGCTGATATGGGGCCCTGTCCTGCCATCACCTTGCCAGCAAACCTCCCTGGCTGTCCAGACCCGTCTGGAGAAGGGGGCGCCCTCCAGCCCAGCTTCTAAAGCTCGAACCGACTTCCAGCCCCCGCGGGCTGCCGTGGGAACGCCGCCCCTTCCTGGGAGCCCTGTCCCTGGCTACCAGCTCTTGCCTCCCCGCAGTCAGGCAGCGGCTCCCCCTACCGCATGGCGCTGCGGACCCAGGAGTCCGGGCTCCCACTTGCAGGGCCACACGCTTCATCTCCCAGGAAGTGTGGGGCTCGCTCTCGTTCCTGTGCGGAGAGCAGCCGGCAGCTGCACCGGGAGCGGGGCAGGGCAGGGCAGGGCAGTTAGGACCCGGGCACCATCGGGGCTGGGACGGGAGCGTGCCCGGGACAGCGGAGCCTGCAGCTCTGCTCTCCCGCCTTGCAGCTCGTACTCGCTCCCGTTCGCCTCCGGGGCGCCCAGCCAAAGCAGGCCGCGGGCAGAGCCCGGGCCCCAGGGGTGCACAGAGGGCCACCCAGGCTGCAGCCCGCCGAACGGGGACGCATTGGCACTCAGCTGCCCTCGGACCAAATCCGGCGCTCGCCGCGGGAGAGGAGCCGCCTGAAGTCGAGGCACGCTGGGGCCGCCAAGGCCGGCGAGGTCCGGCGCCTTGCAGGGGCGGGCCGCCCGAGGGGAGCCCGCCGGAGGAATGGAAGTAGCCAGGAGCGATGGCCGAGTAACCGGAGTTTCCATCGCGCCCGCCCGGCGGAGAAGGAAGTGGACAAGGGCGACGCCCCCGATGAAGGGAGGCTCCCCGGGGTAGAGGAGCAGGTGCCCGCGGCCCCGGGTGCCTGGGGACTCGGATTTGACCCCCTTCATCGCCGCGTTTCTTCCACGCGCCCGGGCCACGTAATCGGCTCCCTCCCGGGGCGCGCGGAGGCGGCTGGCCTCGGTTGCGGTCCCGGAGAAGCCTCGCTCGGCCTGGCGCCTCCTTCGCGCGGCAGGCGGAGAGCTGGGCTGCAGGGCTCGAGCGCCAGGCCTGAGCTGGCGGGTGCAGGCCGCTGGCGGGAGGACCTGGGCGTTGGAAGAGGAGATGCGCCGCCCGCCGGGAGGGGTGGGACTATGGCACTTACCCCGGGGAGCGCGACCGCCCTTCGGCGGGGCCGCTCGGGCTACAGCCAGGTCGGCAGCAGGGAGGGGGCTGCGCCCGTCTGCTGTGCCTGTCTGCTCGGGACGCCGCGCGCCTGGTCAGTTCCCCCTGGCTCCTGCCGGGTGCTTGGCCCTGTCGCTTGCGCGCAGCTTTCCCGCCGCGCCAGAGAAGAGGGGAACCGCGGGCAACGTGATTAGGGGCGGCCAGGGCCCGAGGGGGTCCGGGGCCAGGGCGGGGTCTGAAGCGGCTTTAACCTGCCGCTTTCGGGCCGAGGAGGCGCGTGGGTGGTGCCCCCGCGCAGAGGCCGCGCCCGCGGCGCAGGGTCACACCGAAGGGACAGCGCCTTGCCAAAGCAGCTGCAGGGACCCAGTCTGCCGCGGGGAGAGCGCGGACCCACCCCCACGCCCCCGGCCCGGCTTTGCGGGGGATGAAGGACGGCGCCGTTGCGGGCCGGAGTTGCTCGTGGGGGAAGGGGCAGGGCTGGCCGGTGGCCCGGCCTTGGGGACCCGGCGGCGGCGCTGGCTGGGTCGGCGCTGCGCGGGAGACAGGGATCTCGCGCGGCGGCGGCGGCGGCTCGTGTTGCGGCTGAGCGTTTCCCCGAGTCCGGGAAAGCAGCACCGCGCGTGTCCCCCCCCCCCCACCCCCGGCGCAGGGATCGGGGCCGCTCGGCGCGCGCTCCCTGCCCGCAGCAGCCCAGCGGGACGCAGAGCCCGGCCGCGCCCTGCCCCCGAGCTGAGAGGCTGAGGGCAGAACGGAAACGCCTCCCCTTTCCGGGCCGGAGCGGGTTGCGTGGCCCGGGCCTGGCTCCGAAGGGACTCGCCCGTCGCCCCGTCCGTCCTGGTCCCGCACAAAAGGGCGCGGGGGAGGCGGGCAGCTGCCGGTCTGCTGGGGGCCGCGCCGGGAGAAGGGCCGGGGGCGGGGAGAGGTGCCCCGGCTGGGAGGCTGCGGGGTGTCTCCGGCTGCCGCGGGGCGGGGTGTCTCCGGGAGCTGGGCAGAGCCTGGCGGAGGGGAGGGAGCGGAGCGGAGCGGCGCGCGGTGCCCGGCGCTGGGCTGGGGCGCTGCGGAGAGGGAGGCGCCGCGCTCAGACGAGCAGACGCTGGAGGAGGAGGAGGAGGATCGCGGCTGTGTCCCCCCGGCCCGGAGGCGCCTGACCCCCGGCCGCACCACCCCCGGCGCTCTGGGCCGGTCCCGGCTGGGGCTGGAGGAGGGGCGGGCGGTGGCGCCAGCGCTGCGGGCGGGGGAGTGACTTCTCCCGGGAGCCGCCGCCGCGCCCGGGCGGAGAGGAGGCAGCGAGCGAGCGGTGCGGTGTCGCTGGCGGGAGGGCACCAGCCGCGCACGCTCAGCCCAGCTCCTGCCCGCGCCCCTCACTCGACCTCCCGGGGCTTGCGGACCTAACGACCCTCTTCGGCTCGGCGCAGCCAGACACGGAGAGCTGGGAGTCTGACTGAACCTGCATTGCCATTAACTGGGCCCCAGCTCCGGCTAATCCGCGGCACTGGGAAGGCAAGGAGGCTAATTAATGACAAGCTTTTACAGTCAAGACCAGCGATAATTGCTTTGGTGGCCTTTATGATTACAAGATAAAAATGGACCGGGCCTGACATAAGAGCCCCTGTGTACACTGCAAGACAGGAGGAAATTAAGAGCTGGCGATCTGAATACGGAGCAGAAAATTACTAATAGAGGAGAGATAATGAATAGGCCGGTCAGGCATTCATGGGGAAAAATCCATTTTGTTACCACACGAAATTAGGTGGAGGAAAGGAGTTCACTAATTGTTCTCATCTTGTAGCAACCAGGACTGAGGCAGGGGCGTGCTTTTCAATTCATTTCCCTGGTAATTGTGAAAGGGAGAATGCTGGCCAAATGAGTCCTGCTGCAATTTGTGTGCCTGGGCTTTTCATTTTCATGTTGCGTTTTTAATTGTTGCTAATATAGCTTATAATGAAGCTAATGAGGGGAAATTACTGTACAACTTTTTAGCACATGGAGACAAGTGAAATGTACCAGAAGGATTCTCTCCTATGGCTTCAAAAAATCTGGAGGAGTTTGGAATTCTTTGTTGCTTTTCTCTTTTTCCTACCAAAGTTAAGGACTGGCATCTACTTTTTGTTGTGTAGTTTGCTTTTCACTCAAGAAAATGGATCTTTGTTTATAACGCCCCAACCCCCTGACAAATAAATGTACAATATCCACTCGAGCTCTGAGGCCCTCAGGACTGGTGGTGGACACTATTATTTTGGAACTACCAACCGAGCAATGGTCAGGATGGCTGGTCCTTCATTCCGAGAGATTTCTTGTTCCATATTTACTTCAAATAGCAGTCTCCAATACAGCCATTGCAGAGGCAAGGTGGTTGTGGTTGGAAGTGGTTGTCCTGCCTCGCCTGGGGTAGGACGGCTCAGTTGCGCCATTGTTTACAGCAGTAGGAGGCAAGGTATGTGAGACAGGGAGGCGCTCTTTTTCAGTTTGGTCTGAAACTGAAATCCCCCAAACAAATGTTTCTGTCTTTGTCCAATGCACTGGTTCCTGCTGAGCCCGTTTCACTCCGTGCGGTGCTCGACTGGAACTTCACCCCCGGGCCCATAGTAGTGTTAAATCCAGTGACAAGTTCAGTGTCTCTGAAGTTTCCAGAGCCAATGCTCAGTTGCTGCTTCTTTCTCCTCCCCAACAGAAAAGCAAACTCAAGCTGCTCCCCCACCGCACGGAGGAGGAGGAAGACTCCACCAAATTCATTCTCCTCACCCTGCTCTCCATCGCCTGCATTGTTGGGGTGCTGGTCGCTTCGGGGGTCCTCTACTGCATCCGCCACCACTCTCACCACAGGCTGAAAGAGAAGCTTTCCACCTTGGGCACTGACACGGGCTCCGATGCCACTCTTGCATACCAGGTAAGGACCAGCTGTGCTCCCCCTGTGCCCCTGATCCTTTGCCAGCCCCGGGGGGAGAGATCAGTTAGTCACAGAAGGGAGAGGGGGGTTGTTTGGTGCCCCGCTGGCTGGGAGTGATGTCCCCCCAGATACATGGTAGCTGCTTTCTGCTGCGGGCTCCAGTAAGCGAGCCAGTTCTCGTCATTGCTGGAAAGGGGCATCTCCTTTGAGTAGATGCCCTTGGAATTATCTGGAAATTAACACGAATATCCACAGTTTGTCACTGTTCCTAATCCAGCTTTTTCCCGGGTCCGAGACTTAGTTAGCTCTCTGGGAACATCTGTCTCTGAATCATCAGCTTCTTGGGCTGATATGAAAAAGCCTTTGACCCGATCTGTTGCCACCTTCTGCCGTTATTCAGATAAAGTGACATATAATGCTGATAGATGGGGAGGTAAACCCCAGATTCTTTCCATAATCATAATGGAAGCAGATGTGTGCCAAGTAACACAAGGTTATTTCACCCCAATCTTCTCAAATAAATCACAAGTCAGTGGAAATATTGAGTGTGCAGTTTCAGTTGACTAAAGGAGGAGTACCTGGTTTGATATGTCTTTAGGATAATGGGTATTTTATTTCTGGTTAGTTATCCATCTGGAAATGTAGGTACTATATGACTGCCCGTACCCTATGGTGCCCCCAAAACATTTGGAGTGCTATTTTATATAGATATTTCAAGGTAATACTGTTTTATTCTCTGCAGTTGAAAAAAATGAAATATATTCTATTTAGCAGTGCTTTGGATTAAAGCCACTAAAGTGTTTTACCTCCCAGTTCTACTGATCAAACAGTGCTCTTTCTATAATATTGTGGTAAATTGGAATAGCTGGAAGTTTGTGACTAAAAGTCTTTAAAAGGATAAATTAGCTCAGAAGTTCTGAAGTCTTTCAGTTATCATGTTAAAGATGATTTCCTCCTGTGTCCAGATGTGCTAAGCAATCCAGAGAATTTTTCAGTAAAGGACTAGTGAATTCAAATGTACACATGGCTACTTGCATTTCAATGGAATGGCTTTATCTTTAGTTCTAAGCAAAGGGATGAAAACTAATAACAAAAGAAAACCGTAAAACTTTAGTAAGAAGTCCGGGTTTGTCAAGGTGGAAAAGAGCAAGCCAACTAGCTAGCACTGATCAGTGAAACCAGGTTCTCTTAAGACAAAGTATGAACAAATTGCTAGTTTTGTTGCCTGTGGTCAGGAAGACCAGGCCAATGTAAGGAGTGGGGTTTGCTTTGGAGGTTCTGAAGGGTTTAAAATAGGAAATCTGCTATCGACTTATTAATACTTCAAGATAAGCAACTTTTTTTCTTCACTTAAACATGAATGTGAGAATGCTTAGGTGGTTTTTTTTTTTGGTTTTAAAAAAAGCCCTCCAGGTTATAAAATCTCACTTGAAACTGAATTTGTGATAATTAACAGGACAGTCTTCCCGGTGACAGTTCTAATTAATAGTATCTGTAATTAAAATCGTGCCCTTCCAGCAGGAAAATTGTTTGAATTTCATGGAGTGACATTTTTTACCATTTCTCTTGGGGGCATGGTGGTTAAGTTGATATTGATTTTATAATGAGCTCTGGTTTGTTTAATAAGAATCTGTAATCCAGACACTAAATGAAATGTGCGCTTCATTTCTTCTTGACAGATTTTTTTATATTAAAAAAAATACTACACATAAGGTCCAAGGATCTCATTTCTGAAACAAACTATGAAAATATGAACAATATGTTCTCTTTTAAAGTATTGAGATCAAATTGACATCCTTTGCCATTGACCCAATCCTACTACCCTCATCTTCCTAAGTAGTCCCAGTGGTTTACAGGAAACTGCTGTCACAAGTGGTGGTGATGGTGGGAAGGGCAAGGGAGTGAGGGAATATGTGATTTGGCTCGATGCAGAGATTCTTAAAAGCTTGCTCTTTCGCAATGAAGTCAATGGGAGTTTTGCTGCTGAGTTCAATGGCAGCAGGAACAGCCACCAGAACTGGAGCCAACTGAAACACTCAGACTGTTTTGGTAACGCTACTGCTACTTTCATCCAGCAGTGATTTAGCAAAGTGTGTCTGTAGTGCCTAATCATCCATGCAATGAGACTGTTGACTAAATCCCAGGGACTTCACTGGGAACAACACTGAACCCCTGTCCTTTCAAAGTAAATATTATTTTGTACTGAATCCTGCTAAAGCTAAGCCGTATGTATGTGTAATATTTGAGCCATGGAAATTTTGCATTGGGTCGTAAAAAATACGGAAATAAGGCAAAGCAAGTTATCTTTTTGCTTGATCTTGCCTGGCACTCCGAAAGGTGACTCTGCAGGCTGTACTAATATTTGTAGAGGAAAAGAGCCCCAGAAAGTTGCTTTGAGATTAGGACACAAGAAATTCAAATCTAAACTCTTCTTATATTATCAATTTAAAATACGGGCCTAGCTATCCACTAACTTTATTACTCAAATGTGTTAATAAGTATGATGTAATCTAATACTGGCTGTGCAGATTCAGAATATGTGTCTGCTGATGTTTAAGGCAGGACAGATTGATAATGCACTATTGTCTTCAGTTTAAATGGCAAATCAGATTTAATTTTTTTGCAATTAAGTGTAGAGAGAAAATCAATTGGTAAAAATAATGGTCAAGTCTTAAGTAAGAAAATCTCTTTACCATTTTGACACTTATTTATATTTATTGGATGGGCTGTATTATCATATAAACAAGACTGACCTAATTTTTTGAGTCTTAAAAAATTATGCAATTAACCTAATTCAGCCAAAAAAATCAGTCAAGATTTTCATTCCTTCTTATTCTTTATTTTTCTATGTGAATATACAAGAGTCCTTTCAAAACATGGGGTCTCCCTGTGGCTTGTGTTTTGTGATACTAGATGGGGAGAAAACGGACAAACTGTATTGTGAACATTTACTGTTACCCTTCTGAGATACTAGTAGTGGGAGCTGGGATTCAATCATGTCTGTTGATATTGTATCAGATCTGTGACAGTTACAATGCAAATCTGACTACACAAGATCTGTGTGATAGCCATGCTGTGCACGTAGCCTGCAGAGTGGGGCTCTGAGGCAGAATGAGTGTTTCGAAACATAACTCTGCTATGAAAAATCATTTGTTTTTCCTAGAAGGAATATTGCTTATGTGCATAGTGTGTGTATACTACCTTTCGAATAAAAAGTTCCAAACCATTTAAAACTGGCCTTTCAGGAACCTGTCAATTAGTAGCCGAAATCAAATGTGAAATTGAAATATGAGTTACAGTGCTTGATTTCTTGAAGATTATGTAGTGAAAACAGCTCATCTTTAGCTGTAGCTCGTCTACCAGTCCCTAGTCCAGTACTTAAAAAAATAATGTTCAGACACTTAGAAGGATTAATGTATTGTTCAGACTTAATTTGTCCATTTCAAAGAAAAGATGCAGACTGGTTTTGCTAGGTTGTGGTCAAGCAGGTTTTTTTCATATTTAATTGTTAAAATCTATCTTGTCAAATGCTACAAGTATATAAAACACAATTCAGGCATTGACTCAGACCATCTATTTTGTATACCTTTTTTACTTTTCATAGTCTTGTCCAGCTGCATGCATAATGGATGGTTTAAATCAATGTTGGAGTTCAGAGATCATTAAAGAGATGTCCTTATTTCCCCTTGTCTTGCTCATGTGTTGTTGTTCCTGTGGCTTTGATCTTCTTTGGAAAGCAAATGTAACATTGAGCAAGCTCAGTCTTCCCTCCATGACATGAGGGCAGAAACTCCTTAGGAATCTTCAGCAAATACTCTTTGATTTAGTTCACAACACTGCGCAGATTTTTTCTGGTACACTTTGAAGCCTTTGGGACATAACCCACAGAAGAACAGGCATTGGAGGCAGCTTTCAAACAGTACTGCTAAATGTACATCTTAGTTGTCACTGTTCCCATTAGTGGGCAATTTATTAATGTAATGGCAGTGTATGATGGTGTAGGAATGCTCTGTTGGTTCACGGTGATGTATTTGTGAGCCCAACTGAACCCTGTCTTTGGACTCTTACATAGAGGGGAATGTTGAATTGTGCAAAGAGACGTGACGTCATTTGCTTGCTTTATATTTTAAATTGGAAAAAATTGCTAGTGAACACAGGGTTTTGTTTTTTTATTGTTGTTTTTGCTTCTGTTTTCATCTCTGATAACGGTCCATACAACATCACTATTGCTGAGGCTAAACACACATGTTAAGATTTATGCTGCTGGCCTCAGTAAAGCCCCATTATTGTTATTCTGATACAATTCCTAGGGTTACTTAGTTTTGTTTCACTGCACCATAGAATATATTCACTTCCTCAACGAGTGAAGTAAAGGAACTTCTATGTTGAGATACGTACCAGAAAATGCTAGATTAAGACAATGAAATACTTTCTGAGGTCTGTGTTCAAGATTTAGTGCTCTTGTAAGAGTTGTTGGCATTAAAAGCATCCAAACATTATCAGTTCAAGTGGGGACTGATGTACTTAGCTTTTGTAGAACCTGGGTACCTTGTCTTGAAAGATAAATAAGGGAAAATGCTATTGAAATACTGAGTGGTAAAATGTATTCTTAATAAAGGCTTAGTCCTGCCCAGTAGTAAAACTCTCCGTGATTTAAAGCACCTGATTCTTTTCTCATTTATGATTTGAGATAGATTTTAAAAATAACGCATGTTGGTTGCCCATTAACAAATATTTGAAAATTGATTCTGCCAAAAACATTTTTTAAAAACAGTATCTGACTGAAGTACTTTGCTAGAGTCATGTTTCTCTAATTTGACAAACTTGCCAGTATTGTGTCTTCAGATATACGTATATTACGTTGTAGCAACGTATTTCAGACTCATATATGATCTACAGTTTGATATTTCATAGATTTAAAATTTTTACAACATATTTGCCTTAGTGTGGTGTTGACATAGCAACACTCTAGAACAGTGACATCTAGTATGCTTCATTTCATGAAGGACAAATAGGCTCATTTTTTGTGACTAAGTAGTCTGACAAGTTGGCAAATTCAAAAACACCATAAGTACTATAACACACATGATATGTAAAACCACTCAGGCATCATATCTAGATATAAAGAGTAGCATAAAGTGTGAAGTGCATACATATAAATATGCTGAAAGATAATACTTCAGTGCGGAGTAAATCAAGCAAGGGTACTGTGAGGATGAAAATTAAGCCTTGATGCTATCTTTTTCTTTTAGTTCGAAGGAATATGTAGAATTTTAACACTGAAACATATATTTTCTGTGTTCTTATAAAGGATAGAAACTCACATGGCAGCATGAAGTGACAGGACAGACTTCGATAGCCTGTCAAGTAAAATTACATTGAGAAATTTATTTATCAGAGAGATCAAAGTTGCTCATTTTGGAGTCATTATGGTATATTAGGTAAATTTATAGTATAAGCAATTTTGTGTGTTTTAATCAAGTGGAGTTTTGTGTTTAGAATAAGAAAATAATCCTATATAAATTTTATAGTTCATTGCAACATGAAATTTTGATTCAGAGTAATGGGCAGTTTTCACATGCAACAATGAATTTTCAGTACAAAAAGATGCATATTGCTACAAAAAGAAATTGTGAGGTGATTAAACATAGTAATATCAGTGTAAATTCTTGAAATTTAAAGAATCCTTTAAATTCGGTGTGTGGAGGTAAATATTTCATTAAGGTCAATTAGACAATAGGTAGCTAAATCAGGATGAGAAAAAACAAGTGGTGTACAAAGGTGAGCTTAACTCTTAATCAGGCTTTATCTGATTAACTGTACAAGATGAACGACAACTACTGGATTGCAACGCAATGTGATTTCAACCTTACTACCTGTTATAGCGGAAGGACCCAGTAAATAGTAATGTAACTATAAAATACTGTGAATTTAAATAGAATTAGAATTGTCAAACACTTCTAACAGGTTGAACTCTAGTCTGACACTCTCATCCGGAAATATCTGTAATCTGGCATTATTTTAGTTAGCTGGATGACAACTTATCAAGGGTGTGGTGGAGTTTCCCGTGGTCCCATAAAGTTTGTTTACAGCCACCAGCCCTGGCTCTCAGTGTTCTGTGATGTTATTTAGCTGTAATTTACCTCTAAATGTCTTCTATGAGCCCAGCAAGCAGTAAAAGTGTTGAAATTGCTGCTAGACAATATTGACCTCTCAATGTCCAGCAAATTCTCTCGTCTGGAATCGGTCAGGTCCTCTAGAGAGGTTCAAACTGTGTTGTACTCGTAACATTTAAGTGATGGACTTAGATGACATTTTAACAAATACTTTTTTTTTCTAAATGTGTGAGAAGCAGTCCGCTCCCATTATCTCCGTCTTTGACTAAATGTTCTAGCATGTACAATCCTGGTTTCATTGCTATCCTTATGGAACAGCTTTGGAGAGTGGAATCTGCATACTATCAGCATGAGTTTCCACCCTTCCAGTGACATTTGGCTGTTCATTGAAGCTTTATTATTTTTAAATACCAACATTGAAAAGTAAACTTTTGAGAATTGCCGAATGTTAGGAGAGAAATGATTCACCCTGATTGTAGGTAGGCTTCACCCACCAAAATAGTTTCATGTTTCCCGCCATGTGGGCACTGCAGTCCATGCTAGAACACTTTTGCTGGAGAAGAAAGTAGATGATTTGGAGGGAGATGTTTTTTGGGGACCTACTAAAGAAGTTGAAGTATACTTCTAACTCCTGTTTTTCTTCCTTTGGAGAGATGATGTCATACAGACATAGGCATTTTATTTCATTCAGACCTTTCAGAGAGCAGCTGGCTATAAACCTGACTAGCATGGGTTGGTAGCAGCAGGGAGTGAAGGAGAAGTTTCTTTTCTTACATTACATTTGTTATTTGAATTTATTCTATATAATTCAATAATCTTTATTATTTGCTACCTATAGGCAACATAGCTTGGCATAGCTCCTCACAGAACAGACAAAAAGGCTGTAATTCATACAATTCATATAATTCATTCCTATATTTCATTTTTGTTCTCTTATGATATATGAGAATGCTAAGAAAAACCATTGGGAGTGGAAATTTTAAATTAGTATGCAGTATTAGTGTATTATTAGTATTAGTGTATCTAGCTTTCCCAAACATACTCTATAGCCTGCTTAGAAAACTGTGCTGGATAATCCATACCTCTGAATTCTGAAGGTAACCCAATTTTTCTGCGTACTTCTTTGGCTTTCTGGCCTTGAAAGACACATCTCTTATTCAGACATACTCTTCCTGGATTTTGCTCTTCTGGGTGGCAAGAGTGGCAGTGGGAATAACAAGCAACTGGCACAACAAATGCACAAATCCCTTTTCTGTACCAATTCCACAAGGGCTCCCAACAATTATACTTCCCCGGCAATGATGGGGCATCTCTCTGGGCTTGCAACAGCAGTTACTCTGGCTTTTCTGCCTGATGTGACAGCCAGTACTTGACTGACAAGGTCTTGACCTCTACTCTGGCTCACCAAGCTCCTGCCTTCTGCAACTCTCCCAGTTTCATCACACTGGCTAACTGCCAATTTAGCTCGAGCTGTTTCAGGCTACTCTCAGGCACTGCACGATGGATTGTCTCCCTGTAGTAAATCAATTATGGCACAAAGCCTGTACCATATAGAGAAGGCAGAGAGAACCACAACCTTGCCTAATGGATTGGGAAGTATTTGATCTACAGTCCCATGGGGTGGATTTTTACCTTCCTTAAAAAGAAGTGCTGGGTTGGGGATCCAATTTCTCCTCCCTTGGCTTCACTGGAGTTATTTGTGATTTATAACAGTAGAAGTCAGAGGAAAATCAAGCCTGTTCTTACTGTACCTATTTGCTCTCTCACTCTGGCTTAGGGTTTTCTACAGTGTCCGTTACCAGAGTATAATGCTCTGACATGTCCATGGAATCTGTGTTCTTTTAGGCATCTGGGAGCTAAATGAGATGCACGTATGTGTTCATTTCATTTATTTTTCCCAGTTCATTTAGTTTAGGTAAAGTTATTTATTTTTATTTGAATGCGGGAGGCTGTGTGCAGCCAGGTCACAATTCCTGGAAAAGCGTTGGGGCTCATTAAACACACGAGACTACTGCAGATCATGTCTGTAGCTGCAGCACTGGACTGCCTGGGAGGAGCCCAGGTGCTATATGTCTCTGGGATGTCCAGAGCAGCATTCTTATCAATCCTGCTCCATAGGCCAATGTGCGAGAGGAAGAGCTGGAGGCACAGCTCTCTGCATCCTTGCTCCCTTTGAGGTACCATGTGAAGCAGAACCTGAGTGCATTGACTGCAAAGTGATGTTTAGGCTAGGAGGATAGATTGTCTCTAACACATTAGCTAGTGCATTTAACTAACATGATTTTCAGTGGTGTTTGGCACATCATCTAGGAAGACCAAGTCATATTTAAATACAGTACGTTACCTGGTCGTGGTAAACCTTAGTAAGGACCCTAAGCTTAACACAGTCTGATAATATACTTCCTAGTCCGACTCCAGACATGGCCCACTTCAGCGTGCACCTTATGTGGTGATGAAGGATTTTTCCATCCTGCACTCCACCTCTGCACATGATCACAGATTGCTCCTGTAAGAAGTAGGCAGACTCTACAATGCAATACTAAAAAAATGTGGAGGACGAGGGGTGTTGTTTGCTCTTTTTTAAAAATTATATTTCAATTAAATCTCCGAAAAAATGTTTGGGAGGGATGAACTGCATCTTGGCTATCACTTCAAGAGATATTGGTGTTCAGATCCTTCCAAAGATTCCAGCAAAAGAGGGGTGAGAATATCTGCTAGCCAAGATATTTGTATATGTATTAAATATAGATTCAGTAACTTCCTAGTAATTTAAAAAACTAAACTAGCCCCATTTCAGACGTTCTACAAAACATTAAGATACAATGAAGACCTAAACAGATATTATTTAAAATTCTGACTTTACCATTAAATATTTTTGCCGATAGCGGCACTAATATGTTCCATCAAAACAGAAATAATCTTGCCTCTTTAATGTTACATTTCATATTCAGGTTGCTAGGGGATGTCACATTTCAGCATACAGATCTAATTGTCATCACTTACACTTGTCTAGAATGACTGCAGCAAGACTGCAGAAGGGAAACTCTGAAAGAACACAGCTATAATTGAAGTCTTTCAAAGAACAAACCATTTATTTTAGGAGAAGACCAACAGTGTTTTTTGTTTTGTTTTGAGTTGGAGGAAGTCTAGTTTGATGCAGGTGACGTAAGCAAATGGTTAAATGACTTAAGTTTTTCCTTCTCTAGTCTGTACTCAGATATCCATATCTCAGATATCTCTAGTCTTTCCAGATATCTATATCATTATGCATTTTTCTAAAGGCAAATATGAGTGATGTTTTATTGCTGGTTGGATTACTGCCTTCTGAATAAATAACAGTTTTGACCGTACTTAGTTTTGATATGTTAGGCTGATAAAATTCTATTCCTGCTCTTGGCAAGCTGTTTTTAGTCTAGCTAACCTAGATGCAGACTGCTATACAGCTTTTTTGAGATGATTTGGGCTGCTCTCACTTTACCGTCATAGTATTGTTCTACCAGCATATGAGTCTCATAATTGGATTGCTTATTATTCCCAAGAAGGAATAGTCCATTGTTATCACAGTGCAAACCTTCCTTCACTCTCTGGTTTAAATGTTTTGTTGGGGGTAAATTATTCTCCATCCCCCATTGTGAATTGAAACCTGAAACCTTCTAGCCCCAAATCTGTCCATTCCAGCTGATTTCTGCCAACAGCAGTGGAAGAGCTTGAAGTGGATGGGTATGATATCATACCGCCATGCCTACCAGCTGTAGTACTATGGATCTGTGGGCAAAACTCTGGCTCCTGAGTGTATCAGGCAGAATATTTGCATAGAGGAGGAGAGAAATAGGAATTTTTCATGGTAACTAGGAATAGAACGACTGGGGAAAGGTGAGAGTAGGAAAAGGAAAAGTTCTTCTGCCTTTTGGCTGGTGCTATGGAAGAGAGCCCCTTGACATTATTTCTTTCCAGCAGCCAGTAACAGAATCCCTCCATGGCTCTCTTTGAAAGGGAAGTGTTCAGCTTGAATTAAGGGTTGTGGTTCGGTGACAGGTTTTCTTATTAGCTTCCCTAGAAATCTGTTGACTGTGAAATTAAAACATACAGCAAAGTTGCCAAGCAGGCTGTTCTCAGTTTGACTTTGTCGTGATAGTCTGGATCAACCCAGGGGCCTTCTAAGGATTGTTGATTGATAATCCTTTCTTTGGGAGCCTTAGAAGTTAGTTAAATATAAATCAGTGATTCAGACTTCTCTGGACACTGTGAACAATACTGTCTAGTCTGTCTCAGAAGGAATATTGCAGAATGGCAGAGGTACAAAGAAGGAAAACAAAAATTATTAAGGGCATAGAAAACTGAAACAATTTAATATTTGGCCTTTGCAAATCAGTCAGATCAAGCTAAGCCACAGTGTTCTTATCAATGATGTTGAAGGCACAAACACCTCCAGGATCCAAGTTGAATCATTTTGCAGTCCTGAGCAACATGTGTCATGGTTTGTGGCTGTCCACACTGACGTAGTGGACTGTCTCTAAAATGACACCAAAATTTTACTGCAATACAAATTACGTGTCCAGTATGAAACCTGGCTTGATAAGTGGAGTCCAAGCCAAGATAATTGTCTCTTTCTGTACAGACAATGATGCTCACCCTATAGACACTGCAGTAAATCCCTCTCCCAGTAAAACAAGAAGTCTTGTGGCACCTTATAGACTAACAGATATTTTGGAGCATAAGATTTCACGGGCAAAGACCTGCTTCATCAGATGCATCAGATGAAGCGGGTCTTTGCCCATGAAAGCTTATGCTCCAAAATATCTGTTAGTCTATAAGGTGCCACAAGACTTCTTGTTGTTCTCAAAGCTACAGACTAACATGGCTGCCTCTCTGATATTTGTCTCCCAGTAAACATATCCACAATGGACAATATACACACAGACAATCATGAGGGGTTAAAAAGTCTATATTTAAGAGTAGATGTGATGTATCACACAATTTCATCATGAGCCTTACTACACTTATCTCTCTGCAAACACAGGGCAGAGCAATGTTGCAAAGAACCAGTCACCTTGATAGAATTGTAGATTTGATTTAAATGTGCCTTTAATAATGTTTGGTGGAATTAAGTCATACGTCAATCCTTGTCACGTGAGTTGAATGAGCCCATAATGGAGCGCAATGTTCTGTTGCTGTATAGCAGAGTGTCATGGGTGAAATGCATAACTTTTGGGCATTGGCACACCATGTCGTTTGGGTCAGATGCCAAGGAACTTCAATTATGGCATCAAACGTTTCCATTTTTTTTCCTGTGCCTGTTCCTGTAAGACATTTATTGCACATGACAGCAGCAAGGGACGTCACGGCTTCAGCAGTGATCTCTTCATCACTGGCTGGCAGTGACATAGCAGATTAAAAAAAAGACCACTTAAAAGACTGATCCACTGATTTTGTATTTTTGTTTCTTCCCAAATGTTAAAATCTCCAAATTGCATATGTGTTGCTACTAAACTTTTGGAACAAGCCTCATATTAATTTTCACTATCTCCTGCAAGATTACTTACTGCCATTATTCATCCTTTTTACTTATGTGCATATTATGTTCATAAGGCTTGTAAAGTTATATAGAATGGCCACATTGCAAGAAACAAACCATCTTGTCCTACCTCCCTCATGCTGTCCTTCTCAAACACATCAGCACCTTCACCCATTATACCATATGTATTTTACACAAAAAAAGTTTAAAGTTTGTTTGTGCTGGCAAGCATAGAAGAGAAGAGTGATTTTGTTTTTATTTTCTATGGACAGCAATTAAGAGATCATGATGATGTGTACCTTTACTAAAACGTAACTAAACAGAAGTAAATTATGCTGGTCATCCCAATTAAGAGACTATTCTGTAACTAGCCCATATTTTAAAGGGAAAAAAACTATTTTATATATGTAAATTGGACTATATTTTGGCCAGGGGGAGCCTCCTCTAAAACAGGCTATGCTAGCTTCTTGAGACAAGAAAATATAATTGTTTCAAAATCTGTCAGGTCCTTCCAGACCTAGAAGTAAATACTGAATTACATTGTGAAGGTGGAAATCTTTCCTTCTCATGGGGTAAACCCCCATTTATAGCAGTGAGGAGTCACAAGGCAACTGAAGTCTGAACATTTTTGTCTGTTGAGAAACTATAGCTGGGTCCTCACCTGCTCTACATTTGGGGGGAGGAAGAGGAAATATTTTTCTGCCCCCACCCCAATAACAAATAACTGAAAGCTCCTTAAGGTGTCATAGGAAAAAATAGCTGAATGGTTAGGAGGCAAGTGACCTCAAAGTTGCATGATGAACACATTTATTACATGAATAGCATCATTAATTATTTGTATTACAATAACCTGTACTGTATTGTAAGGATCCTATTTTGTTAGATGTTATGTACAGATAATAGTAGTCCCTGTGCTGAACGACCATATGATATATATATTCAGCAAAGGCTGGGGAAGAGGAAGTAAGAGTATCCCCATTTTACAGATGGAAAACAGATTTGGAGAATTAAGGAGAAGATTTTTAAGAGTGCTCATAGCAGCCCTCATTGTTCAGCACTTGGAGAATCTGGCCATTATGTCACATACAAAGTCTGTGGTAGAGCCAGCGGTGAACCCAGCTCTCTTGTATGATATTCCAGGCCACTGTCTTAACCCTAACTCCATCCTTCCTCTTCAATGTATAGCTGCGGCATTTTCTCTTGTGTGTACAATATATTACATAAAACTGCATCAGGAGTGATGACACCCATGTGATATGCAATTAGCAGCTGCCCATGGTTCAAACAGACAAAACCCATCTGTCACAGATATGTTTCCAGATATGCCTCAAATGCCTGTCCCTCTCCAGAATTACAGTGATTATGTCTGCAAAAGTTATTTGAGGTCCTTTTAAAAGAAGGTTCTAAATCTTTAATATTTATTTCTTCTCTCCCTGTGAAGCATTCACATTTGGAATCATGGTAAACAAAGTATTGGTTTCATAAGACTATTTTTCACAATTCCTTGGCCTAATAAGAATGGCACCACTAACTCCTTTTCTGGGAAGGCATACAGCAGCAGGGCTAAGTGGAAAGAAGTCTGCTTCAAGTTCCATTGAGAGTTATTTTCCATTTGTTCCACTAGGAAAAAGTGGCAGAAGAAATTCAGGTGGTGCTCACAAACCCCATTGAGCTCAGAAGGCCAGTATCCTCTGCGAAGAGCCTGTGCCTCTGGGCAGCAAGAGAAGCCACATCACAATTATCCCCTGGTAGTACCAATTCATTGGGCACTGTCACTATTAGGGGTCTCACCTGGGTGCATCTACCCCCTAGGAAAACCAACACAAGCTTTAGGCTGTGAAACATCTCCTCTGAGTGGCCATTTAGTGAACTAAAGTTAGTGTATGGAAATCTTGCATCTTCAATTATTTATTTTAGAGAGTTTATCTGTTTGTCGATCTGATAAAGAGCTCCTAAACGGCAAGAGCAAACACCACCAACTTAAGTTTACAGCTTCCTCATACCATAATTTAAAGTAACAAAAGGGTTTGGTTGTGCCAGGAAAAGAGGATGTGCTTTAAATGGGACAGCATCTCATAAAACAAAACAGAAAAGAGACAATCACCAAATCAAGTGCAGTCCTCAGAATAGACATAACTGAGTGACTGTTGAAAGAGACTGAACTGAGATGAGCCAGAAACAACCTGGGGTAGGATTGCTTCTTAATAAACCTTACAGAAAAGAGATAAAAGAGAGAAATTTGGAGTAGTGCTGTGCTTTGCCAGAGCTAAATCAATGCTTAAAGTTTGAAAACTAGAGGAAAATGTAACCGGAAACCAAACAGTATAGCCTTTTTTTCTTAACCCATAGGAAGTTATAAGAATTTATAGTGAAGAAGAAAAAAATCACACTCGATTGAATTCCAATTTTTAAACACTACAAAAGAACCCAGAAACATATAAACAATCCCTTTTGAAAAAAATTCAGAATAAAAATTAATTTAATAAAAATAACACAGTATTTTGAAAACATACAGTCATTTAAATAAAGCATGTTCATTTTCCTTTTATTGCTGAAAAATAGAGTGAAATTCCAAGTAAACATTTTAGTGTTAAATCTGGAGTAATTTTGGTTGTAGAATAACAGCAGAAAAACAAATGTCCAAGTCCAGGGGGATTTTATAGATGTGTTCATTGCCTTTTAGCATATTGTTTTCTTATGAGCTACATCTACACTAGAGATTTTTGTCGATGAAAGTGGCGTTTTGTCCACAAAACTCAGAGAGTGTCCACATTATAAATGCATTCTGTTGACAGTAAATTGACAGTACATGGCACTTTTGTCAACAGTGTTCTGCTGTTTCCCCGGGGGCAGAATAGCTCCCTTGGCAAATTCTGTAAATGGAAAGCAAGTGTGGATGCTCTGGGGGCAGGGGTGGGAGTGGGGGAGGAGGGGCTCTGTCGACAGACAAGGCTTCAGGACACTAGGCAACCCTGTCTGCTGTGCTTCTGGTTGGCCATTCTGTCGAGAGAGCAGTTAGGCAGTTTGGCTGCTCTCTGTTGACAGAGCAGATCACTTTTTTGATCCGCTTTGCTGTCTGTCTTCAATCTGTCAGTAGAAGTTTTGTCAGAAGCTATATTCTGACAGTAACTTCTGTTAGCAGAACTCTGCAGAGTACACACAGCCATGGTGGGAGGATAGATCATCTCTCTGTTGTTCAAATGTTTGAAATCGAGGAGTGAAGGAAACAAACCAAAACTAAAAAAAAAAGCAGTCAAGTAGCACTTTAAAGACTAACAAAATAATTTATTAGGTGAGCTTTTGTGGGACAGTCTACTTGCCTGCTTTTTTGTTTTGATAGTATATAGACTAGCAAGGCTCCTTCTTTGTTACTATTCAAAACTAAAAAATTCCTCTCAAGTGTAAGAAACACTAACCTTTCCCTTCCTCTTCCCTCCTCTGCAGCTACTCCTGTATGTGTGTGAAGATATGGAATCATAATTCTATGAATCATGACCAAGAACTACTTGGAGTGTTAAACTAATAGAATTTTTTATTTTGCAGATCATGATGGAAAAAAGTTGGGGTCTTATTAGGAAAACACAAACCTGATTATTCAAGTCTGCATGATTTCAGACTGAAAGATAACAGACTCTGGAATAGTATCCCAAGAGAAATGGTAACAGACCCATCGTTTAAGTAATTTTAGAAAACCAAACCTCAACAAAGTACTTGAGATTATATAATGGGCTTGGAGACCCTGTTGATGGAAGCAGTATCAAAACCTAGGCAGACAATTAAGAGCTAGAGGACAATTTTGCACCCAAACTAGAGTAATAAATCTATAATTTCTATTCCTTTTTTCCCCTGGGTTCTATTATATAGCAGTCTGGTTATGGTTAAAATAGCAACATAATGTGTATTTATAAGGATACATCTAGTCCAAAGGTAGCATTTTGTTCTCTATACCCATCTCATTTAAGCATTATTTCAAAATATGTCAGATGGTCTATTCTTGGAATGTACAGTGATTCTAGTGGTTACCGTTTTATAATTTGTAAACAAAATTATACACATAACTATCCAACATATGAATTATTTATTATATTCCTGGACTAAAACTACTTTAAAATGGAATTCACATTGAGATTATGTTTCAGTAATGTAAGAGTAAAACAATTACTGTGAGGTTGTAATTATCCCCAAAACAAGTATTATAAACCTAGGAAGCTCAGTTAAGGTTAACTTTAAAAGAAATTCAAACATATTAAGATATGGCAATACACAATAAAGGCAGCCAAACAACTTTCATTCTGCTCTGTAGTGACACCATACAATTATAACTATATCATAGTGTTCATAGTCCAGGTTTAGTTTCATCTGATTTTTCTCAGTACAGCACCCTTTCATTTTTTGTTTTCATTGTGGTGTCATTACATATGCAAAAATTGGTTGAATCTATGTGGCATGTACAAAACTCAATTTATCTTTACAGCTATGGCTACACTACCTTGTTATTTTGAAATAACTGACCTATTTATGCTTCGCACATGGTATTTCAAAACAGCGGGTGTATTATTCTGAAATTGGTAACAATCAAAGGCTACACTAGCAAGTTCTCTCAGAAAATCTGGCCTTTTTTTGAAAAAACACGTGGAGTGTCTACATACAAAATGCACTCTTTCAATCTGAAATCAAAAGACTGTGGCTCTTCTTCTGGAAGCCTCTTTTGCTTCTGGATTGGGAAGAACGCCTTCTTTGAGAAGCTTCTTTTGAAAAAAAAGCTTGTGTAGATGCTCTGTGGGCCCTTTTTTGAAAGAGCATTCCTCATGGTGCCAGATTTTTTAATCCCTGACCCATTCTCTCGAAAGAGCGGGGACGGTGTGGATGCTGTCTATAGAAAGAGCAGATTGCGCTTTCAATCTGTTTTTTTTGTGTGTGGACTCACTCTTTCGAATGAAGATTTTTTGGAAGAGATCTTCTGGAACAACTCTTTTGAAAGATCACTGCAGTGTAGGTGTAGCCAAAGTAAGGGGAATAACACCTATTTTGAAATTGCTATTTTGAAGCTGGCACTATTAAGACATGGGCCATTTCTACATAAATGGCCCAAAATATGCTAATGAGGCATGGATGCAAATTCCCCACGACTCGTTAGCATAAGGTCACATGATTTGGAGTCCAGAAGATGCTCTTCCGGATTCCAAAACAATGTGTAGAAGCATGGCCCCCGGGGGTTCTTCTGGAAGGAAGTCTTTCTTCCAGAGGCCCCTTCTTTCCAAAAGTTGTCATTTATTCCTGGTTAAAGTGGGTTAAAGTGGGTTGGTAGCTTTACAGTGTGTTCTCCAATGCTTTGTCCCCGTTATGTTTAAAGGGCATGCTATGTAATTGTCCACCACTTTTAATATACATTAATTTTTCTTTCAGTATCTTCTCTTTTCTCCTATTTCCTAAATAATCGTGATTCCCTCTCCTCACAATTTTCAAATGGGTATTAAAAGGAGAGGTGGGTTTGGTTTAGGTTAACAAGAGATTAACAGAATCTGAGACAGATCTTTGGATTGGATTGATTTTGACTTTTGTAGATTGTGTAACTTCAACTCCATAAAGAAGAAATTTGGCTTTTGTACTAGTATGTAGAGAACAAGGTTTTGCATTTGTTTTTAAATAACTTGAAAATTATGAATCCCCTCAGTTTCCAGGTTTCTGTTCAGTAGATTGGAGGTAAACATTCTGGGAAGAAAGACACACTCCGTCAAAAAGGAGCCCTTGCAGCTCTGACCAGCACAGGTGATTGGGTCACTAAATGTCTGCAGCAGGGCAGGCAGTCTCCATATCCAGCTCTGTATGACTCCTGGGAAGAAGTCATTATGTTCCTGTGGCTCCTAAGTGGAGGGGTAGCCAGGAACAGTCTGTGTGCTGCCTGCACATGAAGGCACCACCCCAAGCACCAGCTCTGCAATTCCCATTGGTTGGAAACCTTGGCCAATGAGAGTCAGAGGTCTGGTGCCTGAGGGTGGGGTCAGCATGCACAGTGCCCTGGCCAACCTTCTCTCTAGGAGCTGGAGGGACATGGAAGCTCCTTTTTGGGAGCTGCATGAGGTCGGTGTTGCCAGAACCCGTACCCCAAGCCTCCTTCCACATCCCAACTCTGTGCCACAGCTCAGAACCCCTTCCTTCACTCCCATATTCCAAATACTCTTGGCTCCAGACTGGAGCCGCTTCCTGCACTCCAAACCCTTCATTCCCACACCTACTCCAGCGCCTACAGTCCATCCAGAGCCCTCCCTCCCTCCCACACGTTGGTCTCCTGCCCCATCATGGTGGAAAATGAGCAAACGAGAGGGCAGAGAACAGCAAGTGACAGGAGAAGGTGGGGTTTGGGGCCTCAGGGAAGGAACAGAGCAAGCAGTGGGAAAGGGGTGTTTGTTTTTCTGCAATTGGAAAGTTGGCAAGAACTGTTCAGAAAAACAGTATGTCATATTTTGTGAGACTACTCGCACTTACTCTAGACTGACCAATTACATTTATAACCAATTATACCTGCTTGTGAGAAAGATAGGTCACCAGTTTAAAGTGAGAGTCTGTTGGTCAAATTTCAATATTCTAGTCTATATATATTTGTCTATATACGGAGTTCAGGGTCTTTTACTACGAGTCTGTGTCACCTGGCGTTTGGGTCTCAAGGCCTCTGCTGGTTCCTATGACTGTATGACCAATACAGCAGCACACAGACAATCCAGGAAGTTTTTGGAGAATGTTGGGGATAACTTCCTGGTACAAGTGCTGATGGAACCAACGATGGGCTGTGTACAACTTGACTTGCTGCTCACAAACAGGGAAGGACTAGTAGGAGAAATAGAAGTGGGTGGCAACCTGGACTGCAGTAATCACAAGATGATAGATTTCAGGATCCTTACAAAAGGAAGAAAGGTGAGCAGAACTATACAGATCCTTGATTTCAAAAGAGCAGATTTCAATTCCCTGAGGGTACTGATAGGTAGAAGGCACAGGAACAAACAGTCCCGCTGCATAGTAAGAAATGCAAATATGGTAGGCAACTAGCTTCTCTTAATAGGGAAGTCCGTGGTCAGCTTAAACTCAGAAAGGATGTGTATAAGTGGAAAGTTGGACAGATGACTAAGGAGGAGTATAAATATAGGGCTGGAAAATGCCAGGCAGTAATCAAGACTGCAAAGGCACAATTGGAACTGCAGTTGGCAAGGTATGTGAAGGATAACAAGAAGGGTTTCTACAGGCATGTTAACAATAAGAGGGTTATCACGAAAGGTGTGGGGCCATTACTGGATGAGAGAGGTGACCTAGTGACAGATGATGTAAGAAAAGCTGAAGTACTCAATGATATTTTTGCCTCAGTCTTCATGGGCAAGGACAGCTTCCACACTACAGTGCTAGACAATGCAGTATGGGAAGGCAGAGAGCAGCCCTCGGTGGGGAAGGAACGAGCTAAGAGCTACTTAGAAAAACTAGGTGTACACAAATCCATGGGTCTGGATTTAATGCACCCAAGAGTACTGAGGGAATTGGTGGATGTCATTTCTGAGCCTTTGGCCATTATCTTTGAAGACTCTTGGAGATCGGGAGAGATTCTGGATGATTAGAAAAAGGCAAATGTAGTGCCCATCTTTAAAAATCAAAGGACAATCCAGGGAACTAGAGACCGGTCAGCCTTACCTCAGTACCTGGGAAAATAATGAAAGGGATCCTCAAGGATCCATTTTGGAGCACTTGGAGGAGGAGAGGAGAGTGATCGGGGTAGTCAACATGAATTCACCAGGGATGGGTCCTGCCTGACCTATCTGATTAGCTTCTGTGATGAGGTAACTGGTTCTGTGGACATGGGGAGGTCAGGGGGTGTGTATACCTTGACTTCAGTAAAGCTTTTGTTACAGTCTCCCACAACATTCTTGCCCATAAGTTAAGGAAGTATGGATTGGATACATGGTTATAGGTTGGACAGAAAGCTGGCTTGATGGTCGGGCCCACCAGATAGTGGTCAATGGCTCAATATCTGGTTGGCGATAGGTTTCAAGTGGAGCACCCCAAGGCTTGGTTCGGGGGGCGGTGTTGTTCAACATCTTTATTAATGACCTGGATGAGGGACTGGATTATAACCTCATCAAGTTTGCAGATGACACCAAGCTAGGGGGAGAGGTAGATACATTGGAGGGTAGAGGTAGAATCCAGAGTGACCTGGGTAAATTAGAGGATTGAGCCAAAACAAATCTGATGTGGTTCAACAAGAAGAAGTGTAGAGTCCTGCACCTAGGATGGAAGAATCCCAAGCATTGTTATACGCTGGGAACTGACTGGCTAAGCAGCAATACAGTGGGAAGGGACCTAGGGACTATAGTGGATATGAGTGAACAGTGTGCCCTTGTAGCCAAGAAGGCCAATGGCATATTGGGGTGCATTAGAAGGAGCATTTTGAACAGATCTAGAGAGGTTGTTGTTCCTCCTCTATCTGGCATTGGTGAGGCCACATATAGAGTTTGCATCCAGTTTTGGGCCTCCCAGTATAGAAAGGATGTGGATATGCTGGAGCAGGTTCAGTGGAGGGCAACAAAAATGATAAAGGGGCTGGAGCATGTGACTTATGAGGTGGGGCTGAGGGATTTGGGCTTATTTAGTTTGCAGAAGAGAAAACTGAGGGGTGATTTAATAGCAGCCTTCAACTTCCTGAAGGGGTGCTCTAAAAAGGATGGAGAGAAACTGTTCTCAGTGGTGACAGACAGAAGAACAAGGGGTAATGATCTGAAGTTACAGAAGGAGCAGAGTAGGTTGGAGATTAGGAAAAACTACTTCACCAGGAGGATGGTGAAGCACTGGATTACACTGTCTGGGGAGGTGGTGGAATCTCCATCCCTGGAGGTTTTTGAGTCCCAGCTTGACATAGTTATGGCTGGGATGGTTTAGTTAGGATTGATCCTGCTTGGGGCAGGGGGAGGGATTCGATGACCTCTTGAGATCCCTTCCAGCTCTGTGATTCTATGATTCTATGATAAACCCTTCTGAAAGAACGTCTTCCAAAAGAGTACGTACACAGACAAAAGAGTGGATCAAAAGAGCATTCTGCTCTTTCGAAAGAAGGCGTCCACACAGCCCCCACTCTTGCGAAAGAATGGGCCAGGGATTGAAAAATCAGGCCCCAAGAGGACTGCTCTTTCAAAAAAAAAAAGGGGGGGGCCTGCAGAACATCTACACATATTTTCTTTCTAAAGAAGCTTTTGAAGGGGTGTGCTCTTCCTGAAACAGGAAAGGAAGAGCACTTTCAAAAGGAGCACCTCATTCTTTCAATTTACTTCTGAAAGAACATTTTTGTGTGTGGACTCTCCACGGGATCTTTTGAAAGAGCCCACTTCTTTTGAAAAATCTTTCGAAAGAACTTGCTAGTTTATACACAGTCCTTTTGTGGTGGAGTCCAAGGTTCAGATTTAGGGAAAGCTTAACAATTCATTACATATGAGGAAACAAGTTGATATTTATCATTGAAGCCCTAGATCAAGCTAGTTTGAGTGTCATCCTTTGTTATAAACTTACCTTCTAATGGCATGTACATTGGTTTATCTTTCAAGATAGGTCTTTTAGTAACCCATGAGGTCTTAGTGGATTTTCCAGGCAGCTGGCGTATTAAAGCCTATCTTCTGGGAGATATAAGTTCTTATGAATTCTAGTTTCCTCTTTTATACTTTTGTGATACTTGACAGCTGTCATCCAGTATAAAAGCATGTGGCAGCAAATGCGCAATGCTGTCATGGAATAGGGACATCCTGAAGAAGAGATGGCACTTGCTGTGTTATGTTGGCTGCATTTCTAAAGAGCCCTGGCTCGACATCTCATTGAAAAAGTGAGATTCATTTCTTAGTGGGCATGATGCCTCCTGGCATCTGGTGGGAATGCAGAGAGTTGAGGTTATGCATGAAAATTAGTTGTGATTGTTAGGAGTCCTAGCCAGGAATGTATAAACCACGTGTCTATTCTGTCTTTTTGATTAAAGAGAGGCTTTCAGTAATGCAGCTGCTATCTGGCTGCTAGAAGAGGGTTTCAATCACAATTCCAAAAAGCGCTGTATCGTAATAAGATTTCTTTACTGTGGCTTCTCTCTGCATAAGTCCCCCATATAATAGTCTACAAAGGTCTGTACTAAGACTGACTTCCTGCTCCTGGGTTGAGAATGCAAACTGTTGTGCCTGTAACAAGGAACACAGGATAAATTAAGGCTCTTCTTTAGAATTAACTAAATTGCATGTACCCACTAATCTACAGTGTGTTAATCCCAATTAAAGGTCTGATTTATCTACTTTGATGCCATTTTATATATTGTTTTTTCCTTTTTAAAAAATGTTCCTTTTCACTACTCCATCTGCCTGAGGAATGACAAAAAAATTAGGACCACTTCAACATCTCATTGGAATAGTTCCAAGGTTTCTCTGAAGAATATTGTTTATGATGTGTTTAGGTTTATCAATTTTCTTTCTCAAATGAAAAAGCTCTCTACACATGATTATGACACTGTACTTTAAACTCATTTAACTGGACATTATTTTCAGAATATCTCTCTTGGTTATTGCAGTTTTTGTCACATGGGCTACGTCTACACGTGCACCCAACTTCGAAATAGCTTATTTCGATGTAGCAACATCGAAATAGGCTATTTCGATGAATAACGTCTACACGTCCTCCAGGGCTGGCAACGTCGATGTTCAACTTCGACGTTGCTCAGCCCAACATCGAAATAGGCACAGCGAGGGAACGTCTAGGCTACGTCTACACGTGCACCCAACTTCGAAATAGCTTATTTCGATGTTGCGACATCGAAATAGTCTATTTCGATGAATAACGTCTACACGTCCTCCAGGGCTGGCAACGTCGATGTTCAACTTCGACGTTGCTCAGCCCAACATCGAAATAGGCACAGCGAGGGAACGTCTACACGCCAAAGTAGCACACATCGAAATAAGGGAGCCAGGCACAGCTGCAGACAGGGTCACGGGGCGGACTCAACAGCAAGCCGCTCCCTTAAAGGGCCCCTCCCAGACACACTTTCATTAAACAGTGCAAGATACACAGAGCCAACAACTAGTTGCAGACCCTGTATATGCAGCACGGACCCCCAGCTGCAGCAGCAGCAGCCAGAAGCCCTGGGCTAAGGGCTGCTGCTCACGGTGACCACAGAGCCCCGCAAGGGCTGGAGAGAGAGTATCTCTCAACCCCCCAGCTGATGGCCGCCATGGAGGACCCCACTATTTCGATGTTGCGGGACGCGGATCGTCTACACGTCCCTACTTCGATGTTGAACGTCGAAGTAGGGCGCTATTCCCATCCGCTCATGGGGTTAGCGACTTCGACGTCTCGCCGCCTAACGTCGATTTCAACTTCGAAATAGCGCCCAACACGTGTAGACGTGACGGGCGCTATTTCGAAGTTACTGCCGCTACTTCGAAGTAGCGTGCACGTGTAGACGCAGCCCTCCACGCCAAAGTAGCACACATCGAAATAAGGGAGCCAGGCACAGCTGCAGACAGGGTCACGGGGCGGACTCAACAGCAAGTCGCTCCCTTAAAGGGCCCCTCCCAGACACACTTTCATTAAACAGTGCAAGATACACAGAGCCAACAACTAGTTGCAGACCCTGTATATGCAGCACGGACCCCCAGCTGCAGCAGCAGCAGCCAGAAGCCCTGGGCTAAGGGCTGCTGCCCACGGTGACCACAGAGCCCCGCAAGGGCTGGAGAGAGAGTATCTCTCAACCCCCCAGCTGATGGCCGCCATGGAGGACCCCGCTATTTCGATGTTGCGGGACGCGGATCGTCTACACGTCCCTACTTCGATGTTGAACGTCGAAGTAGGGCGCTATTCCCATCCCCTCATGGGGTTAGCGACTTCGACGTCTCGCCGCCTAACGTCGATTTCAACTTCGAAATAGCGCCCAACACGTGTAGACGTGACGGGCGCTATTTCGAAGTTACTGCCGCTACTTCGAAGTAGCGTGCACGTGTAGACGCAGCCATGGTGATATAAGTTTTCCATTATATACTACATGTCACTTCCACATAAGTTTGATAATAGATGTCAGGAAATAAAAAACAGAGACACTGCCTCTGTGCGATAGCAATTCCTATGTAATGGGAAATATTGTCATAAACTTCAAATTACATTTTAAATAAATGTTTGTGTCCAACCCGTCCATTAGATCATACCCCAAAAGGGTCAGTAGTATCACTCTTTAATATTTCACTTTGTGCGGTATGATTGGTTTTTTAGGTGAAAATGATGCTTTTAAATGAAGAATGACAAGTAGTATACAAAGAGAGGACATTACAGACACAGTAGGATCATAATAGCCTTGGCCACTATCTTAAATACAAAAGTGTGGTGCATATATTGAATTTGCTCTTTGCAAAGGATTATTAACTGGATATATGTGGATATGGATACCAATGTTTACTGACTTCATAGTTCAATTTAGAAATTTCATGTTTGGGTTCATTGTTGGGTCCTAGACTTCCCCTGGTGGAGACAGTGGTGCTCCTTCCAAAATTAAGAATATAAACACTTGAGAGTGCAGATAAATGTGTGGATGGGTGATGGTTCTCTTAACTCTGGTCTAAGGTTCAACTAGGGGCTTAAACTCTGCCAGGGCGCAGTGATGGAATTTTGGAGATATTAACAATATTTTAGGGCTCACATGGGTTATTTGAATATGTGTAATGCCCACTATGGAGATGCCTTTTTTTGTCTGTCTTTTCCACCCTATTTTTTACAGCCCAGACCATTTCTTTAAGCCTTCTTAACATTGTGGGTAATTTGGGGTCCTGGGGGGAGAAGTGAGGACAAACACTGCCTTCACTCCATGCTCTTTGCAAGGACTGGCCAGTCTCATGGTTCCTGTGATCAGTTCCTGCCACTACTTCCACAAATGCAAGGAATCCCACACAGGGGCAGAGAGAAAGCATCATGTAGCTGCTGCACTCAAGAATGCAGAAAGTACTATCTCTCCCATAGCTGCTACTGGAGAAAGAGGATATGTATGTTTGTGTACAGAGACATGGGTCTTCCTTATCTGGTAGTTCCTTTATGGGCCATTTTCGCCACTGAAATTTCATAAAAATTCACATCTGCTCACCCAGATAACCCCAGTACTGTGGTTTCCACTTATGGCCATTGAGACTTCATAGCTGAATATGCTACTTCCTTGCAGGATTAGGTATAAGAGTCATGACAGAAGATCCAATGTTCTCTGGCAATGCTTGGCAGCTGTCATTGCCTGTAAGGGCTGTTAATGGCAGAGCACAAATTATAGCAGCTCTGAGTCTGTTTAAATTTATGCCAGGACCAGGCAGGTTCATGGATGATTCCTGCTTATGGGAAGAGCCAAATATGGTGCAGAGCCACTTCTTAGCCATGAGAAACTATGTTTATTTTTTGCCATGAACCGTTTCATTTGCACTCTGTCCAATAATATATCCCTACCAGGAATAAGTGTAATATTTAGACATTTGAACAGCTGTTACTTTTCAATAAATAAATAATGAGATCCAACGTTGTCAACTCTCTCCCAAATATGGAGTTGTGTTTTTTAAAGGGGGATTTAAAATTGCTTTGTCCCAAGGTAATTCTGGGGTTAGCAAAAGTTGTTTTGGACTGGTGATGTTTTTAAGATCTAGTAGCTCATGTGGCCCTTCAGAGTGAGAAAAACTATCCCTTTTACAAATCAGAGAATCTAGATTTCCTTGTAGTAAGAACATAAGAACATAAGAATGGCCATACTGGGTCAGACCAAAGGTCCATCCAGCCCAGTATCCCGTCTGCCGACAGTGGCCAATGCCAGGTGCCCCAGAGAAGGAGAACAGAAGACAATGATCAAGTGATTTATCTCCTGCCATCCATCTCCTGCCCTTGTACTGAAGGCTAGGGCACCATACTTTACCCCTGGCTAATAGCCATTTATGGACCTAACCTGCAAAAATTTATCGAGCTCTTTTTAAACCCTAATAGAGTCCTGGCCTTCACAGCCTCCTCCGGCAAGGAGTTCCACAGGTTGACTGTGCCCTGTGTGAAGAAAAATTTCCTTTTATTAGTTTTGAACCTACTACCCATCAATTTCATTTGGTGTCCCCTAGTTCTTGTATTATGGGAAAAGGTAAATAATTTTTCTATATTCACTTTCTCCACACCATTCATGATTTTATATACCTCTATCATATCGCCCTTCAATCGCCTCTTTTCCAGACTGAAAAGTCCCAGTCTCTCTAGCCGCTCCCCATAGCTTATCTTAAATCATGATACCCTAATAAATGTAAAAGCTATTTCAAATCAATTTTTAGGCTTTACATTTTTACTCTTGTATTTTTGTCATGTTGCAGTAAGCAAGGCCAGGTCTCCACTGCAAAATTTTGTCAGCAAAGTTAAGTCGATCTGTGATGTGAAAAAAACACTCACCCTCAACTGTATCCACAAACCCCCACTATAGACATAGCTATTCTGGCAGAAGACTGTGTCAACATAGCTGATGTCCTTTTGGAGGCTGCTGTTATTGTGATGTCTGAAAAAACTCCTTCTCTTGGGATATGCTGTGTCTCTACTAGGGAGCTGTATGGCTGGATGTACACGGACTTGTAGTGCCAGCAGCTTCATAGTAATGAGCAGTCTCGTAATTGCAAATGGCTGCTTATTAGCATAATCACGTTGCTAATTAGCATAGCCATGTGAGACCTCCCTGCTGGCAGTAAACAGGCCATGCAGACATGTCCTTGCCAGCAGAAACCCCCTGTTGCCGTCCTGTTATGCCTGAAATATGCTAATTAGCCATGCAGTTATGCTAATAAAGCAGCCATTTGCAGTTGCGAGACTGCTCATTTCAATGAAGCTGCCAACACTACAGGTCTGTGTAGACCCACTCTACCAGTATACGTGTGGTGGCAAAATCTCTGTAGCATAGACTTTCCCTAAGACACATACAAGGACATATGGAAAACTTTGTCAGTACGAAAGAGGGAAAAAAAGTTACTCTCCTTAAAAATAAATTTTATTTTTTATGTAAAAAGGGGCAAGAATGAATAAAACCCCACTGTTATATTTTGGACTTTCACGGATATTCAGTTGAAATAATCTGCATAATCATCACCTCTGCCACGAGTGAGTGATGTATCCCAAACTTTTGCCAACTATATTCTTTTGCCAACTTTATCTTCATATTAGACATCATAATGTCTTTGTCTCACACCCTCATTAATTTATGTATTAATGTGTATCACTACCACCTTAGCAAAACAAAACCAAAAACCTACTTTGTACTCTAGAAATGTCTTTAATACTGAATAAAATGGCAGTTAGGATGAAGGGAGACATAAACTGTTTGGATGGGATTTGGGCCTATAGCTCTTTAGTCTATGGCTTTGGAAGTGCCAAGAACTGTCTTTTTATATTATTAGAATATATTCATATTATTCTTTGGAGAAGAATCCTAATTTTGAGTGCTGAAGGCATTGTCACAGCTCTGATGAAAGAAAGGTGCCAGTTGAATGTCTTTAAAAAAAGTTCCATGCATGAAATGTCTTTTATTTCCTGTGATATATGGAGGTTTCAGAATCATCCTGCTGATGAACCTTGAGTTGTTATTGAATAAGAAAGCAGATGCCTTCACGTTTTAACAGCATGGGTTCTTCAAAATCTATTGTTTTGATAGCCAGAGGCAAGTAACTAAGATGTTAGTATGTCTTTGTAAAATAAGTAATTGGGGTCAGATGTGCAACCGTACAACACGTACAATATGTCCAAGCACCATGGACATAGCTATTCTTGCTGTGCAGCATAGGCTTCCCAAAATCCTTTGTGGGAAACAGACTTATGTAAAAATGTTAATTTTATTACTTATTTTGAAATTTTACTACACATGAATTAATCTGAATGCATTGTAACAGACACTAAGGGTCTGTTTAGCCAGTTAGATTCAGGATTTCAAAATACAGGACCTTGTTTCCCTGGAAGCATTTTTCGTACTATCAACATTTTACATTCCCACATAAACATAATATATTTTAGAGCTGTGATTCATGTATGATAAAACTGAAATGCCTTATTTTGGTTGGTTTGGGTGTTTTTATCTGGGTTGGGCAGCCGGGGAGGGTGTCTGGTAGGTTCAATTTTCTTTCGTCAAAGCTGTTTACAACATGTGACAGGTTTCTATTTTTTACTCTTTGTTAATGTCATTCTCCATTTTCTTTGGCCCACATCTAGGAGGTAGGGCTGTTTATGTTCTATTTTAATGAAGAGAAATGGCACATCTATCACCTAAAATTTTTATTAGAGAGCGCATCAATTCAGTTGCTATTGCTTGCTGAGCTTGCAAATTCAGGGCTGAATTCTGCTCTCAATTACACCTGTGCAACCCCATTAACTTCCATGGGTTGTACAGTGCAGAATTAGAGTCACACACCACAGTATGGTATAAAACAACTTGTAATAGAATTATTCCAAAATAAAATATAAAATTAAAATAAATAAAATAAAATATAAAATAATAATAAAATTTGAACACCCCCAATATTATCTGAGACAGTGGTAGAAGAGCAATACGCATGCACACATAGTTAAACTCCTTCTGCATGACTTAGGGATGGCCAACATCTACTTATTTCATATAGGCTACATCTACACTAGGGGAAGACTTTGAAATGGCCTTGCTAATGGCCAAATCAGAGAATACTAATGAGGTGCTCATTAGCATGCTGCTGGCTGTGGCACTTCGAAAGTGCTGTGTTTCAATCGCATATGGCTCGTCTGCATGGGACCCTTTTTGAAAGGACGCTGCAAACGTTAAAATCCCCTTATTCCTATCAGCTGAAGTGCTGTGTCTGGCAGCACACTAATGAGGCACTGAATATTCATTTCAGCACCTCATTAGTATTCGCCAATTTGGCCATTTGTGTGGTCCTTTCGCAATTATAACCAAATGTAGACACGGCCATAGTTGGTCTAGTAAATGTATACCTCAGAAGTGTCAGACACCCCCAATATTAGCCCATAAGGGAAGGGAAAACACTCCCATTCTAGAGACAGTAAGAGAGAGGTAGCCATGTTAGCCTGTATTCTAACAAAACAAAACAGTAATCATGTAGCACTTTAAAGACTAAAAATAATGTATTAGGTGATGAGCTTTCATGGGACAGAAGTGGGTCTGTCCCACAAAAGCTTAATACCTAATAAATTATTTTGTTAGTCTTTAAAGTGCTACATGACTGCTGTTTTGTTCCATTCTAGAGATGTACTGTAAACAGTGTTGTCCTTAGCAAACTTGTATTCCATAGTGGCTTCTGTTAACCCCAGATTGTTCCTTTCTTTCCGTCTTCTAGGAGCTGTGCCGTCAGCGCATGGCTGTAAAATCGTCTGATCGACCAGAACCCCCACACGCTTCCCGCGTAAACAGTGTCTCTTCACAGTTTAGCGATGGGCCTATTGCCAGCCCTTCTGCTCGAAGCAGCACATCATCCTGGTGTGAAGAGCCCGTTCAGTCTAACATGGACATCTCCACCGGTCACATGATCCTGGTAAGCAGAGGTTTCTTTATGGCATGTGAAGTGTCATCAAAATTGAAATCAGTAGTTCATCAATTTACAGTAGACTGAAAAATATTTAACTTCTAAAGGAATACTGCCAATTTACAACATTCAGAATAATTCCTTCCCCTACTTGATTAATCTTACCTTTAAATAGTTAAAAGTACCACTGATTTTAAAAAATTCCTTTTCGCTCTGCTGTGTATTTTCTTCTTAGGACACATTTCTTAGCTTGGATATTGTTTAATAATAGAATTTTTTTTAAACAGAAGATAATTTATGTTTCTTTCTTTTGTACTATTAATTTACTTTCAGCAATTTACTTGGCTTGGACAAATAAGACTGCTTGATTGCTGATCAGTTTTATTTTATCATTGAGTATAATGGTGCTGCATATTCTGCAGTAGACTATTAACAATATATAGATGATTGGTTTTTTCCCACTGAAATTGGGAGTGTGTGTGGTGGGGGTAGGGTATTTGAATTGTGAGCCTAATCTGATCTTCCTTCTTTAAAGTAATTGAATATTTCTCATGTTCGAACCTTCACAAATATATGTTTTGTTTGTGACTGGGCTAGAAAACATGGGAGATGGCCACTTTATTCATGTGGGTGTGTGTATATGGCTAGTGAAATGCTTTTTACTCCCCAGGTGAGGCAGCATGACTTTGTGATTAAGAACTGGGACTCAAAGCACCTGAGTTATATTCCTGCCTTTCACAGTGACCTTGAGCAAGTCATTTCATATCCCTGTGCTTAAGTTTCCCCATCTCTGCAATAGGGGGTGGTAATACTGTTCTTCTTTGTAAGGTCTCATGAAATCTATTGATAAAAGGAACTAGGTATTATTTTATTTTCTACATTTACCCACTAATAACAGTTAGGATTATCCTGCTGGATCTAATCTCAATACACATCACCATCAATAAATTGCTGCCCCTCACCAATTGTCTATTTATACAGCTCTGTGAAGGTCGACCAATGGGGTTGGTGAGAAGGAATCTGTGCTTTGTCCATGTCATGCTTCCCCCTGCTGCTCCCCCTTTCCCTTTTATGGTTTTGTAGATAAAGCTGCTCACTTACTTAACCATTTTCCAAATTTAGTGGGGAAGCCATATGGCCTAATAGAAAATGGACTGGAAGCCAGAGTGCCCATTTGACCTTAGCCAAGTTACTGACCCCCTTCAGCCTCAGTCAGCTCAGCTATAAAATTGAGTAAAAGCAGGACGTGCTTGAAAACCAGATGCTGCATCTGAGCCGAGCTTTCCTGGGTAAATTCATTCCAAATAGGAGAGTTAGATTTTTAACCTGATATACAACAGATGCACAACTGCACCTGGGGATGAGGGATGGCTATATTACCCAAAAGGTCTGTGACCTTGGCTCTTAAAATTCCACTTTCGCCTACTCAGAACTAGAACCTTTCACTTGTTTATGGTGTTATGGGGATGTTGAAGTTACCAGCACATCTCCCCCTTCTCCCACCCCAGGCCCACCTTCCAAAAAACCCTAATGTAAGGAAGGGTTCAATAATAAGCTGTGATACAGTGCTTTTCTTTCATACACATCCAGGTGAAACAAAACAAACCAAAAAGTACAAAATTGCCTAAGTAGGCAGCAATGTATGTGCTTAAGATTTGTGGACAGTTAATGAGACTAGTTTAAATGAAATAAAAATTCACAATGATACTACTAATAAAATCTAAAAATCACACAATGCCAAATGAACAGGAAAGAACCTTGCATAAGGGAAAAAAATAATATTAATTCTGGCTCAGGGAGTTTTCTTGAGAGTTCAATTAAGTGTGTGTGGAAATAAGCCATATGTTTGCAACCTATGAATGGGTTTTAAAAAACAAACAGATTGATTAGGAGTACTGTGGTGACAGTGGTGATTCAGTGTCCATAATTCAGTCAATCCTGTTTAACCCTGCGTGAACTCATGCATATGTTAGCTATCTAACAACATATGCTAAATCTTAAATGGTGAGTGTTCAAAGAAGGGCAGCTGAAATGCTACAATGCCTTAAGAGTATAACCTAAGAGGAGAGAGTGAAAAAAAAGTAAACCTGTTTAGCCTAAAATGAGCAAACAAAAACTAGCACTTGAGAGAAGCCTGAATCTCTGCTTCTAAATATGGGAATGGAAAACAGTACAGAAATGGGAGAATAATTACTCTTAATAGACACAAAGAATCTAATTAGCAAAAAAAGTGGTTAGAATTTGAAAGGCTGCATTTAGCTTAGATAACAAGACAAATTTCATGGAAAGGTCAGGCAGACACTGGAGTTGTTTACTTACTATCATAAGTTCTAGATTTCTATAAGGCAAAAGTTAGGTAAGGTTTTTAAGAAAAGATCTACTCTGAAGCTGCTAATTGAACTTAATCAGGCTTGCCTGCCTGCATGGCACTGGAAGTTACGCAGGCAGTCTGGCTGGAACCTGAGAGCTGACTTGATTTATGTTTTGGTCAAAAATAAAAGCGAGCAACCATAACACCTTATTTGCCTGAATTTAGTGTGTCCCTTGAGAAATAGCTGCTTGTCTGAGTTCAGTGGTAAGAAAAGCATGCCAGTAATCAGTTTTTTCATACATCTTATAGTTAATAGATCAGAATAGTAACAGAGAGTAAGACGTGCTAGTCTATACACTATCAAAACAAAAAGCAGTCAAGTAGCACTTTAAAGACTAGCAAAATAGTTTATTAGGTGAGCTTTCATGGGTCTGTCCCACAAAAGCTGACCTAATAAACTATTTTGCTAGTCTTTAAAGTGCTACTTGACTGCTTTTTGTTTTAATAGATCAGAGTCACAGACCCCATTTTAGAACTGGTTGGTCACTTTAATCAGAAAAGATATAGGATCTCTTCAATCTCTGTCCTCTCCTACTGCTGTCATCTTGTGAAATAAATTACTTTATAGATATTTTATGCAGAGATGCTTTAGTACAAAAAAGGCGAAGTTAATAAGGGTCTAATAAGGACGGTGAGCATTGTCAGCACTGCAGAGCAAACAGGCTTATGGAACAGTAAAGTGACATTCAGTTTCACAATGCTCAGCAGTGAAATAGCTAGCTGAGTTAGGACTCTAGAATCTTTATGGTCTGTGATGTTTGGATTTTCCCAGAGGAAATAACATTGTGATGTTCAGATAGTGTTAAGAACTTATAGATGGAAACATATTGATTTGACTTGTAAATTGAGCAAATCTATCATGGAAATTATTGAGGAGGAATTCACTTAAAATACCAGGTCTCCTGCTTAGTCTTATTTTTTCAAATTATAATCACCATTTACTGTTTGCCCTCATGCTTAAACAAGAAATACCAGATCCTAAGCTCACCTTGCTGCTATATTGCAAATGGTGGAATACCACTTTGCTCTTCCACAAATATATTTCCTCTGTAATGCTGATAGTAGTATAAATTACTTTGCATTAGTCCAGGAGCTAGTGAGAACTCAGGATACCCAGATAAATAGTGGCAAAGTGCATTTTTACCCTGTTTGTTTGTTTGTTTAAATCCTGCATTTTAGCAGTTAAATAGAACACCACTGTTAGTGGTGCTATTTGATCTCATTTGTTTGACCTAGGAAAGTTATAGTTAGAGAGGATATAATGAGAAGCATATTTTATACCACCATGGTAGGAACTCTTAATCCTCACCTTGGTTGCAGTGGGAAGCACAAGAGGAAGAAGAAGCTGTCTCAGTTTGATTACTGTGATCTTGGGGGGTACAAAGGTGGGGCACAATTTAAGAAGAGTCATTGTGAGTGGGTGGAAGGACAACAACTCCTGTTGATTTGTCTCCATGTTTGTCTGACTAAAATAATCACAACTCATGAATTTTCAAATCGAGAAATAGCCTAAATGATTTTTGTGAGACTGCTAAATTTATGTGTTTTTAATATTTTATATTTCATCAGTGAAAGTGTTTGCAGAAGCAGACCTGACTTCTCATGGCTTGTTTTCTGTGGGGAAGTGGGGGGGTGGGAGGGGAAAGACAAGTAAAGAAGGTATGAAATTGATAACACCAGGCCCAGATTAGAATCTAGGAAGGCTTGAATGGTCTTGTCTTTCTAAACACACACACACAAAAATAATACATGAAAACTGGTGGTTTGAAAAATCTTCCCCTGAGAATATGTGTAAAAATAATATATTTTGGAAAAAATACACCTCAAAGTGTTAGTTATACATCATGTGTATAGTGCTTTTCAAACAAAAGTGTGAGATGTTTCATCACAGTGCATGCTGGGAGCAAAGAGAATGGGAAGCTGAAGGCTAGGACTTAGTAACCTGAGGAGTGCAGGTTGGGTTCTTCAGAGGATGTTTCTTCAATCAAAAGATCACCCTCCATTCTGGGAGGAATTTCTGTAGCAAAACTAGAACTGGACTGCATAGACCCTAGAAATGTTTTATCTAACCAAACTTACGACAGTAGACAGACAGAAACTTAAGTTCTGCATATCACCTTTCACAGGGTATGGTTTTATTTAGTCTTGATGTTGATTTGACAAAGTGATTTTCATGAACTTAAGAGGAACTTAGACATGGGGCTTTCAAACAGTATTTGTATTTTATGCTCTGTCATTGTAATTCCGTTTTTTTAAAGTACTCCCCATACACTTTTTAAACTAAGAAATCTTATTTGAGAAGCAGGGAGTATCCCCTCTAGACTTCATTTAAATGGGTTTGTAAAATGGTGCTGAATTGTATTTAAAAATACATTCTGGTAAAGCGACTTGTTAAACTTCTGACAAAATTGTTAAACTGCTGTCAGGGTTTGATTTCATCCTAAACCATTAATAACTGCCTCAGTTTATAGCTTCTAAAATGCTTTGCTAAACAAAGGAGTGCCCAACATATGGTGATTGATACCACCAGCATGGATACCAGCAATAGATCTGCCTGAGGGCTAACCCATATAGGTGCGGAAAGAGGCAGCAGCGGAGATGTGTCCTTAGGAGAAAAGGATAGATCTGTAGTTTGGGAGCTCTCTACCAAGTGGTAGTGGCCACCTGCCCACTCTGGATACCTGACAGTCTCAGAGAGGGTCAAAGGGGAGGAGGGCAGAAAGGAGAAAAAATTACTAATAAGTTTAGATCGATACAATGTCTGACTATTTTGATTTTCATAGAATCATAGAACACTAGGACCGGAAGGGGCCTCGAGAGGCCATCGAGTCCAGTCCCCTGCTCCGATGGCGGGACCGACCACTATCTACACCATCCCTGATAGACATCTATCTAATCTGTTCTTAAATATCTCCAGTGAGGGAGATTCCGCAAGCTCCCTTGGCAACTTATTCCAGTACTTGACCACCCTGACAGTTAGGAACTTTTTCCTAATGTCCAACCTAAACTTCCCTTGCTGCAGCTTAAGTCCATTGCCTCTTGTTCTCTCCTCAGAGGCCAAGAAGAACAAGTTTTCTCCCTCCTCCTTATGACACCCTTTAAAATATCTGAAAACTGCTATCATGTCCCCCCTCAATCTTCTCTTTTCCAAGCTAAACAAGCCCAATTCTTTCAGCCTTTCTTTATAAGTCATGTTCTCCAGACCTTTTATCATTCTAGTTTCTCTTCTCTGGACCTTCTCTAATTTCTCCACATCTTTCTTGAATTGGGGTGCCCAGAACTGGACACAATATTCCAGCTGAGGCCTAACCAGCGCAGAGTAGAGCGGAAGAATGATTTCTCGTGTCTTGTTCACAACACACCTGCTAATGCATCCCAGAATCATGTTTGCTTTTTTTGCAACAGCATCACACTGTTGACTCATATTTAACTTGTGATCTACTAGAACCCCTAGATCCCTTTCTGCTGTACTTCTTCCTAGACAGTCTTTTCCCATTCTGAATGTGTGAAACAGATTATTCCTTCCTAAGTGCAACACCTTACATTTATCTTTATTAAACTTCATCCTGTTTACTTCAGACCATTTATCTAGATCATTCTGAATTATGACCCTATCCTCCAAGGTAGTTGCAACCCCTCCCAGCTTGGTATCATCTGCAAACTTAATAAGCGTACTTTCTATGCCAATATCCAAATCATTAATGAAGATATTGAACAGAACTGGTCCCAAAACAGACCCCTGCGGAACCCCACTTGTTATGCTTTTCCAGCAGGATTGAGCACCATTAACAACTACTCTCTGGGTGCGATTAGCCAGCCAGTTATGCACCCACCTTATTGCAGCCCCGTTTAAGTTGGACTTGCCTAGTTTGTCGATAAGAATATTATGCGAGACCGTATCAAATGCTTTACTAAAGTCTAGGTATACCACATCCACTGCTTCTTCCTTATCTACGAGTCTCGTTATCGTGTCAAAAAAAGCTATCAGGTTGGTTTGACATGATTTGTTTTTTACAAAACCATGCTGGCTGTTCCCTATCACTTTACTACCTTCCAAGTGCTTGCAGATTACTTCCTTAACTACCTGCTCCATTACCTTTCCTGGCACAGAAGTTAAGCTGACTGGCCTGTAATTTCCTGGGCTGTTCTTGTTCCCCTTTTTGTAGATGGGCACTGTATTTGCCCTCTTACAGTCTTCTGGAATCTCTCCTGTCTCCCATGACTTTCCAAAAATGAGAGCTAACGGCTCAGTTACCTCTTCTGTCAGCTCCTTGAGGATTCTAGGATGCATTTCATCAGGCCCTGGTGACTTGCAGACATCTAATTTTTCCAAATGGTTTTTAACTTGTTCTTTTTTTATTTCAAAAACTAACACGACCCCTTTTCCACCAGCATTCACTATGTCAGGCATTCCTTCAGACTTCTCTGTGAAGACCGAAACAAAGAAGTCATTAAGCATCTCTGCCATTTCCAAGTTCCCCATTACTGTTTCTCCCTCCTCACTGAGCAATGGCCCTACCCTGTCCTTGGTCTTCCTCTTGTTTCTAATATATTTGTAAAAGGCCTTCTTGTTACCCTTTATGCCTGTAGCTAGTTGGAGCTCATTTTGTGCCTTAGCCTTTCTAATTTTACTCCTGCATTCCTGTGTTATTTGCCTATGTTCATTCTTTGTAATTTGTCCTAGTTTCCATTTTTTATAGGATTCCTTTTTTAGTTTGAGATCATGCAGGATCTCCTTGTTAAGCCAAGGCGGTCTTTGCCCATATTTACTATCTTTCCTACATAGGGGAATAGCTTGTTTTTGGGCCCTTAATAATGTCTCTTTGAAAAACTGCCAACTCTCCTCAGTTGTTTTTCCCCTCAGTTTTTCCTCCCATGGGATCTTACCTACCAGCTCTATGAGTTTACCAAAATCTGCCTTCCTGAAATCCATCATCTCTATTTTGCTGTTTTCTCTCCTACCAGTCCTTAGAATTGTGAATTCTATGATTTCATGATCACTTTCACCCAAGCAGCCTCCCACATTCAAATTCTCGACCAAGTCCTCCTTATTTGTTAAAATCAAATCCAGAACAGTTTCTCCCCTGGTGGCTTTTTCAACTTTTTGGAATAAATTGTCTCCAATGCAGTCTAAGAACTTATTGGATAGTCTGTGCCCGCTGTATTAGTGTCCCAGCATATATCTGGATAGTTAAAGTCCCCCATCACCTCTTAAACTAACCCACAGACTCTCAACACGTCCATCTCCTATGTCCATCTCCACCTCAGTCCAAGTGTGTACATTTTTTATATATAAGGTAACACCTCCCCCCCTTTTTTCCCTGTCTGTCTTTCCTAACCAGGCTGTAGCCTTCAATACCAACATTCCAATCATGTGTATTATCCCACCAAGTTTCTGTGATGCCAATGATATCATAGTTGTATTTATTTATTAGCACTTCCAGTTCTTCCTGCTTATTACCCATACTTCTTGCATTGGTGTATAGGCATCTTAGATATTGATTTGAACTTTCCCCCCAGTTTTTTCCTGGCCCTCTTTTTACTCTGACATTGTTGCCCATGCTCCCTCCTACTTCCGACCCATCTCCCAGGTTTCCATGTTCTCCACTTACCTGCGGGCTTTGCTCCCCTGTCCCCGGCAAACCTAGTTTAAAGCCCTCCTCACCAGGTTAGCAAGTCTGTGTCCGAATATGGTCTTTCCCCTCCTCGAAAGGTGAACACCATTTCTGCCTAGCAGTCCTTCCTGAAATAGCATCCCGTGGTCGAAGAAACCGAAGCCGTCCTGGCGACACCATCCACGCAGCCAGGCATTCACCTCTAGGATGCACCTGTCTCTGCCCAGGCCCCTACCCGCAACCGGAAGGATTGAAGAGAATACCACCTACGCCCCAGACCCCTTCACCCATGCCCCCAGAGCGCTGTAGTCACTCTTAACCTGCTCAGCATTACACCTCACAGTATCATTAGTGCCCACATGGATGAGAAGCATGGGATAGTAGTCTGAGGGTCGGACAATCCTCGACAATGCCTCTGTAACATCTCGGATACGGGCCCCAGGCAGGCAGCAGACCTCCCAAGACGAAATGTCAGGGCGACAGATGGGTGCCTCTGTCCCCCTCAAAAGAGAGTCTCCGACCACCACTACTCTGCGTTTCCTTCTTGCAGTGGTGGCAGGAGACTTCTCAGCCTCGGGGGTACGAGGCTTCTCCTCTTCTGCACTGGGCGACTCATCTCCTGTAGCAAGTACAGCATAACGGTTTTCCAGTACCACAGTAAAATTTTATTTTAATTTTCTTTGTTTTCAGTAGTGCTACAATATGCTAAGTGGTATACACGCATGAAGAAGGCAACAGAGAGGAAGCTGTGCTAGTCTATACACTATCAAAACAAAAAGCAGTCAAGTAACACTTTAAAGACTAGCAAAATAGTTTATTAGGTGAGCTTTCGTGGGACAGACCCACTTCTTCAGACCATAGCCAGACCAGAAGAAGAAGAAGGCACAATGCCTATGTCAAATAGTTTATATCTTGTTTTAAAAAAAGAAGAAAAAATAGGTGTAGAATATGGGAAACTAGAAACAGCACATTAAAAAACCAGACATGTACATGTGTATGTTTTTTTTTTTTTGTTCCCAAATTACCTTACAATCATGCTGCTATTCTTAGCTCTAGGTGTCCTACTAGAAGTGGTTCTTCAGGAAGCATTTGAATGAGAAAATGAGGGTAAGCCTGCAGGCCAGCTCAGGAAGCACATTCCAAGCATAGGGATTGCATGGGAAATGACTGTTGCTGACTCAGAACACATTCCTTTCTTGGAAGAGTGATTTAGTGTGAGTACCAAGATAACTGGTGCCCAAAAGACATAGATACCAACAGAGAAATAAACTTGTGCCCTTGTCTTGTTGAATGAGTAGATGACTTAGGAGTTATGTTCATAAGAACAGGCAGAGTAGGCTGCCTTCCTGTCAACCCACGGTTACAAAGGGTCGCTTCCTTCTTCCTGTTTTTCGCTCTCAATTTTTAAATTATTTTGAAATATTTTCCTCCTTCAAAATTGAAGCTTGTAATGGGGCAAGAAGGATAACTGACAAAGCGTCTCGTTAAAGACAATCAAATTCTGTCCTTAATATAGTCATAGAAAGGTAGGCCGGAGGGGATCTTAAGAAGTCATGTCCAAACTCTGTGCTGAGGCATAGGATATGCGTGGCGGTGTTTGTCCAGCCAGTCTTAAAAAACTCCAGTGATGGCAATTCCACAGCCCCCCTTAGAAGATTATTATTCTTATAGTTAGAATTATTCTTATAGTTAGAAAGCTTTTTCCTAATCTGTCTTGTTGCAGATTATGCCCATTACCTGTCTTGTCTCCAGTGGAGATCAGTTGAACACGATTATTTTTATAACAGCACTTAGCATATTAAATCTATCAGGTCCCTCCTCACTCTTTCTTCACAAGACTAGTTATAGCTCTGTTGAAAGAGGGTCTATTATATGTACTATTTATGAAAAAACTGGGGGTGGGAGGAAATGACTCATGCAAGGGATATTAACAGCTTGGTTCTGCCACTCCAACATAGTGGTATGTTGAAATAGGTTTTGCATAACCCAGAGTACTGAAATGCCTGCCAAAGCAGCTCCTCCAGGGCTGCATTTTTGTTCATGCCTCCCATCCGTCAGTTATATCCCTGCTTCGGTAGCACAGAAGTAATGCTTTCCTCTATCCACGAGCACTGCTAGCTTCCACCAGGAGAAACTGGAGATAGTGCTTGGGTGGGGACTCAAGTAGGATCTGAGTGGACACGGGAGATCCCAGCAGAAGCAATCTCCGCAGCTCTTGATCTGATTGATCATCATCACCAGCCCTAGTCCTACAGTCTGTTTGTTTCATGCCCACTGCCCATCCACTTCCATAACCTCATTTTTCAATGAGTTTTAAACAGTAATTATGAATTAATGAATTAATGTTAGAGCTGGAAAACCATTCAATGAACTTTGGTGGTTTTTTTCTAAATTATCTTTTTGGGGGGTTTTCCCTCAACTTTGTTCATAATACATAATAAATAACTTGCCAGATAACTTCAGTGAGTGAATCTTGGTTTGGAGCTTGATTATGAAGGTCACTGAAAGCTTTAATTTTCAAAACTCTGTTGTTTTGATCGGGCGCACAGGTGATATGGTGAGTAAGTGCGATTAGAGTTTCAGTGCAAACATTAGAATTCATTTTCCATTAATATTCTCAAATATTCATGTAAAATGTGTTTTGCAAAAATTCCTCCCAGAGAAATGGCCTGTTGGAATATTATCAGAAGGTAAACAGATAAGGTCATGAACATAGTCAAACAAAACCAGTTTGAAATCACAATGAATATTTCCAGAATTCTCTCCCCATCCACCAGTATTTCTCCAGCTCTAGTTGCGGTCCAGATAAGACCAAGACAAAGCTGATGGCAACCACTGGAAGGTGTGGAGTGTGTCAATAGATGAAGGAAACACACCTGCCTTTGGCTATTTACATTTGAAAACTAGGGTTTTATTGGATCCTCAGCTGCTTCTAGATGTTTAGAGAGCTGCAGCAATCTGGAATAGTTAAAATGCACACTTTTCTAGGATGCTGATCTTCTGGAATGAGGTTGTACCCTGTGTATTGTGGTGCTACTCTGTTGATTTATCCTGCTGAATTTATTAAAAGCATGTGAAGCTGCAGGGGTTGTGTTAACTAATGGCAAATATGGCTTGTTAAGCACATTTAGAATACATCTAGATTGTAGCCCTAATGCAGAATAATTTATGCAGTTTGCACAATGTAAATTGGGTAAATTATTGTTAGTTACCTTATTTCAAATTTGTTGCCATCCAAATGGCACCAAAGTTCAAAATAAGGGACTATTTCAAGGTTTCTGCTACCCATCTCATGACAAGGGGTAGCAGAAATGCAATACTGTGGTCGAAATAACCGTGGTATTTCAAGCACGGCAAAAAGTCGTTTGTATCCCGAAATAGCAAAAATAGTTTAGACATAGCCTTGGGGTCAAAGAGGTGGGAGTAAATCTGTAGAACAGTGGTGCTCAACCAAGGTATACAGGTACTCAACTCATCTAGACGAACAGTAACAGAGAGAAAGCTGTGCTAGTCTAAACAAAAAAAGCAGTCAAGTAGCACTTTAAAGACTAACAAAATAATCGTATTTCTCACCTTTGCAGCTGCAGTTCCCAGGGGTGGGTAATAAGATGGGTTGTGGGGGGTCACAAGAAGAGGACTGGTATTGGGGATGGCAAGAAGGGCAACTGCCCAGGTCCCCTGCACCAAAAGGAGACCTCCTAAGTTAAATTACATGCTTCAGTGCTGCCATCTGAGGCTCAACCTTCAGACCAGGATCTCAAGTGAAAAACAGGTTCAATACCAGTACAATATTTATATTTCAGCTGATTTATTTTGTAACTATATGGTAAACTGAGAAAGGAAGCAATTTTTCAGTAATCATGTGCTATGACACTTAGGAATTTTCATGTCTGATTTTGTAAACAAGTAGTTTTTAAGTGAGGTGCAATTTAAGGATCATAAGACTAATCAGATTGCTTAGGGCGGGTACAGTAGTATGGAAAGAATGAAGACCACTGCTCTAGAAGGTGACGGAACTAGGACAGAGCATGTTCCACAGAGACCTTTCCAGGAGGAAAGTGAGAATAATATTCAGGTTTTTGGTGACACTTTTGAGTCGTGAATAAATAAAATCTGGGAACGGTGGTGGAGGAGTTGTTTCGCACTAACACGGGAGTATGCCATTCAGTACAGAGTCTTCCCATTTGGACTGCAGTAAATCATGCCTTTGGCACTTCAGTGTTAGATTATGGCAATAGATTGTATATGGGGGCTATACCTTTAGAACACTCAGAAACCTCAGAAAGTGCAGATTGAAGTTGCTTTCTTTGCTTAATGGGTGGTTACATTTGAAATTCATTATTTGCACTGAGTGCACTTCTGGTTGTAATTTAGGGTTTGCCCCTAAAGTCCCACATGGTACCTACAAAGATCTCATCTCCCTCACTGTGTGAATTATGACAGGAGAGATCAAATGAGGTTTTCTAGTTACCAGTATCCCAATTTAATCAGGAGATGGCTGGAATCAGTTACTGGAACTTGCTTCCCTGATTATGCTGATCTGCAAGGCAACCTGCAAAGGTTTTTGTGCTTTGAAGGCTTTTTCTGAGGAAAAAGTGTGAGTGAGGATTTTAAGATGTGGGAGAATCTCAGTTTCGGTGACATTTGGAATATTTTTATGTAGAACACTGGTTCCATTATGAATGTGGTGATGATTAATCACTGCACATGTTCCCAGAGTTGCACATTGGGTATATTTTTAAATACAGAAATATTACATTTTAAATAATGAGTAAAGATATAAAAACAGCTTCTTCTGATCCTCACAGGATCTACCCATTTGTAAAGACAGAGACTGTGTTATTTTGAACAAACAGGCTACCTCTACACATTTTTTTTAATTATTTTGAATTATTATTTTGAAATGCTCCATTTCAGAATAGCTATGCCTCTTTTGAAAGGGTGGGGCCAATATAGACATAGCCCCTGTGCCTATTTTGAAATAGTGCCACTGGACGCCATTATGGCTTATTTCAAAATAGTGCTATTCGATGTCTTTATAGCGCCTATTTCAGAATAGCTCTTTCAGAATAGGCATTATTACTCCTGCAGTCAGTTTTATGCAGTTTGAAATAATATGCCTTCTATTTTGAATTTATTTTGAAATAGCATGTGTGTAGTCTAGATACTCACAGAGTTATTTTGAAATAACAGCTCTTATCTCAAAATAACTTCTTTGTGTGACCATAGCCACACAAAGCAGTATTTCACTAGCCTCAAATATTTTTCCCTTTCCCAGTTTCTAGAACTCTTTATTCCACTTACCCTCTCCTTCCTTCACGTAATATATTCTCTTCTCTTCCCGGCTGTGTCTACACGTGCCACTTCTTCCCGAAGTGACGTGGTAATGAGCTGTCCAGAAGATGCTAATGATGCACGGATGTATATTTCCTGTGCCTCATTAGCATATGGGCACGTGGTTAGGAGTCTGGAAGAAGCTCTTCTGGACTCCAAAGTATGCAGGCAGACAAGTGGCCCGCTTCCTCAAAATTTTGAGGAAGAGAGGGCTTCTGGAAGGAGGGTTTCCTTGTGGGAGATCACCACAGGCCATGCGTCTGCATGTGTGTTTTGGAGTGCAGAAGAGCTTCTTCCGGCCGCCGAACCAAATGCCCATGTGCTAATGAGGTGCAGGGAATTTACATCCATGCCTCATTAGCATCTTCTAGATGGCTCGTTATCGGAAGTGGCACGTGTAGACAGAGCCCCTGAATATCTACCTCTGAATATAATATCTCCTCCTTTGTTGCATCTCCTCATTTTTTTTCGTCCCAGACATGCAAGTAGAAAGATAAAATTCAAGGGATGTGGTTTAATTAGGCTGTAGCTTTATTAATTTAACTCGGCTGGGAGTTACTCAGTGATAGCACATGCAGTGCAGAGCATGATTACTACTTCAGTCATTTTTACCTTGTGGTAAGGTCTCTCCACTGGTCCCTAGCCTGTTGCTGCAATCTTACTGCAGTCCCCTTGTATGAGGTTTAAGGTCTGGGGAAAGAGAGTTTTCTCCTCGCTGTACAGAGACCTGAAGAGTCTCAGCTCTGTTCCCAAGCTCCTATCTTGCCTTCGCTTATGCCAGTTCCATTTTAGCAGGGAACCAGACATCTTAATCCTGGTATGTGAGGGGTCCAGGGCACAGTGGCAGGGTTTCTATACCCTCCCTCAGGTGCTCAGACCAATGGCTTCCCAGAGCCCTATTGGTCCACCCACCAACACACATGATGCTTTTTCCACCCCCCAGCTGCCAAGGGGAGGGTACTTTAAAGGATCATTACCCTATTTTTTCTGCCCGCTCAGCCAAAGCTCCTTCTTTTGAAATTGCATTTTGTTTGTTATTCCATCCACTTCCAGTTCTTTAATGTCTCCCTAACATTCCTCATCTATAATGTCCTATATTGGACCCACTTGGCCAACTGCTCATGTGGGTTGCTTAACTGGCGAAAAAGCCCATGCAGAGCAAATCAGGGCTGCAGAGGGAAAAGATGATAGCTACTCCTGTTTCCTCTCTTCTTGTAGGCTCTCTTGTTGCCTCTCCAATGTCCTATGAGTAAAAAAGTGTGGGGAGTTCAGGTTGTGTGTAATGCACACCTCCATGACTGTGCCCACACTAGCCCCTCCTTTTGGAGGGGCTATGGTAATATGGCACTTTGGAATATGCTAATGAGGCACTGCTATGAATGTGCAGAACCTCATTAGCATAATGGCTGCCGTGTGCACTTCGAAACTGGCAGTTTCGAAAAGCACACCGCCTGTGTAGCTAAGGGCCTTTTGAAATGACCCTCCTCATTTTCAAAGCCTCTACTTGCCAAAACCAAATGGGAAGAAGGGGCTTTCGAAATCAGCGGACCCTTTCGAAAGGCCCCCGGCTATGCAGGTGGCATGCATTTTGAAACCAGAAGTTTTGAAGCATGTGTAGCTGCCATTATGCTAATGAGGCACTGCATATTCATAGCAGCACCTCATTAGCATATTCCAAAGTGCCACATTACCATAGCCCCTCTGAAAGAAGGGGCTAATGTGGCCACAGCCCTTAGATTTGGTCCTGTCATTGCACTGAATTATGCACGGCCCTTGTTGTACTGATTATTCTTTCCCTGAAATTCTCTCTTTTTGATTATGTTGGTCAGGTTGGTGACTGGCTCCTAAAACATGGCATTTATTTTCCTGCTCTCAGTGTGAGTGATTCTTCCTCTGTTAATAGAGGCTGGTTAGCAGCCCAATTTAGTATATTTTTGTTTAAAAAATGTGCTTCATCAATACATTTGTGCATCAATCCTGCATTATTTGTGCAGTGCTCTTGTGTATCCATCCCATTGTAAGTATACATAATATTACAAAGTTTTGGCTTATCCCTGACCTACTGTTTGTACTGTTTGTACTCTGATCATTCATATGAATCAAAAACACAGCAACCAGGATCCAAGAGTTGTAGCAAATTTTAAGTTTTCTGAACTGATTTGATTATGTGCGTATATGTTGCAATCCTTTTTTTACAAATATCAAATTATAACAGAGTATTTCGTTGTTGGACACAATGGCCGTGTCTACACTAGCCCCAAACTTCGAAATGGCCACGCAAATGGCCATTTCGAAGTTTACTAATGAAGTGCTGAAATACATATTCAGCACTTAATTTGCATGCAGGCAGCCGCGGCGCTTCGAAATTGACGCGGCTCACTGCCACGCGGCTCATCCCGACGGGGCTCCTTTTTGAAAGGACCCCGCCTACTTCGAAGTCCCCTTATTCCCATCTGCTCATAGAAATAAGGCGACTTCGAAGTAGGCGGGGTCCTTTTGAAAAGGAGCCCCGTCGGGATGAGCTGCACGGTGGCGAGACGCGTCCATTTCGAAGCACTGCGGCCGCCCGCATGCTAATGAAGTGCTGAATATGCATTTCAGTGCTTCATTAGTAAACTTCGAAATGGCCATTTACGTGGCCATTTCGAAGTTTGGGGCTAGTGTAGACGTAGCCAAAATGTTTAAGCTCTCGGCAAAGAACAGAGAATCCAATTGTTGAAAAATGTTTCCTCATTTTAATTTAAAATACATCTTTAAAAGGCACTGAACTTAATTCAATAAAATATTGGAGCAATCAGTGTTTTAGCATTAGTTAATTCTTAGACTTTCTTCTTTTATTTTACTTAAGCAGCTATATGTTTACCAGGATACAAGTAAAAATAGAGGAAACAGTCTTAATAATATACATCACCAAATGTGTTCTTGCTATCAGCCAAATTCATAGACAGAAGGAAATATTTAAAAGAAATTTGATAAAGGCAGGTGGTCTGAGTGAATAATTTTCCTTTCATTAACATATTCTGCTTATTAGCTCTGTAATTAATTGTACATAGCTGAGGAAAGCTATGGAAATTGCATTTTGAGATGTATCAAAGCTGACTTTATGCTTCAGACTTCCATGCAATTTACTATTAATGAAGCAAGAGATGGAAGCCCCAAATCTATAATTATTACTTACTATTTGAATGACAAGTAAAGAATTTTATCAGCAGAGTTTCAAATGAAAGGGATTAGCAGCTAAAGTTGAAATTGTTAATGTTTCTTATTAAAATAATTTTGACAAAAGTGTTTAGTCTGAAAGAGATTTCAGGAACATCATTTACCATTAAAACAGCCATTTTATGAAGCTCCATATAAATTTGTTGAAGTCTGACAGCAGGCTACAAATATTTTTGAACTGAATTAATACTTTATAGGAGTTGAGGCTGTTCATGTGTGAGCACCTACAGAGCTGTTCTCTGTCTATATAATCCTAGAGTGTGTTTTTGGGGGGGTGGCACAATATCTTACCCAAGTAAAGTGGGGAAAAAAACAACCCAAATGTTGACGGGCCAAATTATGATTTTAAAAGTATCAAAACAGCCTTGATTAGCAAGTGTAAAAAAGGAGAGAATTTGGCCCAAGATCATGATAATATTGTTGGCATGTAAAATGCATATAATAGTTCAGCAAAATCGCTTCATGTTTAACAAGGCTTCTTACTCATTTTAAATGGTGGTAAATTCTCAAGTTTGTACTATTTTTGTTAAAGGCTTGTATATTTTAGGCTGAACATTTTAAGGTGAGTGTATAAATGCATATATACACACAAATGTGTGCATGTGTTATATGTCTGTACACATATATAATGTATATAGTTTAAGTTGTAATGAAAAATAATTGTTTTAAACAATTTATTGCTATGTTTGCTATGCTAAACTCCTACAGAAATATGCCAATGAAGCTGACTAGTCTATTTTCATTGCCGATGATAAGCAGTGTGCAAAAATGAAACAGTATAAATGGTGAAAAGTAAAAAAACCTAAAATTTACAGAATCAATTGGCAGTGATTTCATCACACAGGTAGTATGAGAAGTGTGTTTAAAAGAAGATTGCTAATTTGTGAGTGTCTCAAAAAAAAAAAGGAGATAAAATAGAAGATTTTGTTTATCTTTTTTATTGGCTATTAATTGTGTGCACAGATAGATTTTACATGAGGGGCAGTATCAACCTGTGAATTCCCAGAGCACTACTCTACTGTGAGGGTGACGTGTGGCCTTTATCCACCTGTCTACTCCAAAGTAATTCATTCAGCTCACTCCAGTGATTAAAAACTCTCTATGGCTACGTCTACACGTGCACACTCCATCGAAATAGCTTATTTCGATATCGCGACATCGAAATAGTCTATTGCGATGAATAACGTCTACACGTCCTCCAGGGCTGGCAACGTCAACGTTCAACTTTGACGTTGGGCAGCACCACATCGAAATAGGCGCTGTGAGGGAACGTCTACACGCCAAAGTAGCACACATCGAAATAAGGGTGCCAGGAAAAGCGGCAGACAGGGTCACAGGGTGGACTCAACAGCAAGCCGCTCACTTAAAGAGCCCCTCCCAGACACAGTTGCACTAAACAACACAAGATCCACAGAGCCGACAACTGGTTGCAGACCCTGTGCATGCAGCATGGATCCCCAGGTGCAGCAGCAGCAGCCAGAAGCTCTGGGCTAAATGCTGCTGCACACGGTGACCATAGAGCCCTGCAGGGGCTGGAGAGAGAGCGTCTCTCAACCCCTCAGCTGATGGCCGCCATGGCGGACCCCGCTATTTCAATGTTACGGGACGCGGATCATCTACACGTGCCCTACTTCGACGTTCAACTTCGAAGTAGGGCGCTATTCCCATCTCCTCATGGGGTTAGCGACTTCGACGTCTCGCCACCTAACATTGATTTCAACTTTGAAATAGTGCCCAACATGTGTAGCCATGACGGGCGCTATTTCGAAGTTGGCGCCGCTACTTCGAAGTACCGTGCACGTGTAGACTCGGCCTATGTGTCTAGTTCAGCTGTTGTCCCACAGCAGTTGCCACTGACTTCAGGTGGGAGTCTTGGATCTAGAATCACAGTACCATTTAGCCCCATGGACTGTTGACATACGGGTGCTTCATTCATTATTGATATGCAGCCAAGTGGTAGGTGGAACTTGGAAGCTGTTTAACAGCCTACAGAAATAATATATAACGCTGGAAGAGACAATTTAGTTATAATAGTGCTGGTTGTATATATTTACATTTTGAATTATTGCAAAAGCAGCTAAACAGATAGATAGGTAGCCTTTTTAATCTGTAATAAACAGTTTAGGGCAGGGCTTGAATATTAAATCATATTACATTGAAAGAAAAGTGCAGTGAAAATTTGGTAGGCAGATGTATTTACATGATATAGAATTTGGTCTAAGCCCCATCTTCACAATCTTGCAGTTTGAAAGAAGGGATTTAACATCCCCAAAAGTGTACCTGTTTCTGGATTTAAATATAACATGCATCCAGCAGCTGCCCATCACATTCAGAGAAATATTTGTGCTATTATTTGCTTTCTGACCACTGCTTCCTTGCTCATTTCCTGATTGGTTTCCTCTTATTTGTGTTTTGAGGGCATGCCTGTGTCAATGCTGTCAGCTGCTCCTCCTACTGGCCACCCACTGGTCACGCTGTCCATCCGTCTGCCTGCCGCTCCTCCTACCGGCCACCTGCCGGTCACACCGTCCGCTGTTCCTACTACTGTCCCCCCTGTGCCGTCTGCTGTGGGTTTGGCCTGAGGCAGAACCCTGTGATTTCAGCTCTTAGAGGCCTCCGCTGCCACTCTGTGATTTCAGCTCTTAATATCTAACAAAGTGGAATCTTATAAAAACACTAGTATTCAGCAGTATCTTTTAACAGGTGGGGAGGGCTAGTCAAACCAGGCTGATAGCTATATGGCAAAGGCAGGGCCAGAACACTCAGCTAGCTGGTTCAACTAGTACCCCTCCCCTCCTGCCTTACAATGATTTAAACCATGGGAGCCCTGTGTAATCCATGACTGATGCAGTTATGATGACCTGCCCTGTCCCCCACAATGACTTGGAACATTGGTGGGATTTCACAATTCTTATACTGAGTGTTAGCATAAATTGTGATTTTACAACTTGTATTGTAGATAGTCCGTCATGTCTGACGATGACATCTTGAGCTTGCACAGGCTCATCAGTTGTGGACTCACATGTGGTTGAGGAGACCAAGCTATGAATGGCATGGGCGTTCACGGTGGGGGCAAAGGAATTCTCCTGGCTCTGTTGGTGCGGCTGCTGCTGTTGCTTTCTTCCTCTCATGAGCATCAATGAGGCGTGCTCATCGCTGTTCTTCAAAGTTGTCATACGCATATCATACAAGAGCACACCAGCCTGTTCGGTCTTTTGCATGCTGCTCTAGCTGATCTGGTTTTAAACCAGCATGAGCAATGTTGGACTTCACGCAGTCTTTATATCTCTTGTGAGGCCTATCTCGATTCCTTTTGTTCTGGGAGAGTTCACCGTAGAGGAGTTGCTTGGGGATTCTTGACTCCTCCACTTGTATGATGTGCCCTGTCCAGCGAAGCTGGGCTTTCAGAATCATGGCTTCGATGCATGTGGTTCCTGCTGCTTCCAGGTTTGTAACTCTGTCCTGCCATGAATGTGCAGTATTGACCTCAGGTTGCATGTGTGGAAGTGCTCCAGCAGTTTTATATGTTTTCTGTACAAGGTCCAGGTTTCACAGCCATATCGGAGACTGGTCAGGACTACAGGCTTGTACACTTTCAGTTTAGTGGACTGTCGGATATTGTGCTGATTCAGCACTCGCGCTCTCAGATATCCTAGTGCCCGGCTGGCCTGGCAGATTCTGGCATTGATTTCTTTGTCAAGGGAGCCATCATTGGCTATCACACTGCCAAGGTACATGAACTCCTCTACTGTTTTTAACTCTGTTCCTTCAATAAAGATTGAAGTGGGGAGAACAGCAGGTCCTGGAGCAGGTTGAAATAGTATCTCGGTCTTTCCTAGGCTGATGGTCAAACCGAAGAGGCGAGTGGCATCAGCAAACTTGTTGACGATGAGTTGGAGATCAGATTCCTTGTGTGCCATAAGTGCACAGTTGTCAGCAAAAAGGGCTTCAAGGATGAGCCTCTCAAGCATCTTGGTTTTAGCATTCAGATGACAAAGGTCGAAAAGTGACCCATCAAGTCTGTATTTTATGTAGACTCCATAGTCCAGGCCCCTAACTGCATGGCTGAGGACGCACGTGAAAGAGAAGTTGACTAACACTGGCACCAGCACGCACCCTTGCTTCACAGCATTGGATATCTCAAATGGATCTGAGGACTCGCCATTTGAAAGAACAAAGCCAGCCATGTCATCGTGAAACAGTCATATGGGGTTAACGAATCTTCTTGAGCAGCCACGTTTTGACAGGATAATCCACAGGGCTTCTCTGTTGACGGTGTCAAACGCCTTGGTCAGGTCGATGTAGACAGCGAACAAATCCAGGTTCTGCTCTGTGCACTTTTCCTGGACCTGACGAACACCAAAGATCATGTCAAAGATCATGATCAGACAGTTGAGGATGACTCGAGCCAAGATCTTCCCAGCAGTACAGAGATGGGAGATGCCCTGGTAATTTCCACAGTCAGCTTTGTTGCCCTTGTTCTTGAAGAGCGAGATGACTGTGGCATCCTTAAAGTCTTTGGGCATGTCTTCTTTTTTCCAGATGCTGATCAAGATGTTGTGAAAGGCTTCAAGTGACACTGGTCCTACTGCTTTAAAAATTTCATCAGGGATACTGTCCATCCCAGGGGCTATGCCAGAGCTGGTCTGGCTGATTGCCTTTTTGACCTCATCCATTGTAGGGGGCAGGTCAAGACTGTCTACTGTGGGTATCTGAGGGATCTGGTCAAGGGCCACAGGGTCGACAATGGGCGATCTGTTGAGAAGGTTGATGAAGTGCTCTCTCCACCTATTGTTGATGCTATTCTTCTCCCTCAGAAGGGTCATGCCATGTGCAGACAGGAGACGTGTAGTACTTGGCTTTGAAGGTCCATATGTAGCTTTGATAGCACTGAAGAACATCTTGGAGTTCTTGGTGTCAGCATAGTATTGGACTTCATCAGCTTTACTCTCCCACCACTCATCTTGAATTTTGCAAAGTGCTGTTTGCGCCTGGCTCTGAAAGTGTTTGAAACAATCACGTTTGGAGATTGAGGGCTGATTGTTTTGCTGTAGCAGAAATGTGTTCTGTTTTTCCTCTAAGATCTTCATGATGGCCTCATCATTTTCATCAAACCAGTCTTGGTGAACTCTCTTTTTCAGTCCTAGTGTTGACTTGCCTGACTCTTTCACCAGGGTTTTGAACTGGTCCAACTTTTGTATTGGGTCTCCAGTCAGAGGTCTGTGGGACGTCAGCACATCGTCAAGGCAGGCTGCGAATTTCTCATGATGAGCAGTATGTTGCAGCTTCCTGATGTTGAAGGAGGGTCTGACAACCTTGAACTTCTTGCAGTGTAATAGTGTGATGTGCAGCATAAGGACTGATTTGACGAGTCTATGATCAGTCCAGCACTCAGCTCCCTGCATGGCCCTGGTGGTCTTAAGATCTCAAATGTCCTACCTGTGACTGATGACATAGTCAATCAGGTGCCACTGTTTTGATCTCGGGTGCATCCATGTGATCTTGTATTTATCGGCTTATTGAGAGTGTTGGTAATCGTCAGGTCATTTTCTTCACACAAGCTCAGCAGAAGGCGGCCATTGGCATTCGCGTTACCAACACCGTGATGCCCCAGCATCCCTTTCCAGGTCCTAGAGTCCTTGCCGACCCTGGCGTTGAAGTCACCCAAAAGGAAAAGCTTGTCACTAAGAGGAGTTGCTTTCACAAGATGGTCAGGGTCCTCACAAAAACTTTTGCTTCGTCGCTGCTAGTCAGTGTGGGGACGTAAGCGCTGATGACTGTAACATGGCGAGAGGTGTTGAGGGAGAATTGGTGCTTTATCAGATGCTCATTGATGCAAGTTGGTAGGTCAGGAAGCTGGTGCAGAAGTGGTGTCTTGATGGAAAGTCCCACTCCATGTATTCTGTTTTCATTTTCTGGCCTACCTTTCCAGCAGAAGGTGTAACCTCCTTTTGGTTCACAGATGGATCCTTCCTCTGCCAGTCTGGCCTCGCTCAGGGCGGCTGTGTCAATGTTATAATGTGCCAGTTATCTTGCTATGAGGTCCGTTCTTCTCTTAGGCCTCTTAGCATTCTCCCTGTCCAAGAGGGTGCGAACGTTCTATGCTGCAAATATCATCTTTCTTTTCACTGTTTTTTGACACTGTGAGGGTAAAACTGCCAGCTGCGGCATGCTGGCCATTTTGGTTGGGACAAGCAATTTTTGGGACACCTTTTCTATTCCCCTCCCTCATTTTGAAGGTGAGCAGTACTGTTCCTAAAAAGACCTGCTCAGTCACCTGGGATGCTGCCAAACTCCTCTGTCATCCCGGGGTCAGAGTTGAGCGACCAAAGTCCACAGGCTGCCTACATGCAGGTTAGGATCTACGACTCCCAGTGGTCACCTCCACCTGACGCTTCACCCCTCCACCATTGCTGCAGGACTTTGAGGTAGACAGAAGTGATGAGAATGTGCAACGAACCTGTGCGGGAGAATGTTTAAAGTGGAAAAGCCGTTGCACAGGGGCAGTTCCACTCTCTCAACCTCAGAAGCCTGCTTCCAGCGGTGCGAAAAGTCGTCATGGCTGGGAATTCCTAGGCTGCAGTGGATGGCCATGCCATCTTTGGTACCTTGTCATGCCCTTCGCTCTCCACAGAGCATTGCAGAACTGCCTTCCTGGTCTTTGGATCTTGCTGTTGATCCCATATGTCCAATCCACCAGGGCTGACTTTGCATGCTGGGATAGGAAATTCCCTATCTCACCCGCAGGTTTCAGAGCTGCTGGCTACCCTCACCTGGTTTAGCCCGCCTGTCGAAACGGTTTATCAGGGTGTGGCCGCTGCATGCTACAGCTTCTTAGAGCCACAGGTGAGAGCTGGGTGCCAGGTGGGGACCAAAGGTGCACAAACTGGCTCCAAAGAGACAAGACAAATCCCCACACCGGAGGTGCTACACCTTCCTGGAAACCCCATACAGATTTTAAAACAATGTGTTTACAATAGACAAAATCTCATTGCTTCTTTGCTACCCATCAGGCTTTGTTTGCAAGGTTTCACATATGCACACCTTTGCATTCTCATGCAAATGATCTCTGGGAGATATGTTCCTCCCAGCCTTCAGTAGCAGTGAGTTCCTGCTGGTACATTCCTTACACCTGTATAGCATCCATGGGGTGTAGCAGCATGGGCTAGTGTCACAGCATAGAACATAGGTACATCCATCCCAAAAGCAGGCCTCAGAAGTATGCTTACAATCCCCACTCAGATACTTGTAAGCCCTGTAGGTGTCTAACTCCACTCAGCACCTAAATTTTGGCAGTAAAATCTCATAGGCACTGAGGTGTCAGCCTGCGGAAATGTGAAGAGCAGATGCCTTGTAGGTGTCTGGCCAGAGAAGTGCATGAACTGGAGAGGAAGGGTATCTCAACACCTAACTCTCTTGTGGTGCCTGATCCAGTTAACAGGCTGGGGCTTGTCTCCCAGACTTGGGTCCTGTAGATGAACTTCCACAAAACAGCTGTGGTAGAGGTGGCCTTCTCATCACTTTTAGCCCCACAATTACGATACTCACCTGGATTGTGGGAGACTCTTTGTTCAAGTCCCCACTCTTCCCATGGTGGAGAAAGTGTTTGAACAGGGATCTGCCTCCCAGCCATTGGGCTATGAGAATTCTGATGGGAGGAACTAAATTATGGATAAATTATGAAAGAATAATTGGTCTACCTCCTGTTCCAGCTCACGGTGCTTAGACTACCATTATTTACCACTCTCATGGAACAGAGGACACTGCCCAGTTGCTTGCATTATGGTTTGCACAGAGCTGCCTACAGATCAACTTTGTCGACAGACAGTTCCCCATGTACAGTGAGTCTGGGGCCTGCCAGAGACTCATCTGTCATAAATGCTGTTATGTTAAGTTGTCTGTGTTTTCTTCAGCTACTGAACTGCAGAATTCTGAATACACAGCAGTACTAATTGACCACATGCTCAGACCAGCTCTCCAATCCAGGGGAAAGCAGTACAAGATGAGCACATTTTATTTATGCTCCAAAGAGTCTCTTCTTCACTTGGCATACCATTTTCTTGGTTTATCATGTGTCTGTTTTCTTCATTTCTTTAATCCTCACTCTCTCGAAAGCAGCATCTGTTTTCATCAAAATCTTCTCTCTTTTCCATTAACTCATATTTGCTATTGTTGAATTCTCTTTATCTTCCTTGTCTTCTTAATTTGATGTTTGCCCCATATTTCCTGTATTTTCAACCCACACACCTTCTGGGTTTGGTGCACTGTCCCATCTAATGGCACTGAGACCTCTTCTAGAGAGAATAATGAGCCCTTGTAATGCCAACAGACCCTGGTTGTCTGCAGATGGAAGTGAACCTGGGACCTCTGAAGTTTAGAGCATGCACCTCCATCACCTGAGCCAAAAGCCAGCTGCTTTTTAACTCTTCCCATGAAGGCTCATGTACTACGCTCCAAAATGAGACAAAAATGAGTCTGAAATAATAGCATCTTCCCCATTCCCAACGCCACAGAATACCTCTCTGCATGTTGGGTCTGCAGCTGGTGTATGTGCATGAAGCCAGGATGGAGGTGCAAGCTAGGGAATGTCCCCTCTCCTTTTCATCATTATCCATCCTCCTTCTTGAAACCTAGAAAAATTTTTCAGCAGATGATATTTGGTGACAGGTTCAGCAATTTTATGTGGATTCTTCCTTGTATCCTAAAGCATATTTCAAAGTCTGCAAACTGCAACAAGAAGCCAAGAAGCCAGTCTGAAAGGCAGTACTATTAGGACAGTAAGTGGATGTCCAAAGATCTCTTGATTTTTTTTTAAATTGATCTTGAGATCTAAGAGTCAATGGAGAGAAGCCCTGGTGGCTAGAAGCTCTGGTGGCCAGAGTTTCGTGATCATGGGTCTTGTGTGGGTTTTCCAGGAAAGGGTTGAATTTTACCTTCCATCCCCCTGCTGCTTTTTTTCTCCCTTGCATGTGTGCTCTAAACACGCACACAGAGATGTGAATGTGTATGCATGTAATGTATATATATTCATATAACACTGTCTGATCATCCACTTCCATAGTTTGGTCACTTGCCTCTCATAAGTGTTCTGTTTATTGATGTTTCGTCAATGTGTCATGGTTCCTCTCATGAAAGAACTGGCTGCCCTTGTTCAATGTGTGGAAGAATTGCTGCACACTGTGCTTTGTACAGTGTCTTACATCTGAATGCATAATGTTCCGTCCCCCAACACCCAAGCAGGGTCATGGTTTGGCCCCACAGCTACTCGTCAGTGTATATGCTATATTTGTTTGTATTTTGCCATGGTTGGTTAGGTTTTTCCCTGGCCTCTTTATCTTTGTGGAACTCAGCAACACAAGAGGCACACGTTTTTAAAACTAAACATTTTTAGAAGTAAATATTTACTTAATAATTTTCTGAACGTAGTAAATGGATATGAATGTCATAGTGCTTTGAAAGAGATAATTAAGGCCTTAATTTGCAAATATATTATCCAGTAGGGAACCCACACTTAGATAGATAATTGTGTCAATGGGCTATGAGGTGTGGCTTTTATTTTTGTGTTCTCAATTAGTAAGTAGATGTCTAATACCTTTAAATATCTCATTTAGGCACACAACACCCCCACATGGAAATGCTAGTAAATCGCACATCTTCCATGTATTGTTTGATGTGCAGATCATTAGGGCAAAAATGAGGAAAGCAGAATGGGTCATCTTTAAAAATGCTTCAAAAAAGAATGGAAGGGTATGTATAATGACAGGCAGAATCAAACCTCTGACCTCTGGAGCTCAGGTACAGCTTGAATTAGAAGCCGGCTGGTTCTTGACTGTGTGAAAGAGTGTGATCTTGGGCAATTGACTTTAGTGCTTCTGCCCTTTAGTTTTCCATGTGTAAAATAGCAGTAACACTTGCCTTCACTGCTGGAGGGATGGCAATTCTTTCAGATGGTTGGACAAAAGGAGCTGTGGAAATGCAACACTTGTAACAAAATAATCGTATTGCCTTTTGGTAAACATCTTCTCCATATTGTTGAAGGTTTATTCCAGGCAATGAAAGTTTATATATGTATTTTGGTAGGTATATGTGGGTTCAGGGGGTTGTTTTCAGATCTAGAAAACCTCTACTGACAGGTAATCTGAGAAAAGATTATAAAATAAGTCACACTACATTTCAGGTAGTGGAAGTACTTCAGAATTATGCATTTTCGGTGTTCATTTTATTTACCTTTTTAAAAAGCCTACTGACCCCATCCTCTCTGCCTCTAACAATGGTTAGGATAACATGTAATTTTCAGGAGTTTCAGCAGAGCTGAAAATCTGCCTCAGTCCATGCAGGTTGTATCCCACAATTTCATTTGGATTTCACTGAGCACCTTTGGCAGCTGGGAGCTGTAAGAAAAGGGATTAGCAAGTGTTTGTCTGACACACACTGATCCCAGCACCTGCTGATTGGATTGAAATAATCCTTTTACACGTTACAAAACTCTATTATCAGAGCATTAAGAGTGGGGGATGTAGTGATATCCACTGCATCAAGGGTATATTAATTTAGGTAAATGGAGCACAGGCTGCCATTTAAAGTCCTGGTGAATAAACAGTATTTTAAGAGTTGTATAGTTTAGTTTGGCAGATTATGCAATATGGTTCTTAGTACAAAGATGAGATTTCCCTAGGGATCCTAGGAGTGATCTTTTAAATTCTGTTCTGTGACATGTTCTAAGTAGTATTGTGCTCTCTGAGTACAGTCTCACTGCACACTCAGTCATTTACAACTATCTTTGCATTTATAAATACAAAATCTAAAATTTTGTTTAGTGCTATCACAGAGGAGGGTAGCATTTATTTACTAATCGTGTAATCTAGCTAAAACAGTCCATCAAAATTCTTCCTCCTGGCGTGAGTAGTTACCTAAGAGAATTCTTTCTCGTTTTTTTTGTTTTGTTTTGTTTTGTAATTTGTTTTTGTAATTCCCATCCATCATATTAAGGGTGTTTTGTGCCAGGGCTGGTCAATTTTCTTGGTAGTTTTGCAAGGCTGAGTTAACACGCATATGAACTTCTTCAGAAGCTGTCTTTTTCCTTCCACTTATGATCAGATACTGAGGTGTCAACATTAAATTAAAGCACAATAAATGTTTCTTAAATGTTGAAGAGAAAACTATCAATACTAGTTGTAGTTTGTGAAGATTTACACGGATTAAATGCAGTGCTCCCCCTCCCCCCTTTGCCCCTATGATACATAAATTTTCATTTGTGACCAGAGTAGAAGCACAGTTTAAACTATCAGCTCTTCATGAGAGTGGTCAGGGAGATCTGGAAGTGCAGAGATGTTGTCAGTTGGCTTGTGTATAAATGTTCTTCCAATATACGGTCCACATGTGCACAGACAGGTTGTTCAGTAGATCCTAATAATGCTACCCAGTGCTGTTAAGTGCTGAATGCTGGAAGGTTGCTACCTCTGTAACAGGGTTTAAGGGGCTCTGTGCTTCTGTCCTTGGAGCAGAGGAGGCAGCCGCTTATTCAGCAGACCTCACTGTTTCTCCTAAGTGCATGGTTAGTTGACAAAGGCATTTGGCTCGATTTACTGCTGTCAAGATCAGCGATGCGGGTGGGCTGGTATGGTCCAGTACACTATGCCAGCATGTTAATTTTAGCCAGTATGGTGTATGGGAAAGACTCCCTGCTCACCATCCCCAGACCCGCTACTGAGTACAGCCCTGGGGCCTGCAGTGGCAAGGCTGGGAGTGCTATGGCAGCTGGAAGAGCTGCTGGCATTTTGCTCCTTTTCCTGCTGCTCTTCCCTGCAGCCAAAGAGGCAACTGGGAGGGACAGAAGAGAAAGGAACAGACCTGCCAGATGCTCCTCCCACGGCCACCCTATTCCAGCCCCTCCTCACAGGGGTGGGGTCATGTGACCCTCTCTTAGCTGGTGTACCCTCCCTTCTGTATTGGTAAGAAATTTTGTTCACTTGCACCACTGGTTAAGAGACAGTCCTAGCACCTGACTTCACAGTTAGAGGTATGCTAACGTGAGAGTCCCATGGCAAGGAACAGCTTAGACAGCTGCAGGACTTGCCACACTGCCCTCTTGGCCAACAAAGTACCTCAACAAATATGGGCAAAGGCAATCAACTTACAGAAACAATTTACATACCATCTTACATGTTTCATGATATCAGTTTGTTACCTCCCCTTGAACATGACATCCTTATTCATTGTTTTATCAAACCATCTTATCTTGTACTAGACCAGGATTTATCTGTATTAGCTGAAATCCAATTGTAAATATCTAATCACTAGTACACTAGCAACAACTTTGCCACGTTCATGTGTAGACAGTGAACTTGTTAAGTCTCTGCTTTAATACAGGGCCCAACACAGCCTCTGGTTCAGGCCTAAGATTTTGCGTTATGGTCCAATCCACCAGACTCATTCTCTCTACTCCAAAGATAAAAGGAACAAAGAGGGAGGCGATTAGGTGATTGTGCGAAATGGATAGATAATATATGGCTGAAATCATGGCTTCATTGAAATGAATTAGGAGTTTTACTATTAACCTCAATGGAGCTAGGATATTCCCCCATTTGCTGCAAGGCATGTGAGGGTTTGTGATTTGTTATTTTACAGAACTTGTTTCTGATGGTGAGCTCAGTGGTGAGAAACAGATGATGACTACTGGGCCTAAAATGCTATTTCTGTAGATTTTCTGGGGGAGGGGTTAGCTCCAGCATCCATTCAGAGGGCATGTAAGGCTGAATAAATTCCCACCTAAACTGAAAAATGGGCACCAGCATCTCAAAGCCTGTAATGTCTGCAGCTTGGCCTGCTAACAGAAATGTTCAGACTCTAATATGCAGACTTGGCAACTCCCATAGAAACTCCAAGTTATTGTAGCTTTGTAAGATCTGAGCAGCATGAATATCTTTAATGCTGAGTTAGTGATTATTATGTTGATGGGGAAAATGATATAATATAATAGTACCAATATAGGAGGAAAAGGTCCATGACTCAAAATAATTTAGAAACATGGAAAAGAAATGTTCATAGATAGGCCCTAGTCCTGTAATCAGATGTGCGTGAACAAGGCTCTGTTGCTACTCAAGCCTCAGTAAAGTCACTTAAGCTGCGTCTACACGTGCACACTACTTCGAAGTAGCAGCACCAACTTCGACGTTAGGCGGCGAGACGTCGAAGTCGCTAACCTCATGAGGAGATAGGAATAGCGCCCTACTTCGACGTCGAAGTAGGGACCGTGTAGACGATCCGCGTCCCGCAACGTCGAAATTGCTGGGTCCTCCATGGCGGCCATCAGCTGGGGGGTTGAGAGATGCTCTCTCTCCAGCCCCTGTGGGGCTCTATGGTCACCGTGGGCAGCAGCCCTTAGCCCAGGGCTTCTGGCTGCTTCTGCGGCAGCTGGGGATCTATGCTGCAGGCACAGGGTCTGCAACCAGTTGTCAGCTCTGTGTATCTTGTGTTGTTTAGTGCAACTGTGTCTGGGAGGGGCCCTTTAAGGGAGCGGCTTGCTGTTGAGTCCGCCCTGTGACCCTGTCTGCAGCTGTGCCTGGCATCCCTATTTCGATGTGTGCTACTTTGATGTGTAGACGTTCCCTCGCTGCGCCTATTTCGATGTTGGGCTGAGCAACGTCGAAGTTGAACATCGACGTTGCTGGCCCTGGAGGACGTGTAGACGTTATTCATCGAAATAGACTATTTCGATGTTGGCTGCACGTGTAGACATAGCCTTAGACTCCAGATGGATACAGAGTGTCCTTACAACAGTCAAAGCTTTAGTAAGCTTTAAAAATGTGAATTTAACAATTGTGAGAGTATGGTCTGACTTCTGTTCCTATAAGGAAATTACTTTCAGGGCTCACTCGACCATGGACAACAATGGAAGCACCAAAATATTTAGAGAAAAACAAACATTGTTTCTCACAGGGGAGGAGAGAAGTGATAGCGATTGCCATTCCTTACACCTAGATTTTATCTCTAGGAAATAGTGGAACAAATACTAAAATAAGAAATTGCTAAATAGAGAAGAATTTTAAAGACACAGAAAGGGAGTTAAATGTTTGGCTGCCTTTGATTAGTGAGGGGCAAAAGGGGAGGAAGGGAGAATATGTACATAACTCTTCTGTGGTTTTGAAAATCTCCCATCATCTCCCCCAGAGGCAAAATGCACCATAAGTAAGGATCTGCACAGGTAGAGTAATGACAAACAGCAATATACGGCGGTCATATCTAGCAAGCTGCCACTCAGATTGGTGCTCAGTGCAGTTTTACTTAAAATCTTCATTTATGATTTGGAAGTGGGAGGGAATTGATTTTTAGTGGCATTTGCAAGTGGGACTAAATTAGGAGGTGTTGCAGACACCAACAGGGATGGAGCAACAGTACAGAAGTACTTAGCTGAATTGAAATCCCGGTTACCAGATAAAAATGGAATTAATCTTACATATGTGGTGATTTGTGAACAGTGGGTCCTATGATCTGCAATGGCTCCACTGGCTGGCAAACCAGCATAATGAATATAGGAATACGTCTAAGGAAAATGATAGTAATGGACATACACTCAATGGCTATGGTTATACTAGCGAGTTTTGCCAACAAAACCCTAGTTTTGTCAAAAAAACATGGCATATCCACACAAAATTTTGACAGTTTGTCAACAAAACTCAACGCTTTTGCCAGCAGCATTCTGCCTTTCAGTTATGAGGCATAATGCAGCTATAGATGGGAGTCTGTTGACAAAAAAACTGTGTGGATGCTCGGGGGGCGTCTTCCTGCTGTGCTTGCAGGTGCCTATTTTGCTGAGAGAGCAGCCAGGCAGTCCAGCCGCTCTGTTGACAGAGCAGAGTGCTCTTCCAATTGGCTTTTGTGTGTGGCTGCACTCTGTCAGCCGAAGTTTTGTTGGGAAATCTCTTCTGACAGTGACTTTTGTCGACAGAGTAACTGTAGTGTAACCGTAACCAATGAGAGAGAGTAAAGGTCCGTCTATACTTATGGGAAGATCAGTGGACTAGCGGATGATCTTTCAGGGTTTGATTTAGCTCACCTAGGCTACGTCTACACGTGAATGCTACATAGAAATAGGCTATTTCGATGAATAACGTCTACACGTCCTCCAGGGCTGGCAACGTCGACGTTCAACATCGACGTTGCACAGCACCACATCGAAATAGGCGCTGCAAGGGAACGTCTACACGCCACAGTAGCACATTCGAAATAAGGGTGCCAGGCACAGCTGCAGACAGGGTCACAGGGCGGACTCAACAGCAAGCTGCTCCCTTAAAGGGCCCCTCCCAGACACAGTTGCACTAAACAACACAAGATTCACAGAGCCGACAACTGGTTGCAGACCCTGTGCATGCAGCATGGATCCCCAGGTGCAGCAGCAGCAGCCAGAAGCCCTGGGCTAAGGGCTGCTGTACACGGTGACCATAGAGCCCCGCAGGGGCTGGAGAGAGAGCGTCTCTCAACCCCTCAGCTGATGGCCGCCATGGAGGACCCCGCAATTTCGATGTTGCGGGACGCGCAACGACTACATGGTCCCTACTTCGACGTTGAACGTCGAAGTAGGGCGCTATTCCTATCCCCTCATGGGGTTAGCGGCTTCGACGTCTCACCGCTTAACATCGATGTTAACATCGAAATAGCGCCCAACACGTGTAGCCGTGACGGGCGCTATTTCGAAGTTAGTGCCGCTACTTCGAAGTAGCGTGCACATGTAGACACGGTCCTAGTGAGCTGTCAAACTGTCCTGACACCACCATCTATCCTGGTACTCGTGGCAGTCCCGAGGAGTAAAGGAAGTCAGTGGAAGAGTCTCTCCTGTCGACCTCCCGCTTTGTGTGGAGGGTGGCAAAAATCAGTTTCAGATAAGTTGACCCCAGCTATGCAAGTCTCGTAGCCAAATTTGAATATCTAAAATTGATTTTTACCGTGTAGTGTAGACCAAGTCAAAGGTAGAAAGAAAGATAAGGGCTATACTGGACAGTAAATCAGATGTAAGTTTGCAAAGTAATCAAAGCCAGTAGAGTGTTAGGTTGCATATGCAAAAGCAAGGAATTAATAGTGGGATTGATTAGAGTCCTTACCTCACCTGGCGTGTTGTGTTCAGTTCAAGGTACCCACGTTTCCCAAATGCTAGTTACAAACCAGACAGGTGTTAGAAGAGGACAATTAAAATGATCACAGAGCTGGAGAGATAATATATAATGTAAAGGTGAAATAGTTTGCCCCCCTCTGGCTATGTGGTAGCTAAGGAGCAGTCCTGATAAGTTATCATACTGTGAAAGGGTGGGAATCCCAAGGAAGAAGAGAATTCTTTAGGGTTCAGTCTGATAAGTGCTCCATTCACAGTACCAGCTTGCTGAATTGTACCTTTTGGTAGCAGAAAAGAGATCTAGCTAGTATAAATGGAATGGTATTAGGAAAAAGAACATAATGGCTACATCAACACTTGCCAAAAATTTCGAAATGGCCATGTAAATGGCCATTTCGAAGTTTACTAATGAAGCGCTGAAATTCATATTCAATTAGCATGCGGGCAGCTGTGGCACTTCAAAATTGACGCGGCTCCTCCAGACGGGGCTCCTTTTCGAAAGGACCCCGGCTACTTCGAAGTCCCCTTATTCCTATCTGCTCATAGGAACATATGAGCAGATAGGAATAAGGGGACTTCAAAGTAGCCGGGGTCCTTTCGAAAAGGAGCCCCGTCTGGAGGAGCCGCGTCAATTTCGAAGTGCCACGGCTGCCCGCATGCTAATGAGGCGCTGAATATGAATTTCAGCGCTTCATTAGTAAACTTCGAAATGGCCACTTGCATGGCAATTTCGAAGTTTTTGGCTAGGGTAGATGTAGCCAATGTAAAACAGCTCATTGTCATGGAACTATTGGATGTTGGATGTTTAAAACAAGGCTGGGCAAACTTAGCAACTGAAGTACAGGGAACAATACTTCATCTGAAGGGGCAAGAACTGTATGATTAGCTAGGCTGGTGTTCCCAAAGGTGTTGCTCCCACAGCCCCATTTTAATGAAATATTTCCTGCTGGGACACCAGGCAGCATGGGGAATGCCATTTTGCTCTATAAAATGGTCCCTCTGCAAAGTGAGATCTCTTGCATATAGTGCATGTGAAGTCACACTGTGAAAGGGATGCCATTTTCTAGAGCAAAATGGTATCCACTATGCATCATGACCTTTCACACAGCTATATGTGAGCTCAAGCTGTGCAAAACAAAATGGCATTCTCCACACGAGTAGCGATCTCGGTGGCGTGCTCTCTCAGCATGGTGATCCACTGTCTTGGCATTGGAAAAGGTTCAGAAAATGGCAACAAAAATTATTAGGGGTTTGGAACAGTTGTCATATGAAGAAAGATGAAAAAGACTGGGACGTTTCAGCTTAGAAGAAAGGAGACTAAGGGGGGAATATGGTAGAGGTATATAAAATCATGACTGGTGTGGAAAAAAGTGAATTAAGGAAAAGTTATTTATTTGCTCCCATAAAAAAAGAACTAGGGGTCACCAAATGAAATTAATGGCTGATGGGTTTCAAAAGGAAGTTTTTCTTCACACAGCACGTAGTTGGCCTGTGGAACTCCTGGCCAGAGGATGTTGTGAAGGCCAGGACTTTAACAGAGTTCAAAAAAGAACTAGATAAATTCATGGAGGTTAGGTCCATCAATGGCTATTAGCCAGGATGGTTAGGAATGGTGTCCCTAGCCTCTGTGTGTCAGAGACTGGAAATGGATGACAGGAGAGGGATCGCTTTCATGATTACCTGTTCTGTTTACTCCCTCTGGCACTGGCCACTGTCTGCAGACAGGATACTGGGCTAGATGTACCTTTGTCTGACCCAGTTTGGCCATTCTTATGTTCTTATGCCTGGAAACTGCTAAGTTAGGTCTTTTGCATATCTGACTTCTGTAACTCTGAGCTGTAGGCTGGAGGAAAGAATTCAACCCTAAAAATCATAAAGCAGAAAAATAAGTGGGAAAAATGCATGTGTGAAAGTAAAGTAGATTTACTCCTTAAAGAAGAGAAATCTATTGGAGTAAGAAAAAGCAGAAAAATATATGAAGAATTATAGACAAAGAGATTGGATAGAGAAGCTGTGGGAAGAGAGTGACATGGGATGTGCTGGGCCAACACAATGTGCAAAGTAACCCTTGGAACCCGTGCTCCCTGTAAGCTGGGTGCTTGGGTGGCTGCCCAGGGGAGATTCAGGTGCCACATGGCTAGTTACCAGGGTGCCCACAGCCGCCTGCAGATGGCAGCATATGTTTCCATGGTAGTATACATTGCATGTGCCTTGGTGCACATTAGCAAAATTTATTCTGCTCATGGACCGAAAAAATTAGAGGGGACATTGTTTGGAACTTTTGAGTAATAACAGGGTGGGAAATTCATATAAAATAAAGTCTTGGGGTCTAATTGGAAAGAACAAGGAAGACTAAGAGGAAACAGAGGCATGAGCTTCTGCAAGAAGGGCCCTCAGTGTTGAATGTGACCTTTCAGGTACAGTATAATGTACAGAACCAATTCCCTTGTATCTAAATTCCCATTTAGGAGGCACATGACAGCATCCTGGAAACACCCAGCGCCTATGATTGGCAATGGAGAGGGGTCTCCTCTCGGCATTTCTCCCCAGGCTTTCTCAATGGAAACAGATTCAGCCACTTTCACACCAGCACATTCTCTCTCTTCCCTTGTAGAAAGTGCTGTGGGGCTCCAAGGCTGATGTAGAAATGAGGAAGTGGGGAGTGGGCAGGTTTCAGGGGGCTGAGGTGGGCGTGCACATCGCCATTACATCTGACGTGGTTTTCTGGAAATGTAATACAGCCTGAGGCAATATTACCTTTCTGCCTGGCCTAGCCCATGCCGGGGCTCTTCAGCCTTTTGTGAAGTTTTTGGAAGGATGAGTGAAGTCCAAGGAGTCACTCCAGAGCAGCTGCTGAGCTTTGGTCAGTGCTTGACACCCTGCAGATCGTGGGAACTTCATGGAATTTATGAAGCACTGCTGCAGTTTTTCTGGGAAAAGAGGTGTTAAACCCTGAGCCTGCCAAGGATACATGGCTCAGAAAGTTCCCTATTCGCCAGGAGGAAAGTACTGAGAGAGAGAGAGAGTGTGTGTGTAAAATCCACCATCCTCTGAAGCTCTTGCATGCCAAATTTTTATTTTAATTTCTTTTCACTGTCTTTATAAAAAGCAACTTGGACATTGAAGGCGATGGATTTCACCCCATTGGGAGTAAGGTGTGGATTTGTGTGGTTGCTGGTCACAAGGATTAAGATAATGTCCAATACTCCCTTCACGGCTGACATTTGAGATTAGATTAAACCTGCCAGAGTCCATCATATTAAAGCTGCTGATCTTTTCACTGAAAGAGGCCTCCTCGTTCATGATGGAATGCATCAAAAGAGTGTTTTTCTAAGCAGTGATCAATATGAGAAGTGTTATGACAAAAATAATTGCATTTTGTAATGGCTGAACAACCACTAACAAAACAGGTGCCTTGAAAGCCGAATGGTGGTCAAGACATACGGTCAGGCAGAAAAGACAGTGACTCCAAAGGTGGCAGTTGGAGATACATCAGTAATATTTCAATCTGAGATTTATTAATTTATCCACAAAACACTTACACAAATGTAAGGTCTTGTATAAAAGCAGACAAGCAGCATGGCATCAAGTTAACTGTTATTCTATTACAAGAATCAGTGAACCAAATGCAAAGCAGGCAGAAAATCCTTACCAAACCCCAACCATACCTTTTAGGGGTTATCTGCTTTCCTGTTTTCAGGAATCTGGGCTGTGTCTTAGTATGGGCCACAGGACAACCACTAAGGCTGTAGCCACACAGGCAAGTTATTTCAAGATAACAGCTGTTGTTATGCAATAACTTTGCTGTTGTCTACACTATGGCCATGTGATTTCAAAAATGATAAACCTCACTGCAGGAGGAATAGCACCTATTTCAAAATAGGTCCTGTTAAGACATGGGATAGCTATTTTGAAGGACCTATTCCAGAATAGCTTATTTCAAAATAAGGCTGCTGTGTAAACATACCCTAAGTATACTAGTTCTCTACCTTTCCTTAGAGATAGCTTTTGTTTATATGCACTGGCAGAAGCCCATGTAGTACACTGAGATTTTTGAATTAGCATGACCCCTGATGATTGCAAAATAAGATATTAAATGAGTTGAGTGCATGTTACGTGTACTATGTTCACTGGGTGCATCACTTGAATCCACCTTCTTCCCAGGATCATGCTTAGTTGCAAGAATAGCCCATCTGGGCATATACGGGTATAAGGAATGTGCCAGCAGGAGCTCGATAGTGCTAAAGGAGTTGGGGAATGTGTTCTTCAGAGATCATTTGCATGAAAATGCAAAGGTGTGCCTATGAATGCCTTGAAAACGATGCCTGATGGGAGTAGGCAAAGAAATGAGGTGTTTTTGTCCATTGTAAACAACTTGTTGTGTAAAGTCACAATTTATGCTATCATCCAGTGTAAGAATTGTGGAGTCTTAACAATGCTTCAGCTTTTATGGGGGCACAGGGCAGTCATCACTATTGTGAAAGATATGGATTACACCTGTGAGATTCATTTGACTAGTTCTTCCTCCCCACCCCCCCAGTGTTCACAGGTAGACCTAAAGATGGGTCTATAGTTATTCTGTGAGAATCTACTCTGGTGGATGCTGAGATGCTGTGGTGAGGCCTAGTGCTGACTGCCACTCTGAGCTGGAATCACTGAGAGCTGGAATCACAGGATTTTGCCAACAGCAAAACTCATAAGATAGCACTGGGTAGATGACAGGTGCATTCGGCCAGTAGGAGAAGCAGCAGTTGGCCAGTAGGAGTGACCAGCGGGTGGCTGCTGGGGCAGCTGGCAGGGAGCAATCAGAATGCTGGACCCGCACAAAAGTGGCATTGCCTGAGGTTCAGTGAGGGAATGCATCACGGTGATGTGTCAGGGCCTGCACGGACTGGACTGAGTTGTAAGTGGGGCATTTGAAAGGGGTGGGTATGAAGAAAGTTTAAGTGTATGGATTGGCTGGTTACACTATTGGCCTGGTGAGCCTGAGAGGCAAAGGACACTGCTCAATCCATTTGAGCTGGGACAGTTACTTGAGGATTGGTTATGAACTCTGGGTGTGGTATTTTCCCAAGCTTATACTAATTGACCTTTCTGCCTCTTTTATTAAAAGTTCTTTTCTATACTCAGACTCTGTGCTTGCGAGTGGGGAAGCACTGCCTCTCTGAGGCGCCCAGGCGTGTGTGAATTTCCCACGCTACTGGGTGGGGGCTTGGGCTGGTTCCGTGTGAGATGGATGAAGAGGAACCCCTAGATGTTGAACCCAGCCCTGGTTGCTACCTACTCCCTCCAGTGAAATGGTTACATGGGAATGTGTAAGTGATGCTCAACGTGAAAGCTTGAGGAAAGTGAAAACCTCAGGAAGCTAAACTGCACAAGGAGACTTGGACTGGGACTCCCAACCAACACGGTAGACAACAGCGGTGCATTCAGGATGGCAGGCTCATTGCTGAGGACAGGTCTGGATGTGGTGAGATGAGCCACTTTGTGTGTCCTAGGGCTTTGAGTAGCGTTAAAAGAATAATGGTGACAACCTCCTTTTCTCTTGTGTGCTCCTCTGGAACTGTGAAACAGCGTACACGTTTGATAAGCAGTTAATGAACTTCAATTGTGCCAGACAAGCATTGCAGACAGTCTCATGAAAATATCCTAATTAGTGAGTGGATTGGAGTAGACATGCACAAACTCTAAAATATCAGAAGCATGCCAGTGAATGTAGCATACTCCCAGGAATTCCCATGAGGATGTTTCAGAATATTCTGTCTAGATTCCTGTCTGGCAAAATGTAGTGGGCATTGGGTTTGCTTCAAGGGATAATAAATTTAAATATGTGGATTAATTATGACAGAGTTTCTTGATTTTTGAGTGGTTTGTAGCTGTTTCCTTTTTATTCCTTTCTTTAAAATACATTTTAATGCATTGGTTTATGCAGTTGTTTTTAATTGGGAAGTTACCCTAAACAGAGAGACACCCCCTCTCCTCACATCTGACTATAACAAGTCAAATATATAAAATTCTGTGTGTTCTATTCTGAAAATGGTTTGTGTTGCTCTGATATATATGGACAGAGTTTTAAAGCTTCATTATGATTTGAGAGACAGCTGTCTTTATTAGAGGCAAGGTTTTCAGTGATTTTTCTCTCCTTATTCATTTGCATTTTCACATAAGGTTTACAGGCAAGTGTCAGGAAAAATTAAGATTTATCAAGAATAGGAAAGTATTCTTTTAAAAATACAAAAAGTGTAAGCCGTTTTAAAATTCACACACATCCATAAAACTAAGTACCTTAACTGTTCTATACTAAGTTATTTACAGGGAATGTAAATAATAAAAAGAAAATAATATCTTTGAGGTGATGAATAGAAGCAACTAGAAACATCCTGGGTAGGATGGTGGTGGAAATTAATTATTACGCAAGGCTTCATTTAGGAATCTGATCTACACAGACAGATCCTTGCAACCAAGCAGAGCTACAGTGATTTCGAAGAGATCCTCTTTGTCCAACCCTTACAGCTGTATAGAGTCCCACTGATTTTAGTGGGACTTTTAGACAGGTGTAGGGGCAGCCCATGTGAATCAGATTGCAGGACTATGGTTTAAAATTTGATTATACTGTTGGTTGTCCTCTGAAGTTATTGTTTTCTGATCTTTAACCCTGTCGTAGTAAACAGCTTTCCAATACCCCAAATATTGGTTCTGTAGTAGCTAAATTCTTGTATAGTACCACTCTTTCATTTATTTTCTTTTCTTTCCCACTTTCTTTTTTAGAGGGATAATCTTTGCTTAGCAACATAAATGCCCTTTTCCTCACCCTTTTCAGGCATAGGAATCCTATGTGTTTCTAATCCATTACTATTTCTCTGTCTCTCTAAAAATGTCTTTTAGTTTAATATATTTCAGTGGCCTTTAAGATACACCTGAGACTTTGTTTTTCCCTAGAGATGTCCTTATTTATTTACTTTTCAACATTGGTGGGTTGATTTCCACTCCCCCAATCCCATCCTTGGTGGGGACACACACATGCTTTCCACAATGCAAAGCTAAGTTTCAGGCACCGTGTCTTTTCTAACAGACACTGTGTGATTTGCAAGAGAAACCAGGATCTTGCTTTGCATGTTCTATAGGAAATATGAACATGAGGTGGTAATTTTAGCAAGGCTTGTGTTTGGTAGAAGACAGTTTTAAAGCCTGTGAGATCCTTCTGCAAAACCTGTGGAAAGGATGTTAGCTTTTCTTCCTTGAAATATGTTTGGAAATGAGTATGTGGCATAGTATGAATTGTCTTCATAAAATATTTTTGAGGAATGGAAACTGTATTTGAATACTTTCTGGGAAATCTTTTCTGGCAATTATTTGTAGGTAAATCTCACACTGGAATTCAGTATGCTAGTAGATGCTTGAAAAAGCAAACAATAAAATGTGGTCTGCTTCAACTGTAAACAAAGGGCTTTAAGGTATGATTGTATTGAAATATATTACTCAAAATGAGGCCTTTTGAGTTCTTTTGTGACTCTGCCCCAAACTTCCTTCACGACCTTTAGCATGTCATTTAGGCTTTTCAGACCTCAGTTTCTCCCTCAGCTTCCCCAGTTATTTTATTGCTTATTCTGACTGAAGAGGAGATACAGGAAAATAAAGATGTAGATATGAAAATGGGTTACAAGCAGCAAATCATAATTTTGTAAACTATATTATTAAAGAGAGCGACTGATCTTCCCCACCCTCAAAATCACAAGATATTAATTGAATCAAGTGCAGATTAAGGGTTATTAGTATTATTGTTGGCCACCTTTTGTCAAACTCCTCCTACCAAATTGATAATTCAGCTCATTATCAAAATGTTTCTCTCTCCTCCCATGTAGATAAGAAATAACAAAGCCTGCAAAAACCTAAGGGTATGTCTACATTACACAGAAGCTCGACCCTAACTGGGGTTCAGTTTCATGTGCCTGGTAGGGGCGCATGAAATCAAACTATCTGGGGTCAGTAGTCAGCCCCCTGTACTCCCCAGTATCTCAAGGAGTAAGAGAGGTCTCCTGTCAACCTCCCTCTGTGGGGACTGCCAGGTAAGTCAATTGTAGGTAAGTCAATTCTAGCTACACAGTTGCTGTAGCTAGAATTTCTTATCTACAATGGCCTTTAATGTCTAGCATAGACCTGGTCTAAGACCTTCCCAATCAGCACTGGCTAATGGAGAACTGGATCCACCAATCAAAGTACCATAAACCCTCAATTTAACTGACCCTGATTTAATAGACTTCAGAAATAACAGACGCTGTCCACCAGCCCTCCTTCCTCTCCCAATAAATGTGGGCAACTCACCAGAGGCACCAGAGCCGCTGGGGCTGGAGGAGCCACTACCACAGCTGGAGTTCCTGGAGCAGCTGAGGCTGCAGGAGCAGCTGGAGCCGCCAGTCCTGGAGGAGTCGCTGGTAGCCAGTGCAGCTGATAGGGCCACCACAGCAGCTGTTGCTCTTCACAAGCTGCCTACTGGCCAATGGCAAGGGAGAGTGCTCAGCTTCCTCCCAGCAGGGTGGGTGCACGGACAGGACAATGGGTGCCCAGACAGGACAGCTGTCAGGAGTCCTGCCAGCCAGAGCCCTGGGCAGAGGCACACCTACTCCAGGGAAACTTAGTTTCTGTGGGAGTGCCCCATCTGGGGTGAGTGATGAGTAGCTCAGTCTACACAAGCCCAGAGGCTCTGCTCTGTAAACACTGCAAAGAGCCCACTGCCAAGCTCTCTCTCCCGAGCCCACTGCGTACCTCCCAGGTCTCAAACAGCACACTCCCTAGTGCACCTTTCAAGGTGCCTGGAGTCCTGCAGATTCTGATTTAACAGACTTTACACTGGAACTAATTTCTTAAAGCCTCCTTTGCATGCATTACCTGCCAGCCACACGCTGCAGCAGTATTTATTTTCACTTATTCTCCCAGTCTCCTTTAGAATTTCACTGTCCATTATACTGATCCCTTCCCAGGTCAGGAAGAAATCTGCCCTCTGTGCGTGATTAGCAATCTCTCCAGTGGTGGCTGTGTTCCCTCACTCCCTTTCTTATGCCATCTTGGAGGCCTCTGGATTCTGCCAGGAGTAGAGGAGCACTGGCTGTCTCACCAGTTTTGTGCAGAGACAGAAAAACTTCCAGTCTGTAAAAGGCCATCTGGCCAGACCCTCAGGGAGCTTGGAAACCCAGGTCTGGCAGCTACTCCTCCTAGAGGGCATGGCCTGTGAGGAAGATTTCAGTAGCAAGGGTGTCTGCTGAATATCTGGGATCACACAAAGGGAGGTGGGAGGATTTGCGGGAGCCAGTCTGTTCCCTCACTTTCAACTGGGCTGTGGGTGGGCAGAGAGACAGTGTATGGAATGCGCTAGGAAAGAGTCTAGGTGTCAGAGGGAATTCCCTCCTTCCCACTCCTCCCAGAATCAGCTCCCCCCAGACAATCCAATGAGACACTGTTCATCTCTATACCTTGCTAAGGCAGGAAGAGGCATTTTCTGGTGTAATATCTCAGAAATGTTTTTGACCAACAATTTTATACTCTTCTTAACAGCTAAGTTTGTAAATGCTGCAAATTCATGACACCTTGTGAGTTCATCAGTACTTTAGAGGATATGGTGTGGAGCCTGCCTGGAAGAGCTCACAATCCTAGGGATCAACATAGGTTAAATAATTGAATAATGGGCATAAGTTTCTGTTCCCTCCCTTGCTCTAAGGTTAAAATGGACATAGGCACTTTTCTGGATAGTAAAAAGGAAATAGCTTTTGGCTGATGTTCCAGGGCTGGGGGACGAAGGCCTAAAACATTTGACCTGAGCTAAACTAGAGCCTTTTTTAATGCTAGACATTCATATTCCGTGTGTCACAACTGAGTTTAAAAATATTATTAATCAGGGATTTAACAGTAAGACAGACCTTTCATGTGTCATCCCTTCTGTTCAAACACGGTTCATCATTGCTGTCATTTGACTTGTGTGTATACTCTCAAAACTTCTTTCTGCCCTGACAGATAAGCCAAATTGAAGTATCTTATCTGCAATCCCTGTTTCTCCCATATTCAGTCCCCTGGAACTTTGAGTTTGGAAAATGGGAGCAGGATCTGAACACGTCTGGTTTCTGGCTTTGTAAAGCCTCACCTTACATTTGGTCCAGATTGACTTTTGACTCGTATACAGTATATAAATTCTTTTAGCTGAGCCCTGTGTTTGGATAGCGTATAAACGGTGCCTGATGTTATATTCTTTCCATTTCAGTCCTATATGGAAGACCATCTGAAGAATAAAAATCGCCTGGAGAAAGAGTGGGAGGCGCTTTGTGCTTATCAAGCTGAACCCAGTGCTACAACCATTGCCCAAAAGGAGGAGAATGTCCAGAAGAATCGCTCACAAAGTGTTGTAGCATGTATGTAAACTTGAATCGGAATGAACGTATATTAATTCCTTGATATTCTCCTTACTACCTTTCGGAGAAGCACAGTCAGAGCAATAGGTGAAGAGCAAAGCATTATGCAAAACTGCTTGCTTCTATCTAAAAGAAAATCACTACTTTCAATATTTACTCAATATTCAGGCTGTTGTCCTGTCAGACAGTTGACTTGTCTTCTTATGTTTTGCTTGCAAATGACATTTCAGAATGGTGACAAGAAGTGCTGTATCATGTAAATCAACACCCAGCATGCTTTTCAAACATTGTCATGCAGTTTTCTGTGCAGGATAAGCAGCTATGGTTATTCAGTAGAAGTAAGTTTGACTTGGCCTTCGGTGAGCTGGTGTCATGTTAATTCAAAGCAGTAACACCAGCAGTTTGTAATGAAAGCAAGTAATCTGTTCATCATATACTCAGCTGTAGTGAGTGAGCCCCTATAGGCTTACTTGGAAAAGCTTATGAGCTGGCTGCTGTTTTCTGTTAGGCTTAGGATGAAAAACAAGACTGAAAGTCGCCAGTATTTGTATTCCTAGAATCTGTTGCTTATATGTAAGAGGCTGCCTCTGTGAGTGTAAATACAAGCAACATATCTACAGTGCATGTTTTCTAGTAGTTTATACCATTGGCTGTAACAAAGATTATTTGCTGAATGTTGAGACCCAGAAAAAGAGAGAGAAATTGAGCACATTTTTTCTTAAATAACCAGTGGAACAAAACTTAAACCAAGGACAGTCAGGCCCCACAGCTAAAATGACAGCTTTATTTCAAAGAGTGCCTGCAATCCAGCTGTATGGTTTGGCAGTTACTATTAACCATTTAGATTGTTAAAGTGATCTGAATACATTGATTTTTCCCTATGACAGACACAGCTGCAGTTGGAGAAATGAAGAATGGTAACACCGTGAGTCAGAGTCAGGATTAGAGCTGAAGAGTTGGTCACATTACTACTTAACTTAGCTCTCAGTGCATGGAAGGTTGGGGAGCTCTTGAATTCTGCTTGGAAGGGAGGCTTGATCATAACCACCACCATCTTTCATCTGAATACATAAACCAGAAGAATACAGAGTGGAGAACAGTCAGTGTTGTACTGTTGATTCACTTTAGGGACTGTGGGCTGACCCAGAGCCCACCAAAGTAGAATGCAAGATTCCAGCGACTTCAGAAGGATTTGGAATTAGGACTATTGAAAAGTTTCTATCTCAGAAATGCAGTAATAAGCACCACGTTCTGCAAACCATGTTCTCCACCACAGTGAAAGAACTGCAAGGCTTATGCATCCTTTTAAGTGCTAACAGGAAAAAAATATTTGCTGACATAGCACAGAGCGGTTTATCTCTTCTTGTTAACAGGCACGGCTCAGAATGAATCTCCTTGAAGTGCATTTGTCAGCATGGACTTGCAGGCAATCCACTTTATGCAGCGATAGGTCCCATCTCATAAACTTAAGATCGATCATCTCTGGTTAGCAATAGAGTGAAAAGCTAGTGCAGAAGGAAAACCTAGATGCTGTCAGAAAGGGTGCTGGTGACTTTTTCCCTCTGAGTCCAACTGACTGAATACTGTATGGTGATAGGGGAGACAGTGCTGTGGTGCAGTCACAGTTTGGCTAAGATTTAAAATGGAGGTATTTTATTCCATTAAAGATTTCATGTTATTTTTGCAGAAATAAGAAAAATGTAAATATTGGAAATTTAATTTTGCCTTGTATTGTATTTGGTGGTTCCCTGGTACTCTGCCATGGACAGAGTAGGCTTCACTTTCTTTTTAAATTTGCAGCATAGTTGCTCTGGTGCATTAAAAAGCTTGTATGTTATACCCCAGAGATATTTCAGTGATAGGCGAAGAAATGTGAGCCAGAGTTTCAACTGTTATATTTTGATCAGTTGGTGGTTATAGATTCGTAGGAAAAACTATTTTTTTAAATAAATGACTCTTTTAGTAAGTAAACATTTTGCAATGTCCCTCTTTGATAAAATAATGGTTTCTAAAGACTTCACTACCCTGCATGTTGTCTTTCCATATCTTGCACAAAGTAATGTGAGGAGTTAAACTTTTGGCTAAAATAAAGTGATCTAAGTGCGAAGAGTTGTTGTGTAGCATCGCATAATCATCACGGTGTTTAATTTTTATTCTTCAGCAATTCACAAGTTCTCTGGTTATGTACAATGTTTGTATGTATCTGTAAATCTATCCAAAAATGACACATGAAGAATAGGAAGGCTAGTCTAGCAATTAGGACACCAATCTGGGACTTGGGAGATATGGGTTAAGTTCCCTGCTGTACTACAGATTTCCTGTGTGACCTTGGTAAGTCTCTTAATTTCTCTGTACCTCACTTTTCCATATGAAAAATAATGGGGAATTTCCCTAGCTCACCAGGTTCTTATGCAGATAAACACAATGGGTACGTTGTGAGGTGCTTAGCTACAACTATTATGTGGGCTACATCAGTACCTACAATAGGTAAAGACACCTACTTTTATATAGTGCCAGTTAAAAATGTGTGGAGTGCTCTCTTTTGCAGGTTAGCCATCCTTCCTTTCTGCAGTTTCCCATTTCACATCTCATTGTTCTGCATGGTTTCTGGTCTGACCAGAATAATAGCAAATGCATAGAAATAGTTGGACGTTTAGCATGGCTTTAGTAGATTAACATCTGAGTTAGAGGAGTAATGACTAGCAATAGCCTGTCCAAAGTTATATCTGGTCTCTCATTTTCATAGTTCCTTTCTCGACCCACTCTGCTGCCATATTCATCCTTCTAGTTTTCTTGTGGGTCCTTTCTGGGTTTCTTTCCCTTCTTTCTTTCTCCTCCTTCCTGCTTTATCTGCTTCTGCTCTGCTTTTCTGTGTTTAGCAAAATTATTTGCGCACTGAAGTTTCACTCCTCACTATTTACCATTATTATCCCCACAAATGCTGAACATGTTTTTGGAGAATAACTACCCGTTGCTAGAGGCTTTGTGGTGTCAGCAAGCACATAAGAACATAATGGACCCATTCCAACACTTGATGCCAGCTGAAACATAGAATCATAGGGTTGGAAGAGACCTCAGGAGGTCTCTGAATCCAACTCCCTGCTGAAAGAAGGACCAATCCCAACTAAATCAACCCAGGCAAGGCTTTGTCAAGCCAGGACATAAAGACCTGTGGGGAGGGCGATTCTTGCTCCTCCTTAGGGAACCTATTTCAGAACTTCACAGCTCTTCTAGTGAAATAGTTGTTCTGAATATGCAACCTAGACCTCCCATACCTCTAGTTGAGACCATTGCTCCTTATTCTGTCATCTTTCGTCACTGCGAACAATCTCTCCCCATCCTCTTTGGAGTCCCCCTTCAGGTAGCTGAAAGCTGCTGTCAAATCCCACACGCTGTCTTCTGTAGACTAAATAAGTCCAAATCCCTCAGCCTCTCCTCATAGGACATGTGTTCCAGCCCCCTAATCATTTTTTTCCCTCTGCGAGGCTCTCTCCAGTGCATCTATACCTTTTCTATAAGGGGGCCCCCAGAACTAGCTGCAGTACTCCAGATGTGGCCTCACCAGCCCACTGATGCAGCTGCCCCAGGGCTCGGCATTTGAAAAGGGTCTGGGGCTCCCAACTACCACAGGAGTGACAGTGGCTGGAACCCTGAGCCCTTTAACTCACTGCTGGAGTGCCACGTGGCACACTCTGGACGGCTTTGTGGGTTGGGGGGGTCAGTGCAGCGCGGTGCTCTCTGGGCAGTGCTGAGGGCTGGCTGTCCCAGCCCCACCCCTTCCACCTGAGGACCCATCCCTGCTTAGAGTATGGAGCCCGGTGCCCCTCCCCACCTCGCTCAGGGGCTGGTCAAGTATGTCACCCTCTCCGCCCCCACCCCTGGGAACTTTTCTTGGGAGCAAATGTGAAGTCTTCTATTTCGTTACCAAACTCTTTACAAACATATTACTTGTCTCACTCTTCAATTACCCTAACATTGTGCCACGGTAAGATGGTATCACTGAGGTAGTTTATCATGACAAAGAATTAAATTTAAAATTTTTAAAAATTGTCTGATTTCCAGACTTATTGATCTGACACTTAGTTTGATATTCCAACAGAAACACTAGTTTACTAAACCTTATTAAATCACTGTCTCTCATTAGTCTGTTATTTTAAAATGTGGCACTGCATTCTCTTTGTGGCTTAGTTAGCTCAGCAGCCCTGCTCTCCTATGGATGAGACTATTGGGCCTACTTAGCTCCATGAAGCATGAGGATTTTTCTCTAGACCACATTTAGCACATTTATGCCAGGTACCTCTCGTAGCCAGTAAATTGCAGAGCTATTTTTTTTCTTCACACTGTCTTTACCACAGGGGTCACCAACCATTCCGAGGCAGAGTGTGGAAATTTGACCTTTTGACCTCTAAGTATGGTCCTAATGCTGATGATACTTTTTTAAATTCACTATTAGTCCTACTTACAACAGTTTCATTAATAAATAAATTAAGCTTCAGAGCTTTACTGTTTAGGTGGTGGTTGGTAGTGTTAGCTGGTCTTTTGTTAATCCACAGGTGGCGTGGCTTTGAGCAAGCTCCCAGCTGCATAGGGGAGGAGAGACAGGGCTGAGCTCCTTCCTCATGTGCTGATGAAAATTGGCTTGTGTGCCACTTTTGGCACCCATGCTGGGAGTTGCCAACCCCTGCTTTACAATGAGCAAGGATGTGAAGTATTCTCTGACCAGTCACTGCCGCCCTTATGTTCTTAGATGTCACAAGGCCCTAAATCTGCCCACAGTGAAAATATCTGTAAGACATTAGTATTCTTGTCCCACCACACATACTCTGATGTAGTTAGAAATCCTTACTGTGCTATCCTTATATGTAAGTTTAAACGCAATGAACATAGTCATTCTCGATTCTGAAAATGACATCAGAATAGTCTACACTGCAAAGTAAGATATGACATATCTGTGCTAGCAAAACAAAAAAGCAGTCAAGAGGCACTTTAAACACTAACAAAATAATGTATTAGGTGATGAGCTTTCGTGGGACAGACCCACTTCTTCAGATCTACAGCCATACCAGAACAGACTCAATGTATAAAGCACAGAGATCCAAAAATTGTTACCAAGGTTGTCAAATCAGAAAAATTGTTATTGTTGGCAAATCAGAGAGAGGTTTGATCAGAAGATAGAAGATTGATCAGATTGCGCTTCTCCCTGATTTGCCAACAATGATACCAATTTTTCTACTTTGTCAACCTTGATAACAATTTTTGGACCTCTGTGCTTTACATATTGGTCATTTCTACACGGCTGTTTCTGTTTCCGGAAGCCCTCCCCCACACGGGTTTTGAAGTCCAGAAGAACGGTCTTCCGGACTCCAAATCACGTGACATTATGCTAATGAAGCGTGGGGAATTTCCATCTGCGCCTCATTAGCCTCTTTCGCTCCATGTATTAACATGCCACTTCCAAAGGAAGTGGCCTGTGAAGAAATGTCCATTGAGTCTGTTCTGGTAGGGCTGTTGATCTGAAGAAGAGGGTCCGTCCCACAAAAGCTCATCACCTAATGAATTATTTTGTTAGTCTTCAAAGAACTACATGACTGATTTTTTATTTTGGTAGATAACAGACTAACACGGTTTCACTCGCACTGGTATGGCTAAAAATTTCTGTGTAGCTATGGCAGCATGGAGTTCAGCACTGTGAGCAGGTCCTCAGGCTGCCCAGTGTGCTGGCCTGTTTTGTCCTGAAGGCTGCAGTGTTATGTACTCTGGTGTTTTTACCATACTGTACAGGTTTGTGTGCTTGAGCTGCAGTTACACCTCGGCTTACAGTGTAGACATACCCCAAGTATGCATCTCGCCTCCTAAGAAATCTACTGCAACTTACATTTTGGATCATAAATCTTTTTTTTTTCTTTGCTTTTGTATTGTGGTTTCACAGGGAAGCCTGAGTTGAATTGCTTGGCCACTTTTTTCCCCTCTGTCTTACAGTGTTTCTCCTGTTTTATGTTGATGTGTCACTCAGTTCCTCCACATGGCTTGTGCTTCTCTAAAATTAACCTATTGCTGGGTTGATTGTGCTGATGAGATCAAATGACTGTAAATAGCATGTTATAAGATTATACAAATAGGAAGTCCAAACTAGCTGATACAAAACACAAGTTGGTCACTCCATCTTGTTTACAAACTCAATACCCACTTCACACCTCACAAGTAAAAGTAGGCAGAGCAAATGTCTTCCCATCCTATTTCCGTGTGTGTGAATTGTGCTGTTGGGTGGTGCCTTAAATGCTAGTGCAGAAAATTAATAAAACTGGGACACAATTATACAAGTGCAAAGGGCGAAACCATGTCCTCATTAGTGTGATGGTGCACGGATGCAGGGGGACAAAAAGCCCTTCTCTGCAGTCTTGCATAGGCTACCTTTGTTATCAGTGGTGCAGTTCGAGTGGCAAACAGCTTCTCAGAGCTGCTGCTGCTTCCCTAGTGGGAACAGGCAGAGCTGACAGGAGGCGAAGAAAATGGAATGGTTTACTGGGTCCCTGAGCTTGGGGGCTGTCAAATAAACTTCTATAACTTCTATATGATTTGAAGTGAAAAGTGGGAATGGGGCCCCTGTGACATGATGTACTAGGGCCCAAAAATTCTTTTGATGGGCCTGGCTCCATACCACTACTGCACTGAGCAGAGTTCCTCCACCAGGCCTTGTGTTGTACTGGTCTGTAGCAGGCACAGTTTATTCTCTTCCAAGGGAAGTGAGAAGGAATGCTGAGTCACAAGTTCCCTCCCATATTGGTGCAACAGCCCTACAATTTGCTGTCCCTTATTCAGGGCAATTTCCTATCTCACAACCTAGCCCTAAATTGTATTTTGCTGTTCCTGTTAGAAACAATTGTAAATGCAAGGTCTGCATAGCATGTATTAATTCCTGGCTTTCTGTTTCAAAACAATATTGCATAACAAAAATAGATGGAGAAAGCTCATTGGGTCATCTAGTCCATCGCTCTGTAATTGCAGGATTGTTCTGTACAGATTTTCTTAGGGTATTTTTTTCTAGTCTACTCCTGAATTTCATGAGCAAAAGAGCTTGTCCATCTTCTCTGGCGAGACTGTTCCACAACTACAAGATTTTTCCCATGAGAAAATGGTAGTCTCTAAAATCTTCTCTTACAGAGTTTCATTTTATCAGTGAATCAGGAACTGTATCAAAAATAAGATGATTTAGCAGATAAAATAACTCTCCCCCAATATTTTACGTTGTCTGCTTTGGAAATGCCTTTAATTATTTTACGTGCAGAAAAGTTGGGTGGAAATGCTATATTTTCTTTTGTCTTTGCAGATGATCATTCCAGGATATGCTTGAAAGCTGAGAATAGCCACAGCAATTCAGACTACATCAATGCCAGTCCAATTGTAAGTATAGTATGCAATGCGAGGTAATCCCAATAATCCATTTTTTATCCTGTCCTGTCAGTGTAATATGTTAACTTGAGGCAAATCACCACTGTGGTAACAGTAACTTGGTTATATATCTAGCTCTGGTTCCGCAACATTAATGACTCATGCTGTCACTTGGGAGTGAAACTCCATAAATACCTTTGGAGGCTATAGGCACAGGGTAATAACATCAATAGATAACAAGTCTTAAATCTGCATGTTATTTTCCTATAAGTTTCAGTGGACACTTGCACAACTCAGCATGGTACGTTTAATTCAACAAAACTTTTCTGTTGCATAAGGAGGCCTGCCTGCCTTTCTGTCACTCTCGATGTTTTCTCTCTTGCTTTCCTTATCCTAAAAGCGACCATATTAGTCAAATGGTTTCTGTAGCCACAGAGAGGTTGGCTTTGCTTCTTGTGAAAGCCACTCAGAGGTGACCCTTCCTTTTTCTGTCCTTCATGTGTTGTGTTCCTAGGGCTGAGCAATTTACTTCTGCAGCTATCCATTTCTATCTCTGATCTTGCTGTTCTAAAAGCAAAGAATGACTCTTACCACTACCTGTAGCTCAAACTATAATTGAGGTCAATGCAGTTTTTATCATATCCCTCCAAACTATCTCAGAAGCTTCCTCCTACTTCTCCCCTCCCCACACAAACTGAATATGCATCTTTTATTTTGTTCATGCAAGATAATAAACCAATAATTTAAGAGACCAAAATCATTTCTGTTTTTAGTTAAAGAACACACATGGTACAGCCAGCTGCATTACCCTGTCATGGTGTCTTAATTATGACAGAGGTGGGACCATCTTTTGGCATGAGGAAAGAGTGTTTTCTCATTGCCCATTTAGTCCTTGCCCCACTGAAGCTGCTAACTGGTGGTTTTTATTTGTATCTCTTTTGAAGAGTGAGCAATCATCAGAAGGAAATAGCTTTGACAAAGCATTTAAGCTGAACAACTAGGTGACACTGTAGCAGGCTGTGCATCCCGTTACTGTCACTCGCCCAATGAAATCATTTTGTGTGGGCTATGCCTCAGAGAGATTTGAAGTCACAGGTTGCTTCCTTCCAATTTTTGTTGACAACATTCCATTCCTAAAAGAGCTTCTTGCTGAGATTGTACTCTGAGCTACACATCTGGTATTTTGAGTAGAGTGGGAAAGGTTTGATCTTCTTGAGTATAAAACAGTTTAATTAAACTCTTTCCACAGAGTCCGTACAAATTTCTTGAAAGTCATTAAGGTTTTGTAAAGTATCAGGGTTTTTTGCCTAATATTTATTCTGGTGACCAGATCGCCTATTCTAGTGTTCTAGCAACCATAAAAATCAGTGAATCGGGCTACATGAGGATTTCACTTACATCAGAGAATCTTTGGTGGCATACTAGCCACAAGCTTGTGGCTTCTCTGCTGGAGAAAAAGGGAACGACCAGAGCATCATAGTAGTCTAGCAATTCTCAGCTGCTGGGATGGCCCCTTGAAGTTAAGGGCATCTGAGCATAAGCTAGAGCAACCTTTAGGCTGCCCTAAATATGTCTGGTATTGGACAATTTCCTGGTCAGCTCAAAGATTAGGGGATAATAAAGGTATCTAAAAGCCACCTTTGCACATCTCCTCTCCTATTGTGCTGTGTTCACAACTCAGCCAGACCTGATATTCTGCCTCAGCAGCTTCAAGGCTTCTTCTTACTTTTCTTTCTTCCATTGTTTAATTTTCTTCAAGGCAGAATGAATGAGTTATGTTTGATCAAGACTTGCAAAGCCTTAGGGCACGTCAACACTTAAAAGACTGAAGTGATGCAAGTGTAGTTCCATAGTGCTTCAGTGAAGATGCTTTCTACACATAGCAAGGCTTCTCCCATCAGCATATGTAGTCCACCTCCTTGAAAGGTGGCAGCTATGTTGACAAGAGAAGCTCTCCTGTTGACTTAGCACTCTGTATACTGGGAGTTAGGTCAGTGTAACATAATCACTCAGGAGTGTAGCTTTTGTACAGCCCTGAGTGGTGTAGTTATAGCAGCTTAAGTTGCTTATGTAGACCAAGCCTTAGTTTAGTTTTACAGATTGAGAAGTTTTGCTATGAAAACAGGAGTGGGAGCTGTAAACAGAAAACATGATACTCTGTTTTCTAAGAGCTAGGGTGTGAAGCCTCTATTCATATTAGTGAGCCCTTATTTACAAGAGTAGCAGTGTAAGTAAATACTCATGTGAATAAGAGTCTAGCAGTCTGGCCTTCATTGTCTGATATACCTGTAAAACACCCAGAATACGTGGAAATGGAGCCATATACAAAACACTAGGTGTGCATTCCTTGATACTGTATTGAATGGAAATGTACAGAAGTTTGAGGTGATGTGTTAGGTGGGGGCCCCAGAGAAAGGATTTTTATGAGCATAAGTGAGAATGGAGTATCCAGAGTCCGGGTAGAAAAATAGTATCTTTTTGTGGATAGTAGGGCTGTCAGTTAATCACAGGTAACTCACGTGATTAACTCAAAAATTAGATTTTTTTTTAATTTTAAAAAAGTAATCATGATTAATTGCAGTTTTAATTGCCATGTTAAAATAAAACATCAACTGAAATGTATTTAAAATTTTGCAGGTTTTTGTGTATTTTCAAATAAATTTATTTCATTTACAGCATGAAATGCAAACTGTACAGTGCTGTCTTTCTGTTGTTATGTTGATTACAAATATTTGCAGTGTAAAATGATGAATGAACTGCAGTAAACTCTTTCATATCCAGCATTCTGTCATCTGGAACTCTCAAGGAACTATCATTTTAACCAGAAGGAAATTTGTTATGTTGCCCATAAATACAGTAGAGTGAAAGTAAATACAAATAAATACATCAAATACAGTATAAGTTTGCAGTGTACAATACTACTGTTGTTGGTAAGTAAAGTGCTCTGCATACACTTTTGTTTGTTTCTTAATATCCAGTCTTGTTTTGGTTTTGTTTTGGTTTGGTTTTTTCAGTTATGCATTGCTAGGCGTACCTCTCTAATATCCAGAATAATTGACTATCTGGCAACTTCCCAGTCCCAGGGCTGCTGGATATGAAAGAGTTTACTGTAGTATTTTTCAATTTATACAAGTACTGTAGTGTAATCTCTTTATGATGAGAATGCAGTTTACAAATGTAGAATGCACTCAAAAACATAACTGCATTCAAAAACAAATCAGTGAACAACATTGTAGCCTACAAGTCTACTCAGTCCTACTTCTTGTTCAGGCAGTTGCTTAGAAAAACAAAGTTGTTTACATTTATGGGACATAATGCTGCTTCTTATTTACAGTGTCAGCTGAAAGACCAGCTGTTTGCATGACACTTTTGTAGTTGGAATTGCAAGGTATTTATGTGCCAGGTATGCTACATAATCTCACGACCCTTCATGCTTCATCCACCATTCCAGAGGACATACTTCAGTGCTGATGACGCTCGTTAAAATGTACCAATTAAATTTGTGACTGAGCTCCTAGGGGGAGAATTATATGTTTCGTGCTCTATTGTACCTTTATTCTTCCCTATAATTAATTTTATAGCTGATGATGACCCAGCATATTTTTAAACAGATTTGACAAAACACAAAAAAGGTATGGATGTGAAATTTGTAACAATAATTACAGCAGTTAAACCAAGGTTTAAGAATCTGATATGTTTTCCAAAATCTTAGTGGGAGGAGTTGTGGAGCATTTTTTCAGAAGTCTTAAAAGATCAGCTCTCTGCTATGGAACTTGAACCATCAGAAAAGAAAATCAGCCTTCTTACTCATGATGATGAAAATGAATGTGTGTTCATCCCCACTGGCTTGGACCATTATTGAGCAAAATGTGTCATCAGGAAAGAAGCATTCCTCTGGAATGGTGGTTGAAGCATGAAGGGGCATATGGATTCGTACAGCATCTTGCACGTAAATATCTTGTGGTGCTGGCTACAACAGTGCCATATGAACACCTGTTCTCACTTTAAGGTGACAGTGTAAACAAGAAGCAGGCATCAGTATCTTCTGCAAATGCAAACAAATTTGTTTGTCTTAGCAAGTGGCTAAAGAGGAAGTAAGACTGAGTGGACTTGTAGGCTCTAAAGCAGGGGTGAGCAAACTTTTCGGCTGAGGGTTTCATCTAGGTGTGGAAAATGTCTAATGGGCCAAGGCAGGGTGGGAGGAGTCATGGGGTGTGGTGTGGGGGGGCTGTACAAGGATATTACTGAGTTTGGAGAAGGTGACATTATGGGATGTAGCATCGGGGGAGCTCTACAGGGGATGTTACCAATGTGGAGGGGGGATGGGAGACTCATGGGGTATGGCGCAGGAAGGAGTGGCTCCACAGGCAGAACCAATCACTCCTAGGGGCCCTGCCAGCAGTGACACAATGGTGACTGCAGCTGGGAAATCACAGGCCGAGGCACCTTACCTGATACAGGTGTGGCTCCTGGGTGGTTTTGTGGCTCTCAGGGGTGGAACTGGAGGAGAATGGGGGGGCACTGGGTACACTGGTGCACAGAGGCTGGGTTCTGATCCTGGAAGCAGTACAATGAAGTGTCTGCACAGTGTGGCCCCTCATGTGCCAGAAAATGGTGGAATTTTGAGTCGGACTGGGGAGCGCTCAGCAGGCAGAGCAGGGTAAGTCCCTAACTCCCCTCCCCTGTATGAGCTTGAAGGCTAGACAAAAGACTCAGCTGGGCAGGATGCAGCCTACAAGCAGTAGTTCACCACCCCACCCTAAAGTTTGACATTGTTTTATTTTTTAATGCATTATTTTTAACATAATACTACATTTGTAACTCCAACTTCTACAATAAAGAGCTTATGCTACACTACTTGTAATGGGGGAACTGAAAAATGCAGTTTGTTGTTTTCTGCAGTGCAAATATTTATAATAAAATAAATATAAAGTGAGCACTGAACTCAGTGTTCTGTGTTGTATCTTAAAACAATATATTTGAATATATCTAAAATAATTAAATGAATTGTGTTCCATTATTGTGTAACATCACAATTAGCGTTTTTCATTGCTTGACAGCCCTAGTGGATAATGCTGCCAAGAGCTTTGGCATCTTTCAGGATCAAGCCCACAGTCAGGGGAAAACTACAAAGAGAAACATGTGGGTGTTTACACAGGAGGAAACAATCTGTCTCAGGTTTATTGAAAGGCTGCGGAGATTGGACAAGCACCATCTGTATTAGATGAAGGAAGAACGTTGTTGCAAGATTAGAGTTATTTCCTAACAGTTCATTGTGTTCAGTTTTAACTGCCTGCAAACCAAAAGACTGAGTCTATAATTCCCAAAGGTGATTCAGTGGGAGGTTGCTGGGTAACAGTGACCAGTCCACAGTGGAAATCTAATTGTCAGAAGCTCTTTAAACTTAAGCAGAGCCGAGGGTGTTTTGTTTTAGTTAGATTTGTTAATCTGGTATCAGTTCATCTGATAATGAAAAGAAAAGTTGGAAAGGTTCAGCCAATCTTTCCTCTCTCTTCAGGTCAGAGCACATAAAAAGTTTGATCTTTAGTCGACTTGAGATGATCCTTGAAGACCATTCCTAATGTTGAACCTCTCTAGTCCAGCAACCTTGGGATCTGACTGGTTCAGGGTGACAGAATTTGACGAATGACAGGAGTTCAGTATTGTCTACCACATTAGCAGTACTTATGTTGCTTACTGGATTCTTATAAAACATTTAGGGATGAATTAGAGCTAAATAACAGCACAGAACACTGAGAGCCAGGGGGTGACTGTAAACAAACCTTGTGGAACCACGGGAAAATTTAGCCATTCCCATGGTCATCTGGTAACTAAAATAAGGCTGGACCATGGATGTTGCTGAATGAGAGAGTGATGGACTAGAGAGGCTCAACCTGTACTGCCCATTGCTATTGCTTTTGCCTGAGATATTTTCTGTTAGCTTTATTAGATATATATTTTGTTAGTTCTTTCTTGAGAGATACAGCAGATTTGAAATACCAGTGATTCCTCCTTTACTCGCTTTTGCAATAATTAAATCATATACTTGTTTAGAATTCTGCCATTCTGTTTAAATAACTTCAGTAATTATCATGTTAATACAATAACGTTTTGGTGCATTTGTGCCTTGAAGTGCTTGTACTGGAAATGAGTAGTGTAGTGTACTGTAAGGTGAGAATTAATAACACGCAATCAGAACAGTCTGAACTGAATGAGAAGAGGATTTTTCTCTTTGTATGTGTGAACCATCTCATGAGGGTGAAGTGCAAAAAAAAATGTAATTATATTCAAGACTCAGAAAAGGAGGCTTCCGGTGGTGTACTTGTAGCTGTGAGTATACAGCTTTGGGGTCATTGGTTATTCTCCTGCTGCGGCTCACTCAACCTTGATTTAAGTCTAAATGAGTGCAGCAGTACAAGCTGAAAAAAATTCTCCACCCTAGACAATGTGCTGCCCAGCTGCCAACATGTTCCCTTCTTTTAAAAATAACCTACCTCTTCAAGATGACCATTCTTCCCCATATTTTAGGAAAACTGGGGTTAGGTTCATGGTCTCAACATGGTTGAAAGCATATGGGGAAACTCAGCAGGGTGATTTGATCAAATGTTCCTTCCTTATCCCTTTAATTTTATTCTTGTGTAAACGGGGGCAGAAGGGATTCTTATGAGAGTGAGGTGGAAGTGTGCTTTCCTCTTCTCTGAAATAACATAAAGTACTAAGGTGATAACTCTGCTACTGGCAGTTGAATGAAAAGCTTGCAATTACAGCACAAGGAGACCCTGACTGTGCAGAATAAAACTGTGATAATTACATCTGTCATATTTGTACTTAGTCCTCATTAAATTTCAGGGAAATCATCCAGTAGTAAATAATGTGCAATCTCTGCTTTTAAATCAGAGGTCATGAAAGTAAATGGGAATTCCGTTTTTCCTCATAGGGTGTCTGAGAGGAAGAAAACCCCATCAACTACATTAAAAACTCAGCTTGCTTATTATTGAAGACACCAGACTGAGGAATGTCATTAACATAGCAGTTTGTTCAAACACGGCATACAAATTTTATCATGTAGAATAGACACTGTAATTCATAATCACATTCACAACCAGATCTACTTCTTTCATTCCATAATGGTCTTTAAAAGAAGATTTTTAAAATGTTTTCAATTTTAATTCAAGTGTAAAGATAGGGACCAATTACTACCCTACCTTGTTTTTAATTTTAATGTGGAGATGAAAGTGATGGCTAAATTTGCTGGCTAGTCTTCCTATCAAGGAAGAAATTTCAATAGTAGCACAAGAATATTTTTAGTCCCTGTCAGTAATGAAAGGATACATGGAAGTAAATTCTATTAATATTGCAAAAAAAAACCAGAGCTGAGAATTGCATTCTAAATTAATTGTATGTGTATTTTAAGACACTAGTCAGTGCTTAACCTGTTTTCCCTAGCACTATAACAATAAAGACTATGAAAATGGTAGATGTACCAGTTGTGCATACAAGCTGGATATGCTATTTCTCACCTCACATCAGCAGAAATTACAAGTAACTCTACTGGAGTCAGTGGATTTCAATCCATGTAAAAATAGAATAAGTGATATCACATCAGACCCAGCATATATGTAATGCATTTATAAACTGCATAAGATTTCATAATAGTTAATCATGCAGTTATATACTTAAGCCTATTTTTTAGTTTGCTCTTTTTGGACAATAGTTCAAACAGGTACTTACAAAAACCTTCTTAAATTGAAATGCAATGGAATTGGCTGATTACAACTGGAATATACTGATTGTGCTGTATTTCATCAGCAATATCAGTGAAATCATACATCAGCCTAATTTGTGTCTAGAACAACCAAGGAAACAAAGAATTTTACTGTGAGTAGAAATTAGTAAGAAATGTGCAAAGTCTTAGTATGGACAAGTTGGATAGTGTTGTAGTCAGAAAAACAAAAAGCAGAATTAAAGCAGCAGTTATAATTTTGTAGCAATGTGAATATGCAAACATAATTACATAGTGGTATAGTCTGAAATTATTGTAGGTAAAGTTGGGCACTACCAACTGTGACATTATGTCATTGTGCTGTTCTCTGGTTTAAGCTATCATATGTCAAACACCCTAAAAAGACACAAAACATGGAATTATCCCATCTTAGGTTTATGAGGTACTTGATTTGAATTTCTGCATAACTCCTTTTCTGACAGTAAGTCTGCATAGGATAGATAATTTCTTTGTGGTTTTGTGTGTGTGTGTGTGTATTTAAACTTTTAACAGTGATAGTCATCCAAATTGAGAATTGATGCAGTTAATTATGCTTTGGTTTCTAGTGGTCCTTGATCCTTTCTTTTTCCTTCCCCAAATGAAATCAAGGAAAATTAGGTGTGTACATTATCATACCATTTTTCTACCATTCCTGTGCAACAGTGAAAAATTAAAATTCCATTATAGTAGAACATTTCTAATTATTGCATCAGTTTTTTTTCCTAAAAAAGGATGACCCATTTGTCACTGATTTAAACCATGTGAACTTGGAGCTATCTGTGGGGAGGGTGAGCAGAAAGAAATTTTAATCCTATTGAACAATTACATAGGTAACATGATTTCTATAGAGGTTGTTTCAGGACAGAACTTGAGCAAACCAGACCCCCTGAGTTTGGTTCTCATAAAGTGAAGTTCTCTGTTCTGGATAATTTTTTTCTTGATTTAATTTTGGGGAAGAGATAGGATAGTGACTAGGTAAGGATATAAATTGCAGTGCTTCGCTCAGTTGGTTTTAAAAAAACACTGCTTTTATTTATTACTTCTAATTATTTTTAAAAGAAGGCCAATCGGGTGTCCTTGACAGTCTTTTAAAAATACATTAATACATCAGTTATCCCAGATCACTTCATATATAATTTGGAAGGCCCCACTTTGATCGAAGTCTTCCTAAAATATGTAGACTTTAAAGCTGTAAATATAAGAAAATGAACAAAAATTGGCATTATGTTTAATTAGTGTGGTCTTTCCTCTATTTTTGTTCAATTAAAGATCATTTAGTAGCATGATAGGGCTTTCTGCCATCTTCTATTTGTTCTGAGCATACAAAATGTTCCTGCTTATAATTATTTTCTGTTCAACAGAATGTGCTTAGAATGCAATACTTGTAATTGTCATTTGAGTTAGTTAAATTGACGACTATACGTTTCATCTCTCTGTGCTCATTATGATGTTTGCCACGTTCCAAACAGCACCTTTGTGACAACAGCTGATTAATGCTGAAATGCAGAGTGGCCTATTTCTGATTTGTCTGATAGCTGAGTGTTTAGAAGTATTTCTTCCATTTCAGTGCTACTTACGTCATCACTGACTTCTTGTGTCTTTGTTTTCTGGTGTATGCACACAAGCACACATGTAATTGGATTAAAAAAAAAACTCAAACAAATTATGATCCTTAATATAATTGACTTATTTGCTTTGGCTGAGATTTTTAGAGAGTAGTCTACAGTTAGGCTCTTAAATATGCAGTTAGGTATGTAATAAGTGACCTGCTTTAAAAGTGCTAAGCACAATGCAGTTTCCAGTGAGGTCAGTGGGACCTTCTGGTTAGATTGTTTTTGAAAACAAAACTATTTGGGCCCAGTTCAGCAAAATATTTGAGTCCATGCGACTTGATCACATTGAATTCAGTGGGACTTAATCATGTGTTTTGCTGAATCGCCCTTATTTAGATGCTTAATTTTAAACTTTATTTTTGAAAAATGTGACCATTTTATATGATTGCCAAATTTTTCTGATAATTATGTTTCTGTTTTTCTTGGCCTCAAAATACCTGCAATAATAAATGTTTTATTAACTGTGTAATACCTCCAGAATTACTTTTGGCAAAAGGCAAAAGGTTGGTCTGCATAATTGTTAGCAGAAAAAGCAAGCATCTCGATGAATTAGTCACTCAGACGAGTATACTACAAACAAGGAATTAGAAACACTTATTTTTGTCAAGGTTTCTTCTAACTGTATTATATTTTAAAAGTAAGCTTTTATTCAAAAGGGACTCAGCAATATAATTTTTCTTGCATGTGTTATCACAGTGAATTTTAGTATTAGGTCCAGTTTTAATTATGCATCAGAAAATTAGAAGCATAAAAGGTTTTTTTCTACTTTTTGCAACATTCATCGCATTGTTATTCTATTAGAATTACTTCCATCTGTTCTTTTATGTTCCTTCTTTTCTGTTGCACATAATTATGAGGTGCTTTCTTTTATGCTGACATCCACTATCACTGTAAATTTTGATAGACTGTGAATAAATGCAGTAGATTCCTGTTAACAAAACTGTAACTTGCATTCATTCCTATTAAGATCTTAACTTTGTTTACAATGCAGAAAACTGTGAAGTGAAGTCTTTGAGTCCAGTTCTGTCCTTAATAACTTGGCATTCACTTCCAGTTATTCTCACTAACTTCAATGGGAGTAGCATCCGAGCAGAATTTGGTCCTTTCTCTTTACATGTAACATTTTGTCTTAGTCTCTTAAGGGTTATAATGAGTATTTTAAAAAATCCCTCAGCTGATATTGTCTTTACCAGGAGAATGGGGCCTGAGATTTAGGACCAAGAAAAAACACCCATCAGTTTGAAAACATTCATTGTAACTCACTAATCCTATTTACTCTTGATGGCTTTGTTTCTTAGCTTTTTTCCCTCTTGTTCTGTCCGTCTTTGAATGAAATGTTATAATTAAGGTCTTTAAGCAGACCTTCCTCTACTGTGGATAGAAACATACATTTAGACAAATAAACTAGCCAGAGAAAACCAGAAATAGAATTTTTTTCCTCCATTTTTGCTTGTTATATGTGCTCTTGAGTGGCTTGGTGGAAATGGAGCAGTTATTTAGATATACCTCCCTGGCATTCCTAACACTCTGTGAATAAAAATGTTTTAAAATGACTTCTGGGTTGCTATGAAACCAAGACTATGGATCTCAAGTAAATGTTTTCATCAGCAACTTCTCTTATGTTATTTCTCACTACATATTTAGGACATAGAATATTGATCTAGTAACCTCACTTTTTTGTGGAAAGGAAGCACCTCTGACCTAATAAACACCAATCAAATGTTTTGTTCACCATCAAAAGACATGGGTACATGGAAGTCCTCTCAGTGGCCCTTGTCTGTAGGCAGAAATTCTTTCCTTAACCCATCTAGAGATTTTTTTTTCCTTTTAATAAATCTAGTCTGTTCTCTCCTCTCTCCAGATGGACCATGATCCCAGGAACCCTGCATATATTGCTACTCAGGGCCCTCTTCCTGCTACTGTTGCTGACTTCTGGCAGGTAAATCCTTCTCCATTAACTCATTCTCTGAAAGTTCGTGTATGAAGCTGGATTTATGTCATGAATTGAACATATGCCTACACTTTTAGAAATGTAAGAGGTATAAAACCATTTATATTTTTGACAGAATTTGTAATTCAGTTAGGAAGTGATCCTGAGCTTGTTATATGCCTTTTAAAGATCTCACATGTAATTAACCAAGTGATGCAAATATATGAATTATGTTCAAAAAGTTATGTAGATATTACCTGTAGAAACCTGAGCCAGAATATTCAAACCTGAGTGACTAATTTATGCTCTTAACACCACATTTAGAAACCCACTTGAAATGACTTTCTGAGGATCTGGCTTGCCTTAGAGTCTACTCTAGAGCAGTGTTTCTCAGCCACGGGTACATGTACCTGTGGGATACACTGAGGTCTTCCGGGGGTACATCAACTCATCTAGAAATTTGCCTAGTTTTACAACGGGCTTCATAAAAAAACACTGGTAAAGCCAGTACAATCTAAAAGGTCATTCAGGCAAATTCTCCCCCACGGCAACTTCAAAGTGTCTGACTGTGAAGTGCCAGCGTGCAGTGTAGCTGCAGGCATTTTGAAGTGCCTGTGCTACTTCGAATTGTCTTTATTTCCCAAAGTAAAAGCACTTTGAAATAGTCTGGGCACTTTGAAGTGACTGCACTGCATGGCAAGCCAGCACTTCAAAGTCTGACACTTCAAAGTTGCTGCAGGGGAGAATTTGCCTAATGAAGTGCTGCATATGCATCGCAGCACTGTATTAGTAATCTCCCATCACCCTTATTACCACGCCCCCTTCGAAAAAGGGGCAAGTGTAGACATAGCCTCAGTATGTCCTTTATTTTATGCCCTTGAGTCCTGTAGTCATGTGTGGCAATTCTGTGGGGTGTGAAATAGCCAGGGTAGCAGCATGAAGGCAAAGGCTTTGTTGCGGAGCCACTTCCAAGAAGGAAGCACCTCTTCATTGTAGTAAGAAGCTGTCTCTGTTGCTGCCTAGGTTAAAAGACACCAGAGGTAATTTTGGCTAGAGAGCTAATTTTTCATTATTCTTTTGGGCAAATATATCAGGGGCCTGATTTTTAAAGGAATGTGTGTGTTCTTTTTTCAAGTGCTTGTACATGCAAATGGCTCATTAGATGGCAAGCTGGCCATTTGAATGTTCTCAATACCCTGTTTTGCTCATGGACATAAGGTATGGAATGGTGCATACATATGTCCCTTCTTATATTTAAATGAGGTTTTTAAAAAGCAAACGTTATATATGAGATGTCAGCATTGCTACTAATAGAAGAGCTGGATTTGATCACACCTGGGTGTGCTGGTTGCTAAGTTTGCTTCCTCTCCCTAATAGATTTATTGTTGCCACTTTGTGACCCAAGCTGCTGGTCAATTTTCATGGCCTTGTGAGTTGTTTTGTTTAGGAGGAGAAATTGATGTTGGAGTTTGATATCTTTTTATACAATCTGTTTATTTACAAAGGCTATGTCTACACTTGCATTCCTCTTTCGAAAGAGGCATGCAAATGAAGGAAATCAAAATGCAAATGAGGTGCACATTTACATATCTGGCACCTTATTTGCATTTTCAGTTTCCCTCATTTGCATGCCTCTTTTGAAAGAGGAATGTAAGTGTAGACACAGCCAAAGAGTGTGCAAAGTCCTGGTGCCCTGAACACAGTAGGAATCTAACAGGAGACAGTTCTAAGCCTCTTTCAATCAGCACTTGCCCAAGCGCTTATAGTTTTCTTTCTCTGAATCATGTTACCGTGGCTTCTCTGGCTGGTAAAGGGAGTTCTTTGCTCCTTCTCTGTGTTCCCCTATGGCTGTGTCTACACTTAGAGACAACTTCAAAATAGCCATGCTAATGGCCATTTCAAAGGATACTAATGAGGCACTGAACTGCATATTCAGTGCCTCATTAGCATGCTGCTGGCCATGGCACTTGGAAATTGCTGCTTTTTGCTCCTGCACGGCTCGTCCAGACAGAGTCCTTTTCGAAAGGACCCCGCCAACTTTGAAATCCCCTTATTCCTATCTGCTAATTCAAAGATCCTCCATTGAATCCTCCAGTGAATTCTGGACCCCAAATCTGGTGAAGTATTCATAAACTAGAACCTTTGCTATTAGCACGGCCTCTTTGTGCCTTTGTAGGTAAGCTTCAGGCCATTTTGTGAAATAATGATTCTCAGCCTCTGTCTGAGGCAGCAGTCCAAACTCAGCAGCAACAATATGCTCCATTGGTGCCCCCATGAGATACCATTGCCTAGGGCTCCTCCTGCTGTATCAGTTTTCTATATCTTTCCTGCCTGTCTTCAAATAGAAATTTTGTCTTAATTTAGCTAAGGTATTTTTCAACCCCAAAATGACCACCAGTACTATATGTTTAAAATCATGACATATCCTCAGAATATTGTTTTCAAGGTATTTGGTACAACCAGACCATCCCTGTACCCTTCACATGCTGATTTCCCCCTTTTTCTGGATATAATAATCATCTTTCAATTCCAAGCTCTCTGAGTGCAACCAGAAAGGCTTTAGAGATGTTTTTGAAGTGGTTTTACTTTTCAAGGTGCCTGCTTTTGTTCATATAATTTTTCTAAGTCTCACTGTGGTGATTACCATGCTTATGCCCCAACTTCCATTACCAGCTGCTAGAAGCTCCCAGCCATTCATTTGAGCCAGGCTGTTGAACTGAAATAAATATGCTTCCCAGGAATTCTTACCTAAATGATAGTGGGATTTTCCATCATTTGAGCTGTGACAACTTGATCTCCCACTTCTGACTCGCTGTGGGTTACAAATGGGATTGAAAAAATGGTTGCAAATGTCTGGTCTTGTCAAGTCTTCTGACTGGCCAAGTTGCACATCCAGGCGGCTAAATTCCACTGTGCTCTCTGACCATATCATTTCCTACTTAAGATGATCATCTCTCAGTAGCTTAAGCCTTGGCTGCCAGTCATCTTTGTTAGCAAGTTCCTAAGTCAACCCAACTTTCCTGCTCTCCTTCAAGGAACATTTTCTGTTTAATGATATTCAGGCTGCTCAGCACTTCACCAATCTATCTTGCCATTCCAGACTTGGGTAATCATCTGCAAATCACCCCACCCCAAAATCTTTCTGGGAAACTTTCCAATGCAGCTTTAATCCTATTTGTGAAACCTCCAGCTTTTGGGTTAGGCCTTGTTTGTTCCTTTTGAACCATTTTTCATGTCTGCAGGCACCCCCATTATTCCATTTTGATTCAACAGCAACACCCATTCAGAATTTCTCTCCTTGAAAATGGAGTCCCCTTTTTACACAGGCCGCGTCTACACGTGCACGCTACTTCGAAGTAGCGGCGCCAACTTCGAAATGGCACCCGTCACGGCTACACGTGTTGGGCGCTATTTCGAAGTTGAAATCGACATTAGGCGGCAAGACGTCGAAGTCACTAACCCCATGAGGGGATGGGAATAGTGCCCTTCTTCGAAGTTGAACGTCGAAGTAGGGCACATGAAGACGATCCGCGTCCCGCAACATCGAAATAGCGGGTTCTGCCATGGCGGCCATCAGCTGAGGGGTTGAGAGACGCTCTCTCTCCAGCCCCTGTGGGGCTCTATGGTCACCGTGTGCAGCAGCTCTTAGCCCAGGGCTTCTGGCTGCTGCTGCGGCAGCTGGGGATCCATGCTGCACGCACAGGGTCTGCAACCAGTTGTTGGCTCTGTGGATCTTGTGTTGTTTAGTGCAACTGTGTCTGGGAGGGGCCCTTTAAGGGAGCGGCTTGCTGTTGAGTCCGTCCTGTGACCCTGTCTGGAGCTGTTCCTGGCACCCATATTTCGATGTGTGCTACTTTGGCGTGTAGACGTTCCCTCTCAGCGCCTATTTCGATGTGGTGCTGCCCAACGTCGAAGTTGAACGTCGACATTGCCAGCCCTGGAGGACGTGTAGACGTTATTCATCGAAATAGACTATTTTGATGTCGCTACATCGAAATAAGCTATTTCGATGTAGCTTGCACGTGTAGACATAGCCACAGGTAGCTGTTTAATCCCAGCAGGTAGCTGGTTTGGTGGGAGGGAGGCTTGCCCATTGTTTTGATTAGGAAGGGATACTGATGACTGAGTCTGGTATTTCTTTAATGAAGGGCATTGGTTATGCTCACCGGCTTCATTGAGGTTTCACTCCTTGCCCCACTGTATAACAACAGTAATACTTAATTCCTCCTGAAATATGCTTTGAAGGAAAGGAGAGAGAACATTTTCAATATGTACCAAGTTATCCCACCAGGAGTTTGATGTTGTGAATAATTTTGGCAGCACAGCACTTTATTATTACATGTATATACTGCATATATAATTTCAAGGTAAAGTGAAGTCTTTGACTTACCTCAGCTTCACATTTACTTGTGAATACTGAAATATTTAAGATGTTTGATTATACTATGCCAGTAAGAAGATGTCAGATGCTCTGATGTATAGGATCACTTATCCTTATACGCTGAGAAAAAATTCTTAATTGTGCTAGTTTTGTAAATTGTACATCTGCTAGGATCCCTGGTCTCAGAGTGGGTATGTATTAGATGCTGTAGAAAGTCTTACCCCTTTCTATACTACAGAGATCTTCCAAAACAAGCGTTTCTGGAAGATCTTTTCCAAAAGAACTTCTTTTAAAAGCATGCGTGTATACACGCACACACACACACACAAAAGCAGCGCACACACACAAACACACACACATACAAAAGCGGATCAAAAGAGTGATCTGCTCTTTTGAAACAGAGTGTCCACACAGCCCTCGCTCTTTCGAAACAGCGGGCCAGGGATTGAAAAATCAGTCCCCGTGAGGACTACTCTTTGAAACAAAAGGGCCTGCAGAGCACCTACACGTTTTCTTTTGAAATAAACTTTCAAAAGGGGGCACTCTTCCTGGAACAAGAAAGGAAGAGCGATTTCTAAAGGGGCACCACATTCTTTCAATTTACTTTTGAAATAATACTTTTTGTGTGTAGAAGCTCCACAGGAGCTTTCAAAAGAGCCCCCTGCTTTTCAAAGAATATGCTAGTGAAAACACAGCCTTACTGTTTAAGGTATTTAAAAATACTTTTCTAGCTTTCCTCAACCATTTAGAACTCTGAGGACCTCAAATTTTGCTTTGCTTTAACCTTTCCATTCATTTGCCATGTGTGTCTCGCACCATTTTTTGGATTAGAAGTAGAAGATAAGGATCTCTGTGAAACATAACATCACCTCTGCTCACTTTGGCTGTGTCTAGACTAGCCCCCAACTTCGAAGGGGGCATGGTAATTAGGGTGTTGGGAGATTACTAATGAAGTGCTGCGGTGCATATGCAGCACTTCATTAGGCTAAATCTCCCCGGCGGCAATTGTGAAGTGTGAAACTTTGAAGTGCTGGCTTGCGTGTAGCCGCGGGTCAGCCGCAGATACTTTATAGTGCTCACGCTCTTTCAAAGTCCCTTTACACTTCAAAGCATATGCACTGCAGCACTTCATTAGTAATCTCCCAACACCCTAACTACCATGCCCCCTTCGAAGTTGGGAGCTCGTCTAGACACAGCCTTTGTCATGTGAAGTCCCAAATGTCAAGCATGCAAAATTTCAGTTTTCCTGGGAAATGAGACCACAAATTATACATGTTTATATGTGAAATCTGTCTATCCTTCCATCCCCCTTATATAACTCCTTTACTAAAGTATCAGAACACTTCTGCATTTTTAGTGTAGGGTTAGGAAATATTTTTATCCCCATTTTACAGACAGGCAACTGAGGTACAGAAAGTCAAGTGACTTGCCTTATGTATTCTCTGTGTCAGAGCAAAAAACTGAACCTGGATCTCCTGAATCCTAAGCTACCACTCTAATCATTGATACATGCTTTCTGGGAAACCTAAAGGCTACCAGGTCAGTACTCTATTGTAGCTAGGTGCTGTGCAAACAGAGAGAGCAAGTAACTTAGGCTAGGGCTACACTATACAGTTTTGAGATAACAGCTGTTACTTTGAAATAACTGAGCTGTTGTCTGCACGAGACACAAGCTATTTTGAAATAATCTTGAAATAGCAGCTGCGTTATTCTGAACTTTGTAACCCTCAGCATGAGAGGAATACTTGTTCCATGCTATTGAGACATGGAATAGTGCTATTTCTTAATAAGTCATAATGGCTCCAAAGGCACTATTTCCAAATAGCGCTATGGAACCAGAAATGCTATTTCAAAATAGCTGGGTGCTATTTCAAAATAAAACAAGCACACACAAAATTCATTTCAAAATATCACCCAGTTATTCTAAAATAGCATTTCCATGTGCATAGCACTACTTTGAAACAGCTGTTTTGAAATATCTGATTTCAAAATAGGGCTGCAGTGTAGCCGTAGCCTTACAGTCTACAGCTGTGTCTACACTTGCATTCCTCTTTCGAAAGAGGCATGCAAATGAGGGAAATCAAAAATGCAAATGAAGCACTGATTTACGTATCTGGCCCCTCGTTTGCATATTCCTCTTTCAACAGAGCTTCCCTACAAGAAAAGACAAAACAGGTGGATAAACCAAACAGGTTATGCAAAAGGGCAGGTGTATGGCAGAGCTGATCAGTACCATGGGGTCACAGAAATGGCCATATTGTTATCTTTTAAGTGTATTTTCCTGTGTCAAGATTCAACTGTATCTTATTGGAGTCAATAAAATCACTTATTAAATATTGCTCTCCTCCAAAACCACACGGATAACTTGATGCGTAGGACCTGCGTTGTATGTGGCCTCCGTTTAAAGGCAATTGTGTCTCTGTTTGGCAGTGTTGCTTTGCATGGGCTGACTTTGGTTTTGAAGTGCATAAACATTTGAAAGAAACAAATATATTGCCACCTGAGGGATGCCTCTACAAAAAGTGAATTAGGGATCTCCAAGAGGAGTTCCCAGTGGACATGAGCTATTATCGCAAGTGCTACCCCTACAAGCAATGTCAAGACAAGTACTGAAGGGGTAGTGCAGTATATTGGCAGGGTTATGTAGGGACACATGCTGCCCCTTCTTCAGTTGTGGAGAAATAGGATTTCCATTCCTGGTGCTCTCAGTGTGGCATGTTTTGTGAGCTCTAAAATTGATTTAAAACAAATTGGAAGCTCTACAGATTTTTCTCTTGTTAAGTGTATAGAAACATACAGAACATATTGCTTTCAACTCATTTTGATTCATGAGTTTATTTTCCTTCCATGGAACTGAACTTGCTGCATCCCTAATTGGTTCTTATCTTCAAAAAAGGGGAGCAGCCAAAAAGAGGCACAGTGATCTAATGTGTAGAATATGCAAATTTAATTTGATAAATGAAAGAAGGCAAGGAGAGATGGGTACATTACTGTATCCCTTGAGGTTTAATAACATGTCAAGCTGTGTGAAATAAATACATCATTGGTAATTGCACAGCCATTCAGTAAAGCCGTGCATGGTTAGCATGTTTGTCCTTGATTTATGACTCAGATTGGAGGGGGTGGGAATAGCAGTTGTAGCCTTCCAGTCTCTGCCCACTGACCAAATGTCATGCATTCAATACCAAAGTGAAACGCAGTCATGCCATATTTTGCAGATCTTGGTAAAATGATTGTCTTTCTTTTGTGTATGTGTTTCAATCAGCAATGCCTTCACTGGTAAAAGTTGTGACATTAAAATTGTTGTACTTAGGCATGATTCAACACCACACTGAAATGTATGGGAACAGTTTTTGCCTCTCTTATGGTGTGTCTACACTAAAACTGCTACCATGGTACAGCCACAGAACTGCTGTAGCAGTGCACACATTGACAATTGGTGTTGGTAACCCATCTTCCCAAGAAGTGGTAACTACGTTGACAGAAGAATTCTGTTGATTTGGTGATGCCTACAGTGGGGGTTAGGTCAGCCTACTTATGTGTCTCACGCTGTAGATTTTTCATACCCCTCAGAGACGTAGCTTTGTCAATGTAAGTTTCCCAGCACTTTGAATAATTGCTTCAAGCTCTATGCAGAGCCAGATATCTTCAGAACACATATTTTGAAGGCTGTCTTTGCAGTCATACAGACTTTTTTTTACACACACAATTCCAATTGTGCAGCCCTTGTACAAGGAATTCATACAGACCGAAATTTGCCTGTATGTGTATTGTATTTTTCTATTCACCACTTACATGGGACTGACATATAGCCCTAATATGGGCTTTCTGCATATGGTGAGTTTCATCCACAAGTAGCCCCGGTGATATCAAATTAATATACTTTTCATCTAAGTGTTGTGGGACTCAGCCCTTAATTTGTAATGAACAATAAAGATGGTAACAGAGAGTAAGCCGTGCTAGTCTATACACTAACAAAACAAAAAGCAGTCAAGTAGCACTTTAAAGACTAGCAAAATAGTTTATGAGGTGAGCTTTCGTGGGACAGACCCACTTCTTCAGACCATAGCCAGACCAGAACAGAGTCAATATTTAAGGCACAGAGAACCAAAAATAGTAAGCAAGGAGGACAAATCAGAAAAAGATAATCAAGGTGAGCAAATCAGAGAGTGGAGGGTTGGGGGGGAAGATCAAGAACTAGATTGAGTCAAGTATGCAGACGAGCCCCTATAGTGACTCAGAAAGTTCCCATCACGATTTAAACCATGTGTTAATGTTCTGAATTTGAATATAAATGTCAGTTCGTCCACTTCTCTTTCTAAAACGGAGCGATAATTTCTCTTCAGTAACACACATACCTTGAGGTCATTGACAGAATGCCCCATTCCATGGTGTTACTCACCTGTGAGAATTGAGTGAGAGTGAAGCATCCAGCAGAACTATTCTAAAGATTATTAAATTAAACTTTGTTAATCCATGTGCATGTAGTTTGGGAAATTTCTAGTTAGTGCATAGAAAACCTCATTTCTCAGAATAGCTTTCATAGCAGAGTACAGTAGTGAGATTTCATATATCTAAGATTTCTTTATGTTTATGCAGTGCGTTCCATTCACATTTTGTTGGACTGCTGGAAGTATTGTACACTAATAAATCATTAAACTGAAACTGCACTAACTAAATGAGCAAAGAATATCACATTTTTGTGTTATTATTTATTACTTTATTTGTATTACAGTAGCATTTAGAGGCAAGGGCCCTACTGTGCAAGATACTGTATAAACACATAGAGGACAGTTCCTACGTCAAAGAGCTTGCAGTCTCTTTGCTCTATAATTTGCAAAACTCTGGAAATTGCCATTGGTCATCCAGTTATTAGTTCAGCTTCCACAGCGCTCCTACCTCCTTTGGAGTGTCATTGAAATATATTTTCTATAAGCAGGGTGCCATGTTCCAAGCTTGAAAGAAGCACAAAGACCTGTGATGGATTGTTTGCCCTATAGAGGTAGCAAAAGGGTTGAGATGTCCCCAATGGGCCAATTAACCAACCTTGGTGCACTTGGATGGTGAGCCAGGACTAACCAGAAATAAAATGCAGCAGCAGGGCAGGGAGGGCTTGCCTCCATAGAAAGCTGGGTGAGCCCAGTTGTTAGAAGACACCCAGAGAAAGCAAGGTAAGAATTACCCTTTCACTAGGAAGCAGCTTGAAAGGAAGATTGTGACAGGAAAAGGACTAGATATGTTACTTGAGAGCAAACTGGAAGCCTTATTGAGATGGGACCCTGATGACCTGTAGCCTGCCAGGACTCCTGAATAATGGGAGGAGCATGCCAGCCCCTGGATCAGGGGATTGATCTAACAAGGGAGGAGGAGGAGGAAGATGAACATCAACCAGACTGAAGGTTTACTTAATACTCTTAGATCATTCCTGCAACTGGACTAGTCCAAAGGACAGGAGGGGAAAATTGAGGCACAGCTGCTATAATGACACATCTGGCCACAAGTAGGGGTGGGGCATGCTGTGGAAAGTGCCTTTTCAGATGGTGGCAGAAGGAAGTTTGAAATCCAGTGGAAAAGCTGCAGAATGGAGGGTGTAGCTTGCATGTTGGCCGCACAGCAGGATCAGACACAGGGTGCTCCCTGCAGTTTTTGCAAGGACAGCAAAAGCAGCAGGCAACCCAGCAGCTGCAGCAGGAGCATTTCGTACACTGCCTGACAAAAATGCACCTCAGGGAGTTGAGCAACTCCTGGGGAAGGTGACTTCAGTAGGCCAGTCTTGGAGTTGGTAAAGCTGGGGGTCAGACAACAATCTGGAGGCATTTTATGTCTTTTTGAAAAGATGGTTGGGCACCAGATAGGCAGAATCATGATGGGTAGCCCAGGTAGCACCTGTTTATCTCAGGGGAGGCCCAAGCAGAATATAGGGCCACATCCAATGAGCTGACAAAATTGTATTCCCAAGTCAGAGAAGTCATATTAAATCAGTTGGAGATAACACCTGAAGCCTATCAACCCTCTGGTAAAATGGAACCCATCCTCCCATGGACACAGTCTAGGGAGTTGACTCAGCGGCTCTATTCCGGAATAGCTTATTTCAAAATTACACTGCTACATACCAGATGCATTTCAAAATCGCATTTAGCTATTTCAAAATACAGTGTCTACACACATAGAGCTATTTCAAAATAGACCCATTGGACACACTATGGCTTATTTTGAAATAGGCTCTATCTCCTGTCTAAACAGCCCCTATTTTGAAATGGAATGTGGAATGAGGTTTACCAATTTCAAAATAAGCCAACTGCTATTTTGAAATTATTTTGAAACAGTGGTTGCGTTGTGCAGACACTAGGGCTACGTCTACACGTGCACCCAACTTCGAAATAGCTTATTTCGATGTTGCGACATCGAAATAGGCTATTTCGATGAATAACGTCTACACGTCCTCCAGGGCTGGCAACGTCGATGTTCAACTTCGACGTTGCTCAGCCCAACATCGAAATAGGCACAGCGAGGGAACGTCTACACGCCAAAGTAGCACACATCGAAATAAGGGAGCCAGGCACAGCTGCAGACAGGGTCACGGGGCGGACTCAACAGCAAGTCGCTCCCTTAAAGGGCCCCTCCCAGACACACTTTCATTAAACAGTGCAAGATACACAGAGCCAACAACTAGTTGCAGACCCTGTATATGCAGCACGGACCCCCAGCTGCAGCAGCAGCAGCCAGAAGCCCTGGGCTAAGGGCTGCTGCCCACGGTGACCACAGAGCCCCGCAAGGGCTGGAGAGAGAGTATCTCTCAACCCCCCAGCTGATGGCCGCCATGGAGGACCCCGCTATTTCGATGTTGCGGGACGCAGATCGTCTACACTTCCCTACTTCGATGTTGAACGTCGAAGTAGGGCGCTATTCCCATCCGCTCATGGGGTTAGCGACTTCGACGTCTCGCTGCCTAACGTCGATTTCAACTTCGAAATAGCGCCCAACACGTGTAGACGTGACGGGCGCTATTTCGAAGTTACTGCCGCTACTTCGAAGTAGCGTGCACGTGTAGACGCAGCCTAGGATAGTTATTTCGAAATAAAGTCTATTATTTCAAAATAACTTTGCTGTGTAGACCTACCCTTGGAAACACTGAGAAATCTTCATGAGCAGAAGGAAAAAACTGGAATAAGATGAGAAGGACTTGACAGAAGTTTATTCTTCCTGGCAGAAAATTATAATGCAAGCAGCAACAATATAGCAGAACCTGATCTAGATAATGATGAAGAATGACATTGGGCAGTAACCACTTCAGAGGCAAGGAAGTCTGTGAAACAATGGCCAGAAGTTATGTGGTGGGAATGGTAGCTTCTGAAGTCTCCACTCCCAGATTATGCATGAGGTTGTCCATTATGTCTATGGACTGGATTTAGTCCTTCCCTCTTGTTTTATCCATAAGAATTACAAGTTAAATGTCTGATGGCCCAACAAAGTGTTGTTTAAAAGTGGGGAGAATACAGTAATCTTAAAGTCACAGTCATTGAGTCTTAGTAAATATCTCTTTTGCACATAAGCTCTGGAGGTAGTTACAGTTGCCTGTGGTGATGATGGTGATGGTACTAGATTTCATTGCCTGTTTGATTTAGTGTATTTAACTTCTATGTTTTCACATAATGACCTAAAGGATATATAATACCCCAGAGTAACTTTGAAATTGTTTGTTTAAATTAACTTTCATTTGGATTTATGCTTAATGAAATCTTCAGAGATTCAGTCAGCTTCTCTGTAATGAAATGCCGTATCTTTGAACCAATGAACAGTGTAGCCAAACTGTATGGATTCCTCTCTAAATGAGTGGGCTTCTATAATGTTACACTTGGGTAGCACAGGCAGAGTGCTAGATGATTAGTTTATGGTCTAGATCATTGTATTTTTATTACACTCATAAAAACTGTGTTTCTCCTCATTTTCGTAATGGCTTCAATGAGCTTCTATACCTTCTAAAGGCACATTAAATCGTTACGTGATGAAGGGACTGATTTAGTGAGGATAGTTTTAAAGCCTGTGCACCTTCATGTAAGAATTCTTATCTTAGTCGGAAATGTAAAGACATCTCAAGGTGTGGGGACCTGAGTGAAAATGGCAGAATTTTCCTTGCTATACCTCACATGTTCAGTTATAGGATATAATCAATAAAAATCCACCAGCGAAAGAGAGAACAATTTTAATAAACTATGTGCTGATTTATTAAAGATTGCCATTTTTGCAGTGTTAAGAATTGGCACCAGAAGGAGTTGGTAGATTCTAATGGTCTTGTTGAGAACCGTGGTTCATTTAGAGGCAAGTTTTTTGAGAGGGAAAAATGTATTTACTCAAAATATGTTGCCTCATGGCAGTCATAACTTACCTCACTGTGGTCCCCCTCCTCTCAAAGATCACAAAAAGCCCTAAACTTTAGAAACCCAAAATATATTTCACAAAGTGCCAATAAATTTTGGTACAAAAAGATGCTTGAGGATGTTATTATTGTATTGTATAAGAAATCAATTTATGTTGAAGAAAAATGTATTTGCATATATGCAAGATAGATGTAAAAAAGGAGATTTAATACTATTAAATGGAAGCCCTTATTGGTTGACTATATAATGCACATGTTTTAAAAAAACCCTTTTGTTTCATTTTTGTGCAGTTTACATAAAGGTCTTTTGTATTTACAAAATTTACATCTCAGTACAATTGCTTATAAATATTTCTACGAAATAAACTTAACCCTTCAGAAAAAGAACAGTTTTCTTTTCACACAGTAATTTCATATGCTAATAAAAAGGCAATGCAAGTTGGATGCAAATATAACATCAATATACACCATAATAATAATGGTTTTCTTGATTATGCAGCTCCATATTAATTCATAGCAGTGTTTGTGTTCGTTTATGAGCAGTGTTTGGAACGCAGATATGCCAGACAGTCTTTGCTTGTTTTCTTGTTTGTGTGAAAACATCCACAAGCCCTTTAGCTGAAGAGTCCTGGATTCTTATTTTCCACTTTGTGGCTATTTTAAATTATTAAGCAGTCATGCTGTTAGATGATTAGTTGTTCTCTTGTACTCCTGCTGTCTTGTTTTGGGAGTGGATAGCCTGCAGGGTGGGTTGTACTATTTCATTTTATATCCTACATAAAATTTAAATTGAAAATGTACATGTCCGCAAATACATTTTAACACAGTGTTTTGGGAAGGAATGGTTTTCCACATGAAATATTCCCCAAGGAGTGTATTTTGTTGTCTTTAAGCTTGGTTGAATGCAAATTTTATGACTGTTTCAACAAGGTAGTCATACAGCATCTTTTTCTACAGGACAAACAGCAAAAAGAAACAAATCTGAGCGTACAAACATTTTGGTTTGGGTTACCTTAGCAAGTCAATCCTAATGTCTTGTCTCCATCCTGTTTTAGGACAAAATATTGAGACACTGAACTACTGTGGTTTTTCAAAGCGTTTTCTTTATGGATATGTAAATTTAAAAGAAAAACAGCTAAAAACAGTCCCAAATATGGGAAGATTGTGGATACTCTTTTTTTTGCGTGGAGGTGTTAAAGGGTATGGATTGAATTCATTGGACATTCTTTAATATTTCAGGGAAGCATGCAAAATATGGTGGCGTTTATTCAGGAATTTGAAAGCAGGTGCATGGTGAAAGTGTTTAATGAAAATGAAATAAATTTCCTGCGAATGGAATAAATTTTGATTGTGTGTCTGAGTGCAGTAATTATACGTGTCACACCGTAATTAGGCAGTCACAGTGTGGCCACGGTGTCTGTCTTTGTCTGCAGATGGTCTGGGAGAACGGCTGTGTGGTTATTGTCATGCTGACACCCCTCACTGAAAATGGAGTCAAGCAGTGCTACCACTATTGGCCAGATGAAGGGTCAAACCTCTACCACATCTATGAGGTACTTAAACAAAATATCTGGTTGTAAACTTGACAGTAAGTGTGTGGATTGATTTCATACAGAGCAAAATATTATTTAATCAGGTTTGACCTATAAATTGAGCTGAGGTCTCCCATATAATGCTAATGCAGAAGTACTTTTAAGTTGTTTTATGTTTACAGAACAAAAACTATGCATATCTTGAAGACAATATAGTTTACGTAGAAGAAAATCTAGTAAACGATGGGTCAAATATATCGGTAAAATGAAGAATGGAGAATTGTCCTCATTGATTTGTGATTAAAACATGAAAGTGTGTAATAACTGAATATTTATATTTTAAAGGAAAGAAGATTGTTTATAACTGATGAATTGTGCTTTAGGAGAGCTTTATATGAGTTATAGAAAAACCTTTATATCTAAAGCTATTTATTTTTCTAGCTTCTGCCTCAGTTACAGGAAAAAATATTGTTGTTCTTTTTGCTTGAGATATCTGCCAAATACACCAATCATATCATATTGTTGATGTATAAAATGACTTTTGGGTGTGCATTTTTTCCTGGTCTTCTGGGTGAGTGAGAGAAGACAATGCCATAATGTATGGGCACAATGTGAAGAATAAGTGATAAATAATTCTCAGGAATAATGGTTAGTTGAACCCCAGAATGATATATTTTTTTCTAAAATTTTTGTCAGTTCTAAAAATTATCCTGCTCTTCATATTATGTGCATGCTTCTGCAGAGCAGAATTAATTTAACCTAAAGTTCTCGAATTAAAAAGACCTTTTTGTTTTCTTTTCTTTCCTTTTCTTTCTTCTTTTCTTTTTCTCTCTCTCTCTCTCTCTCTCTCTTTCTACTACTCAGATCATCCCAAGCAATTTCCTAGAAGGCAATGCACTGCAAGTGTTTCCATGTGGAGCATGAAAGGGTAGATTTAAGGCATATTGTTAGATAGCATCTTTCCCATATATATGACCCATTATCATCAGAGTAACATCTTAACTTGGAGATTTTTTTACTTGAAAGGAAACTACATAGGAATGTTAAACATAATTCAATAAAACAAAAAAAATTACTCTCCATTCCTGTAGTAAGAACAGCTACAATAGCTACTAAATAACAAATTATTTCAATTCATAAATTATGTCTCAGACATGTTCTTTTCATATGAAAGGATTTCATGCTGTTTCAAAGACCAACTTTAAACTGAATTCTTGATTGTTCTTTTTTTCCTTTCTGTACAACGTAGGTAAATCTGGTTTCTGAGCATATCTGGTGTGAGGATTTCCTAGTGAGGAGCTTTTACCTGAAAAACCTACAGACCAATGAGACACGAACAGTGACACAATTCCATTTCCTTAGCTGGCATGATGAGAAAGTTCCAGCTTCCACAAGGTCACTTCTGGATTTTCGCAGGTACAACACAAAGCCTAACAGTCATTTTAATGCAAATTTGGGGAACAACTGTGAAGGGAATACTATTATAATCCTCTATTTCTATACTGGAGAGAGATCCCTCAATTTATAACTGCATATCAAATTTGTGAAACCACAACCACACATTTTTACACAATTGTAGGCTCCCATTCTGCAATAATCATTAATTTTTTGGTAACAGGGGAGAGGGAGGTTTAGGTAATCTTCTGTATTCTCCCATAAACTAACTGTTCCCTGGCTCTAAAGACTCACTCGCCTATCATTCAGGGAATGAATGTGTTTGTTTCCACTAGTTATAGTTTTCCTATGGCTTTGCATTTCTGTTTCACTACCATTTACCTAGGTTTGCATCTTGAAGACCTTTTGTGTGGCTACCCTCTGACTCTCACTGCAGGATCTCACAAATAAATCACTGTGCAGTGTTTATATGCTAAATTCCCATTGAGTTATAGGCCAATGAAGACAAGCCAGTGGGAGCTGCATGCCTTTAAGGACCACAGGCTCAGATCGTTAGAGTTTATTTGAAAGAGGGTAGTAGTTTGGTGAGAAAGAGGCAAATTCTGACAAATAATGATCTCACAGGAATTTTTAAAGTAAGTTTATGCTTTAAAATACTGGTATCATACACAACGACAACATTTTAAACTCTTTTTCATCTTTCTAATTAAGTCATAGCATCCTTGAATGTTTACTATTAATCAAAATTTCAACAACTGAAGCCAGGAATGACAAAGATTGGAGTGAAATAATCCCACTCTGCTTGCTGTGTCTTGCATGGATGTTAATACGTTCTAGATACTCCACAGTGATAAATTTGTGGCCAGTGAAAAGAGTCTCTGAAGAGAGTTCATAATCCTGCGAGTTGCCATATATTTTTATCCTTACTGTTTATTAACCTACCTGTTTCTAAAATAATTTAAAGGTCTCAGTTGAATGCTCAAAAGCAAGGCATTTTAAGGCCAGTTTCTGCCCACCAGTAAATGGTTATAACACCCACTGAAAGCTACTTATGTATCTCAGAAGGACGATACTGGCCCTAAATCCAAATGAAGTTGGTGGGAGTTTGCATAATTGAGCACTGGAAAAATGTTACCCTTGGAATTACGAACAAAACTCCATCCCTGAGCCATCACTGTGCTCTTATGGAACATGTTCCCAGGGTTATCTTGCATATCATGGATCTGATATGCAGATGCAATTCTTGATGAAATCAGTGCGTATTTTGGTAGAGCAGTGTTCTATATGAGCTACAGTGTCTTGGTATAAAACAGTGGGAGGAAGGAGTAACAGCATTCACATAAGAAAAGAGTTGGAGTCATAACTGAGTTTTCTATGGATTTTGTTCTGGTTCCTAATCCACCTCTTAATATTACTGTAATGAGGTTTTTTTTAGCTTGATTTCCTTCTTTTTAATGGTACTATGGAATAGACTAGTGCCAATAGTGAACTATTCTGTAGTGGAAGTCTTAAAGATTTCATGCTTTGCAATATGCAACCTGCATTTCTGAATTTCCACTTAATCCTGTGCAGTGAAATGAATTATAAAATTAATTCTCTCATAATGTCCAGAGCATGGTTCCAACACGGCCTGTTTCTGCCCCTTTGCAGTCAGTGGAAAGTTTGCTGTTGATTGCCATGAAAACACTAATGGATCCATATGGCCTAATTGTCTAATGTGTTGCGCACCTTCCTTTCTCATTTATTTAATAGGAATCGAGGTCACTCAGTTCACTTCTGGATCAGATTTATAGTGAGATACAAACCCTCTCTCAAAAATGTGCAGTCTTATAATGAAGTTGTGTGGGACATGACTAACCATACTATGATGGGGTCCCACTGAACTTTAAAAGAAAAGAAGTTCACACTGAAAGGGAAAGGTAGTTCATTTGTCAAGCTTCCTACCTGAGGTAGATGTCAGAATGAACCTGTTAAGATTTAACTGAGTTTTCAGTGTCATTTAACATGTATTCTCAGCCTACCACAGCCATTCCTTGAGAACAGATTTTGTATTATAGATCCATAAAATTGAGTACATAGTAATATTCCTATGAAGAGTAATTTTTGCATGCACAATGGGTACTTTTTATGACTCAGTTTCTTGGCCATCTTGTGTTGTTTTATTAATGACAAAAGATAATACACCACTGCCAAGATAATTTATTTGAGAATTAGTTTTTAGAGTAAATGTTCTGCCCCCAAAACCTGCTGTTTAAAGTTTTACCTGTGAGGAACTATCACAACTGAGTTATAAAGTCCTCAGAATGGTACCTGACAAATTATTGACATCCCCTTATTTAAAGTGGTGCTAGTAAGTGCAACTCGCATCCCTTTAATATCTATGTCTTTATGTGCATTGAAGATGTTTGTATATATAATCTATATGGATATGTGTGTATATTTATATATTCACATACATATATGAAGTTAAGCATATACATAACCAACCCTATATTTTTAAAATTCATCACCAAGAAAAATTGGATTCCCAAAATTACCTTGCCCAGAGTCTGTGGGAATATGGATTTTATAACTATTATCAAAGTAAATTTTTCAAGTCTCATTGAAAATCGAAAGTTTACCTTTCTCTTCTTTTTCTGTATCAGACAGTGTTTTAGATGATGTTGCATTTAGCAGGTGAATCAAACCTAGAGTTAAAAATGGTTGCATATTATTGTAGTTCTTTTAGGTATAAATTGCTGAAACAAGATTATTTTATATATTAAGAAGTCCATACAAAATTCATTGCTTAAAAGGTGAGGGTGTTACAGAAACCGCTGGTCAGTTTTAACGCTTCTGGAGTCTTAATTTCATTTGGAAGAATAGACCAATCGTTATAACTCTGGACTACCTTGTTAGTCATGCACTGATATGTGTAATTAAATATTTCTTGAGCCCAGAGGGAGCACATTTACACTTTAAAGAGAGACTGCTAAGCTAAAAGATAATTAGCATCACATGTGAGGGCTTTGCTTAAAATATATATATATTATGCTATCACTTCTTGCTGTGTGCAATGGCATTTACTAACACTGCTCACTTTAAAAATGGACAAATTCTTATTTTGCCAGCTAATTAGCGGTTGCCAGTGTCATTTTTGTGATGTTGCAGCTAGTAATATGAGCCCAGTTGCATAGTCACAAAAGTGATCATTGGAAACTGTGACTCTGCTGCAGGGACAATGTGGGAAACCCCTTTTCTGAGCCTCTAACGACCTCTGACCTTTGCTTGCTGATGGTTTGCATGATGATTTCTTTTTCACTCAATGAGCCAAGGGTTGGTTTGTATTACTAATCATTCTTTTCTAAGTTAATTCTTCCTGTATATTTTATATATTTTTTCTTAAGCATTTAAGACCTTTGCTTACTGATGAATTTTCAATTTGCTCTGCTTAGTAATGGGATACTGGTGCATTTCTTAAACATTTTGATAAAATTGTAGACTAAGCTAGGAATGAGCTAGAATGAGTTTGTTTTAATATGTTTTCTGAAATGTGTGATGATAAAAATGTTTCAAACTTTATCAATAAAAAATGACAGGCATGAGGTGGATTTTCCCCAGCGTGTTTGTCTGATTTACAAATTGGATCAAAGCATTTTTTATTGAAGATATACTTTTCTCTGTACTTAATCACAACATGCTTAATATCTTCATAAAGTTGCTGTGCAGTAAAGAAAGGGACCACACAATTGGAAAAGAAATGACAAGCACTGATGTCTAGTTTGCTTTAAATAGCAAAAGTCACTCTGTCAAGGTGTCCATCAGAACGTGGAGGAGGGTAGAGAATGACCAATTACAGTTTGAACATATCTTTGTATCGAGTTACATTATAGGCATTTGAAATCTAACTTACCCTGTAGAACAGAAATAAGTATCAAGGTTAATTTTTGTTCCTGGAGTTGATTCCCAAATATCAAATTTCTCTGTTGGTTAGAAGGCTCCTGTATAAGTAGCATTAAGAGCATTAATCAAAAAATGTATCTGCACTAATTAAAAACCTTTTAAAACTTGGAGGGTAGTGGTTTTCAGGTTTTGGATGGTAATAAATTAGAAATTGTAAAAATACTCTCAAGAAAGTAGATGGAAGCACATATCTTCCACTACCACATGCTCTTCTGTGGGTTTATGTGTATTTCATAGAATGTGAATTATTCTATCACATTATCAGGGTTCATGTACTTATTAACTATTATTGTAGTAAGAATACAGGTAAAGCCCCTGTACTGAAGGCTGTATGGTTTACAAAATAAGTCAAAGACTGGGAATGGAGAAATCCTCAGTTCTGGTCCCAGATTGATTTATTATTTGCTCTGAACCCTTGAGCAATGGGGATTAATCATATTTATCTTCCACATGGTTTTTTTGTGAAGATTCATTTTTAATGCTTGTCTCTTCAAAGTGCTGTAGCAAGTGTTACTTAGTTCTTATGAAACACATATTAGAACTATCAAAACAAAAAGCAGTCAAGTAGCACTTTAAAGATTAGCAAAATAATTTATTAAGTGAGCTTTCGTGGGATAGACCCATTTCTTCAGACCATAGCCATACCAGTCTGTTCTGGTATGGCTATGATCTGAAGAAGTGGGTCTGTCCCACAAAAGCTCACCTAATAAATTATTTTGCTAGTCTTTAAAGTGCTACTTGACTGCTTTTTGGTTTGATAGTATATAGACTAGCACGGCCCCCTCTCTGTTACTATATTAGAACTGTGTGTGGTATCCTGTTAGATTCTCGTGTGACAAAAAAGAATTGTAAAAACAGAGTGGTTTGGAACACAGTTGTAACATTGGTAGCCTGTTTCGGTCAAGCTTTGGACAGCTGAAAGACTGATCTGAAGAAGTGGGTCTTTCCCACAAAAGCTCATCACCTAATAAATAATAGTGTTAGTCTTTAAGGTGTTACAGGGCTGCTTTCTTTGTTTTGTGAAGATACAGACTAACACGGCTGCCTCTCTGTGCCTTTCAAATATATATCCTTAAGTATCTTCAGGCTATGCTGTCAGCAATTTTTAAAGATAATGAATGTCTAGCACAGGAGTTTCAATACACAGATGAACAGCTAAGAACTATATGATTCAGGTGATTAGTGATTCATTAAAAACTCATAGTTGCTGGATTGCAGCTGCATACTTTGTCACACTTCTTAGCCATTATGATTCCGTTAAATAATTGCTCTTAAGTTATCACCCTAGTGTATGTAGACCTTCTTCGGAAGCTGTCTTATTAAAATAGTTTTATGGCTGAACTTCTAGTAAGATCGATGTCTAATCAAGGTTTTGATTTCTTAGAATGCTTTCCTGTTTTATCCGTTGTTCTGTTTGCCTTTTTAATGTTGGCATAAATACTTGGCATTTTTAGATAAATAATGTGTTTCACATGTCATGTATGTTTCTAGAGCAGTAACACATTTTCTAAAAATCTGCCTTAAAAGATTTTAGCTCTTTAATGTCATGTGTTCAGAATTTCAGACTGAGTGTCTTGGTTTGTTTCAACATCCTTCCATTTCTTATTTGATATGGGAATAGGCAGTGCTTTTTTATTGTGCCAGTACTTGCCAGCACTGAGTACCAGTGCCTCAGCAGCTGCAACCGTGAGATTGGCTGCGAGGAGGGCTCTGGCTGTGTACCGACACCTCTGGTTAAAAAAAAAACAAAACACTGTGAATAGGTATTACAGCATATGAGGTAGTAACCCTTTGTCTGGGCTTCAAACATATCGTTCAAATATTCTGGTTAGCCAGAAATATAGACAATAAAACGACTTCTAAATGTCGTATGTATTAAACTCTTCTGTTGAGACTACAGCTACATATAGCTTGTTGGTATTTTAGTCATCCCTATCACAAGTAATTAGAAGTATGAAAGAAGTACTTCACAGCAGCTGCTCTTTGCTTTTTTGGAAATAATCTCTTTTTCATACAAGATCACATTATTCTGACTGTAATACCTGTTTTCATTTTTGCCTTCACATAATGCATTTAAACATTTATCTGAGAAAGTTCATAAACATAAGGTTCATTTTGAAAATCAAAACCTCTATAATAGACAACCTGAGCTTCTGCCTGACTTGCAAAGAGTTTGGGAAGTGTCTTTGTTTTTTTGCTAACCAGTATCACAAAACAATGTTTGGAATTTAAATTTATTTGATATCATAGGGAAGCAGCAACAAACTTGCAGAACTTTGTATGTCACTTAGTTATTTGTTAAACATGAGCTAATCAAACTGCATATTTTCTTAAGAATAATTACAAATATTTGCTTTTTTCTTCCCACTTATGCTTTTAACAGGTGGCTTAGGAATTTGTACATATATTTATTAATATTGTCTGTTTTATTGCAGAAAAGTAAACAAGTGCTACAGGGGTCGTTCTTGTCCAGTGATTGTTCACTGCAGGCAAGTACAATTACTGAAATAGCTTTAGAGAAGTTTTGGTGTAATAAGAAATTAATGTAAATAAAACCAAATGGGCACATTAAGGGTTTAGATATATTACTAAGCCAATAAAATGATACTTTACAAATCTGGTTAAAGTGTTTATTCAGTTTTGTTCTTATGCTAGTAAAGTTGATAACCCGATTTCATGGTTAATCTGCCCTTTAATATGATTGTAGATGTTAGTTCACTAGTTCTGTTTTCTGTATTTAAAAGTCTCATGTATGGCTCTTTTATTTCAGAAATATTCTCTTGCAGTGTATTCCCAATTTAGACTAAGTGTTCTGCATTGTTAATATTTAGATTATTTTTATTTTTGTTTTTCCAGTATTCATGATGAGAGAAAATGGGGTAAAGAAAGCTGCCTGCTAGTTGGGCAGTAAACTCAAAACTTCAAACCATAAATTTCCTTGAGTCCTGCCAGTCTGATGAATGTAAATGAGAGCAGTTTGATGACTTACTATAAACCTTAAAGTAACAATGCAAATATATGTTTTTGTAGTTGAAGGGACCAGGTTATATGGAGAATGCCATGCCCTCATTCTTTTCCCACTTCCTGTCTCAGATCCTTTTCTAGACAGGAATATCAGGGAAAAGATTCTAACATTGGAAGGAAACACCAAATAGCTTACTATGTGTCCTCCATATTGGGGAAAGGGGAGGCAGCAGCATATTTTGCATGTCTCACAAGACTGCTGGGCTCATTATGGAGGCACAGGATCACATAACACATTGTGTGGTGGTATTCTCCAAGAAGACGCACACAATATGGAGGGGATCCTGTGTCTCACTGAGGAGGTCCAAGAGAAAAGTATATAATATAGAAAGATCTGTCCTTTGAAATTTTTTCAGGGCTTCTCTTAATCTAACCAATGGAAAAGCTCTCTAACATTCAGCCTAGCAGTCCTTGTTTAATTAGGTATGGTCACTGCATTGTCACTATTTGGTTGAATTAGTTAGATGCAGGCAAGGATGAGGGGGGGAAGGCTGTTTCCTTCACAGTCAGGAATTGGGTGTGGGGTAATGAGAGAGCTACAGAGCTCAGTAGCACAAGCTGCCTCTGTGCAAAAATTGTCCTTGCAAATGGTTCAGATCAAACTTCTCCCATCTACGGAGGCTTGTCAAAGATGTAGTTTCAAAACCTGTGTGTAGAGGGAGCATTATAAAGCACATTACGGAGTTGCATTTTTCTCCTGAGTAAAACCATAGACAAAGCGACCTATCAATAAAAATAATTTTGTTGATAAAAAACGAATAATCAATTGGTCCACACATGCCCATTTTTAGAAATATTGGGGAGGGAAGTGGGAAAAAGTCTATTACTTAAAGCCTTAATTATGTTTGCTAACAGCAGCCATAAAAGAACATCATGCTGCCAATTACAAGCTGCTCCCTGACAGGAACACAGGCTGCATTCAGATGAGGGAGCTTTGCCTCTTCACAAAGCTTGGTCACACATCTCCGAGGGAAGATTGGAAATACCCTTAGGTTAAAGATATTTTTTTTAGAAATCACATGATGGTATTCTCTCCCCACCCCCAGCTACTTGCAGCTGAAGCAGAATTAAAGCAGGTGGAGGGCGGGGGAGGAGGGGAAGAAATCAATAGCGAAATATATTTTGAAAGCAGACGGCTAGCTCCAGTTTCTTGGTGAAGAAAGAATTTGATCTTTAAATAATAAAATTTTGTAAGTTCTTGAATGGGAGTTGAGGAGATCAGAGTGTTACTAAAAGGCAAACGCACCACTCCTGTGCATATGCAGATTAACCTAGCTGACCACATATAAAAGAAAGCAATCATTTTTGGAGGATTCTTGATGCTGTTCTATTCCCCAGCTCTCCTGTGACTGTCCCATTGTATGATCCTTGATCTGGGATACAAGATTCCATAAGCTTGTTATGTGAACACTTTGTGAATAGAAATGGCTGCCTGTTCGAGGATTACTGACCCTTTCATAGCTATTTAATTATTTTAAAATAAACACATATTTGGGTCCATAAAATAAAGCACTGCTACCCATGTAGAACAGTAGTTAATCCTACATGAACAGCTTGTGCTAATTAAGGCCATTGCAAGCTTTCGTCCTTCTCCTCTTATTCTTGTTTCCCTCCCCATCTAACCTCTCTTCCACTGTGTGAAACAGTGTAAAATTAATGTAGCTACCTTTCTCTTGAGTCTAGATGCTCATTGATGATTTTTTCTTTCTCCCTTTCTGTTGGCAGTGACGGTGCAGGAAGAAGTGGTACCTACATTCTAATTGACATGGTTCTCAATAAAATGGCCAAAGGTGAGAATCAAAAAGCTTGTGGCTTCCTCAGTGCTGAAAGCTGTGGTAGTGTTGCCATAGTAACATACAGAGAAGTATTCACAGAAGGCACAAGAATAAATTAGAAGCAAATTGTACTCTTTACTCAGTGATCTTAAGTTTATGTTTCAGTGCTCATGTGATTTTAAGAAATGAAGATGTTTGTGAATAGTGTCTATACATATAGGCAGTTGGAACAGGCAGGACTTGTTACTACATTATTTAAATGTATTAAGAGCTAAGAAGATCTTTGAACTATATGGTAAATATTTAGCATTGTCAAATCAATAAATGGGTTCCTTTCAATGTGTCGTGTAAGCAATTCAGCGACACACCAGCAAACACAGTTACCTGCCTTTTGAGAAAGGATGTTGCAGTGAATGTGGCAATGGAATGGAATGGAATGAGATTTGGCTGATTTGCTCTGTGGACTCAGCTCTGTCATTGTCTGTTTGCCAGATTTTGGACAGGTCACTTAACTTCCCAGAGCATCCATTTTGCCTATCTGTGAAATGCATTTTTTAATAAAGGATTTTACTCCACAACTGAAAATCATAAGTCACCAGCATTATTATATACTTTTATTTAAAAAAAAAATTCTAAGGATTACCCTAGGGGAAAGATGCAGCACTCTTTTTATTCCCCAATAAATGTCTGATTATGGAAATGTTAGAGTACATGGAGAAAGTCATTGTCTGAGAAAGAGGCAATAAAGTACATAACCTACTGTGTTAAAAGTGCAATAGTATTCAGAAATGATCCACGTTAGTCATTTACTTGAGTGGGAGCACAAGCAAGCCACTGCTGAACACTTTTGAAAATCCTACCCTATGTTATAAGGACTTGGTCAGTTAACACTTTACTTGCATGTTGTACCCCTTTCACATCATTTCAATCTGTTTTATAGTCTAAAAGTGTGTGGTTTTTAGGGGTAGGGAATGTGTTTGTACTGCACCTGGAATAAATAGTAGTCTTCTGTCTTTTCATCCCTGTTTTTTACATCCCTTTTTTGGAGTTAGAGCTGTGGCCAATCATTCTAATCACATTAACCAATATTTATCAATTAAATGAAATACCTTAGTCGACATCTGATATATAGTTTAAATATTAAATTCATGTTTTGCAATTTTCTTTTTCTACTGAAATTGTCAGATCCCAGAAATAAGGATGTTCCTTTCCTTCAGATACAGGAGTTTGACATTTCTTCTCTGCATCTGACTGCTAACACGTCTCATCAAACACACACATAAAGAGCTGTATTTTGTGCCCTTGAGCATCATGTGGACTTGCTATTTATGTGAAAAGAAATTGTGTGCCTACCTTATGCCAAGTCCCAAACAGAAAATTTTCCATCAGAATGAGATGATTTTTTCCAGTCTCATTGAAAAGTGTATTTGTGTTTTGTGAAAAATATGTAGGAAATTCAGCTACTTAATACACTTACGTTTTGAGTGGCAACTTGATGTCTCCTAATAATATCTGTGATACATGGTAAAACTGATGTACGCTGCTATTAAATATTTGTTATACTCATTTCAGCCTTCAGCCAGGAGAGGATGTGATGAAAACTAGATTTAAAATATATGAAATGTGCTTGCAGAGAGAAATAGGTTAGAAGTATTTTTTAGCATTGGGATTTCAAACACTTAAGGAAGGGTTGACTTTGTTGTAAGAGCACTAAAGAATGCCATTTATTGACTCCATTGTACCATGTAATGTCAAATTCCATTTTAAGTGTGGGCTTAGTGTTGCACAATACAAGACAAGTCATGTGAAACTGGCCAAAGAAAGGAGTCACAGGGCTTTTTAGATTGGTCACCCCCATTTTGTTCTTGACCTGCTCCCCTTTGCCAATGGGGGTGTGCAATTTGAAATCCTCTGACCTGGTGCTTTGGCTGTAGTTTAAATGAAAGATCAAAGGGCAAAGCAGGCATCTCAACCCTGCTGAGGTGGGCCTTTCCCAGGCTGTCACACTGTGAGGCAGCCAAAGGTTTTGTTCTGACAGGAATCTAGGCCCAGTCTGTGAGGCCTACGCCTTCTTTGTCTGGCCTGAGAAGTTTGAGGCCCAGGTTGAGGATCCAGTGTTCATCAAATGATCAAAGGCCTGAAGCCCTGGACATGAAATCTTTCTTTCCATTTCCTTTTCTTAAAGAATGAATTGCACGAGTACCAAAGAATGCCATTTCCAAAGCTTTTATGTGGAGGGCTAGCACTAACTTTAGAGTCCTTCAATTCTAAGCAGAAAAATGTAAGTGCACTTTCAATCTGGGCCCAGCTGCAAGGCCAGCATCTATGAAGATTTCTTTCAAAAAGGCTTTTAAGGATTAAGGCTTCAGTCTTTCAAAAAAAAAAAGACTTTTAAGAATAATTTGAGTTCTTGTTCCACTGTCTGGTTTATTAGAAAGTAGACAATAATGCATTTTTAAATCAATGTAAATAGAGGACTATTTAGTTTCAGCAGTGGGAAAGTAGAAAACAATCAATAAAACATTTTGGCTCTTTAGTGGGGTATTTAATGGGGCAAATTTAGAAAAGGGAGCTCCTTTTTCATGGAACGATTTACTTTTCTACATTTGAAATGGCTTCTTTGAGACATTTAACGGTAAATGCTTTTATCGTTTAAAATTTCCACTCTAATCACATCGTAAATTAGTGCTAATACTTCTGTTGTAAGTTCAGATCCGCTGTTACTTGCAGCTGCTCAGAGTTGCACTAAACTATATTGTTTTATGCACTTAAATCAAACAATTGATTATTAAAATTATTCAAATTTATGGCAGCAGAAATCAATTGGCAAGAATTTCCTATTCCTTGATAAGTGATACAGCTGCAGTCATACAACATTTGCCAAATTAACCTAAACATCCACACACACACCAAAAAACTCCCAGACTAGTAGTACAGTACGTCAGTGATGTTTGCGTGGGTACATTAAAGCTAACACTGATCATAGAAATGGCACTGCCAGAATACTTTTGTCATAAATGTTAAGGATTTCCTCCTGCATTCTGTGTTTGAGTAGAGGGCAGGGCTTATGAAAAGATCTCATGATGCTGAGGGAAGCGGTATGCTGAGTAAACACATTCCAGTCCCCAGTTACCATTGTTATTCAAACAACTTCAGCATGCATTTTTGGGTGTCCCTTTGACTATGTACATCATCACGAAGGATTTCCTGCTGGGCTGTCTGTTTGTAATTAATTATGACGGACTCTTTATTATAAATATAGTGGCTGTATCTGTGTTTTGTAAAATCCATTAGTTTAAAGGTGCCATGTCAAATAATCTAATTGTATAAAATTGGAATAGTAAAACAGATGATGATGATGGCATTCATTCTGTACCAAATTTTCAATATGAGCAGTCTCTTCAGCTTTAGTTTTATGCTCTGCAGTCACTCATCACTCAGATCAAAAATGTCCAAAGTATTCCTCTAGCTTGGAGTCAGTGAAAAGTTTTATATTTAAGTTTATTCTTATATCTAACAATTCCAGTAGCTTCAGTGCTATACTTTGCCATCCAGGTATTTTTGCTGCGTGCATTGGTTATATTATTCCTTATGCAGAACAGTGTTATAATGGGAACCTAATCCAGCTCCTGTTGAAGTCAATAGCAAAATTCCCATTGAGTTCTGTTGTCTCTGGTCTAGTCTTACTGAAGGCTCTAGGACTTGACAGCTCTAAATGATGGTATTCCTTTTCAATTAACAGTGGACTGTTAAGGGAGGTACAGAAAAGCGCACAGAGAATGCCACTTTTTCAGTTGCCAGATACACATTTTTAGTCCAAGCTTTGCTCTTGAGTGAAAAGTTTAGAGGTTTCCTTTCAAATCAGTGTGCACTTTCAGTGTTTGAATGAGGGAAGAAAATGACAGTTCGTGGTCTTTTGATGATGAGAGAATGCTTGCTAGAATGCATTTCAGAGGCCATTTCCTGTTATGAATTGCAACATTCTTCCTCAGATGTTCATACTAATTCAGCAGGAGTTTGTTTAGCTGTTTCTTACAGGGCTAGAGAAGCTGATTTACATAAAATAATCCATCTTAACTTCCTCCCAAAGCTGCAGCAAATCTGAACTGCTTGGGCTTTTCATTTTTGAAAACTCAGAAGAACTTCAGTATTCTTCTCTTCCTCACCTTTCTTTTCTGCCCTTCTTCATTCTGGTAGTGACCAGAAGTGTTGAAATACTGCAAGAGGCTATTATTGGAGTATTTCCTGGCAGGATGAAAGAAAAAAGGAATCTGAAGGAAAATTATATGAGACTTCCAGTTTTGTTTTCCTCTTCCAAGACTAGGTCTGGATAGTGCAGATAATTATTTGAATTTTGGAAAGTAATTGCTTGTGTTTTGAAGCCATTAAAATTTAGAAGTGGGAAAATGCACAGTTTCAAATTCTGTTGAAATTCATTATACGTTTCAGAACATGAAAACCAAAGTAAAGATTGGATGTAGCATAGCCAAACTCAGTGAATCCTCTTCCAAATATGGAAGCTACAAGGATTCCTTAGTTCATCTTATCATTCATCACTACCAACAGAAATATGCTGAAGTATTTAGCTAAACTGATCCCTTTTCACTAGGGTCTTTTGCTTATTTATAACACAGCTCTAGCAAGCATAGTAACCTGGTCGGGTCACCTGACCTCCACTGAGAAGAAGCCTGTATAAACAGGGTGGCCATATTTCCCTAGGCTAAATATGGGACACCCTGGGATGATGCCTTTCCTGACACCCAAAATACAGTGCTGTCCCAGCCAAAATGGGATGGATGGTCACCTCACGTATACAAGGCTAATACTTGTATACATAGTATTTTAGATTGGATTTAATGTGATTATTTTTATGCTCTTGTATAAAGATTAAGCCAAATTCTATTTTCCAGTTACAGTAATGTAAATATGGAGCAACTTCTTGGTTCTTCTGTACTGTCAATCTGAATTTATACTGGGGTAAAAGACAGTAGATTTAGTTCCATGAGCCGGTTTCCATTGTAAACACAGAATTTATGGAGTGTGTATTACATTGTTGATGGACTAAATATAGTTTAAGGAGAAGACTGTCATTATTTGTTTGATATGTCAGAGACTGTGAAGTGGAACTAGAAAGTGGTGGAGCTCCTGTGAACAATTTAGGGTAGAAAAATTCTTGAGTTTCAAAATAGGCAGTTGGGATTTGTTTGTTTTTGTCTTTTATGTTTGATTCCTCTCTCTCTCTCTCTCTCTCTCTGTGTGAGTGTCTGTGTGGTCAATAATCTCTGAAATGTTACACCTGCTTTTTATGGAGAGACAAGGTAGATGAGGTAATAGCTTTGACTGGATCAGCTTCTGTTATGAGAGAGAAAGAAGCTTGCAACATTACATAGAATTCTTCAGTCTTACACCTCTTCTTCAGTCTTTTTCTGAAGACAGTTCTTTGCATCCATGCATACGTATTATATATTAAACAGAGCAGTTCTACAAGTGAGTTGGTTTTATGTAATGTAATTGGCAATGAGTTTACCAGGAAACACAATTAAGTGACATTGCTTGTTGCTGGCATTCCTACCACATCAAAAACTACACAGGAAGTGTTGCCCCAAGCCACAGGCAGAAGTGCACAGTGGACATCTAGGTTGATTTTTATTAATGATAGAGCCTTCCAGGAAAGGCAAACTTGTGCTACTTAGGGCAAACAACTTGAAGCACATTTTAATTCTATAATTTTCTGCTTTTAAATAACACATTTGGATGAGTAGCATACCATTTATAACTTTTTGAATGGTTGATTGGTGATGTAAATAGTGCATTAATAATAAAGAAAACAAAATCTATGAAAATCCTGAGCATTTCAGCAAGTTTCTACTGAAAAATGAGAGAGAACTCACTGGAAAGGTGGTGGTGGTGTTTTATAGTTCCCTGAGCACATTCTGAGGACTGATTGTGCTGATGTTTTCCTTTATGATGTACAGACGTTGTAAATGAAACACAAACAAGTTATTGATGTGATTTTTTTTTCTTTTAGAATGCTTTCAAGTATATGGTCACAGATGTAGCTCTGTGGGAGATGTTTTGTGAAACTCCTGTGCAATTCTGGTAATTTTACAGAAGGCTCTTGGGATTGAAAGTATGATAGAAAGCAATCCTAATTATTCAGGGTATGGGGCACATGAATTGTGAAGAAAGATTGATCAGACATGGACTATATCTTGGGAAAAGAAAAGCTAAGGGGGTCCCCATAGCGCTTTGGAAGATCCTGAAAGGAATGTATTGATGCCAGTAAGCAGCTTGAGATAGTAACTAATTTGAAAACAAGAGGTCATTGACTGAAGCTGAGGAGGAGACAAGCATATAAGGAATTTGGGCAGCATTTCTTTACACAAAGGATAGGTTAGGATATGGAACAAACTGAAAAAGCCGGCTATAGAAGTAATGTGCTATCAGCTCAGTAAGCAGCTGGGCAAATATGTGGAAAATGAGGTAAATACAGAATGAAGAACTACATTTTCGCAGTTAATCTTATGCAGTCAATCCAGAAGATGGATTTTAAGAGAAGTTTTTAAGTGACCAGATGGTAGTCCTCTGGCTTTAAAGTTACAATATAGTTTATGACACTGAAGTATAATTTCTGTGCAAGTTTAAACCAATTACATTTCAAGTGTTCATAGACTTACCCAGAATTATTGCATATCTTCCTCAGTTCATTCTGTGTAGTATCTCCTAGATCCTCTGCCACTGGATAATGTACTCTCAATAGAAAACCAGAATAAAACAAATACAACTTTTGCAATTGAAAGATCTGTATGGGCCAGCAGCATCCCAGTGATAGTCTGTGTAATGCATATGTGCACATTCCAGTATTGGGTCCAAGAAGGAGCAGAATTTTTTTTTTTGAGCAAACCACTAAGCACAGCACTTGATTCAACAATTGCCTTCCAAGTGACAAGCCTACCTCTTCTGGCACAGATGCTGGAAACATTGGATTGTTCCAAATCATAACATTTTGAAAGAGCTAAGGTGGGGTCATAGAGTACCCTGTACAAATTTGATTTAGAGTTGCTCATACCTTTGAAATACAATCCATTTGTATGCGTGTATAAGGGAATGTATTATGGAATGCTACATAGTTCATGCTGATATGAGTTTGAAAGGGTTGTGTATAGCTGTTCCTGTTAAAACAAAAAAGCAGTCAAGTAGCACTTTAAAGACTAACCAAATAATTTATTAGGTGAGCTTTTGCGGGACAGACCCACTAGTTCACATCGTAGCCATACCAGAACAGACTCAATATTTAAGGCACGGAGAACATCACCTTGATCATTTTTTTCTGATTTGTCCACCTTGATTACTGTAAGTGGTCTTCCCTGTGCCTGTTAGTATGACTGTAACATTAATCATTAAAGCACTATGGATTTTAAGAATAATCTTCTGTTACCTGCATCTACTGTTCAAGTACAGTAGCTAGGATGGACTCTTGTAAAAAGCAGAGGACCGTCACCTCCCACTGAGTGGGAGTATCTAAGTGTTAAAATAAACCCAGTCCTGAAAACAGTAGAATTTGTTTGGCTTGGTACAAGTCAACATGCCTTAACATCCAATTAGTAATGATTGGCTTCTGCGTTTTCATGCTGTCCATAAACTGTGTATGGCAGAGTTAACTCTAGCAGTTATCGCAAAACTTGTGCAAATTTCATCTCTGCAGTTACTCAATCTTCTGCAGTGTCAAAGGATATTGGCTTAAAATTGACATGCCAGTACACACCCTCAAAGCCCTACAAGATGGTTGAAATTGTGGTAATTTAGAGTGGGTGCCAGTATGTGGATGCCCTCTACCCCATATATTTTATATATGGGATGTACAAACAGACCTGTGCTTGATAACTAAAATACTTTTCCTTCAGAATGCATGATAACTTCAACATACAGTATTATCAAATGTTAATAAAGATGTATATTATAATGTTATTCTATAGCATAGTAATATTTGTGTCATGCAAATTTTTAAATTATTTTTCTTTTCCTTTCCCTTTGTACATGCATACTTCTCTTGTAAATTGTGAAAAACAGATTGATTGCAGATTTGAAAGAAAAAAAATTTGTGTCTATATTGACTGGACAAGAAGGTTTCTAATAGGATTAGAGTAAAATGTATTGCATCTGGATTGAAAAAGTGACTATGACCCACCAATTCAGTCTAATATTCTTATTCCCCTCCTCAGATATGCACACTGGAATGCACTTTTTACAACAGAGTGGGGTAACGGGCTTTCACTGAAAACTCCAGTTTGTATCTGTGATCTCCTGTATTAACCTTAAAAATTTGTTGGATTTTCTTTTCCTCCTATAAAGGGTTACAGCTTCACTTACTCTATGCTTAGGCTTGTCTTTGTTTACACTCTACAGCAGATGAAGCAAATGAGAACTGCTTAATTTTTTATAATTTCTATCCATCCCCTTGATTTAATTTTTTTATGCTAAGACTATATCTAGATTGCTGAGAACGGTCAGGAAAAGATACACAAATTGTGCAGCTCATTTGCGTATCTTTTGCCGACAGTTCTGTCAGGAGAGGCTTTTCCGACATTTTGCTTGCCCACAAAGGGCCACATATCAGAAAAAAACCCTGTGTTGAGACTTCCCTTCTTCCTTGTGGAATGAAGTGTACAGGGGTGCCAACAGAACACTCCCGACCAAGAACTTTTGTTGACAGAAGCCTGTGCTCTAGACATAATTGTTCTAAATATTGTTCACAAGTGTATTTTCTTTCACTTGTGTATGAGACAAGACAGAATAAGGAAGAAAGAAGAGGTCTCCCTCCCTCCCTGCAGGGTCTTTGATAGCTGGCAATGGTGCCTTTTAGCCTTGCCAATGAGGTATCCCCTTATATTGGAGAGCCTGCCTTGGGGGCCATGTCTCCCAAAAAGCATGACTTCTGCCTCCTGGGCTCCAGCCCTAAATTGTGCCTAGCTGTGTTGCACAGGTGTGCCTTTTTTATTTAGGTTCCATGTGGTTACTTTCATATTTCCTTCCAAAGTGCTGAAAAGAACAAACAAGAATAAGTCTCATATGTTGTTGGATTTGGAGTTATTGCTGGGGTGCCATCAAAACTAATGGTCAGTGAACTGGCAATATTCTCCCAATATATACATACTCTATGTTCAGACATCTGACTTTTGTTGCTGTCATTATACTTCCGTCCTTTAAAGTTTTTTTATGTATACTATTTTTCACCATTTCATAACATTACAAAAATGATACTCCAAAATGATTTTTTCATGGCATATCTGACAGACTGCAAATACAGCACAATGCATGTCTGAAGCTAAAAGGTTGCCAGTCAGCAGCATCTTACAAATATTAATTTGATCTTTTTCAGCTTCTAGCAATATCATTGAGAAGAACTGTCCTATGAGCTCTTCAGGACTGTTTCCTTGTAGATTTTAAAGACACGTTTTAATGGGACCTAACAAGATCCTTTGCCCTTAATGAACTAATACAAAATCTTTATTATATAGTAAATATAAAAGGGTACATTAAAGAAGAAACAGCTCACAGGAATGAAATGTAACACCTACAAGGCACAAAAAGAAAAACATAACAGGTCATTTTCTGTATTCTCTTTAGTATTCCATTTTTCTTCTAGAAAAACAAGAAGTCTTGTGGCACCTTATAGACTAACAGATCTTTTGGAGCATAAGCTTTCGTGGGCAAAGATCCGCTTCATCAGATGCATGAGTGGGGGTGGTGGTTTCAGAGGGGTATTTAAAGAGTGGGGTCCCAGTAAGAGGGAGGGCCAGAGCTGACAAGGTCTATCCAGCAAGGTGGAAATAGCCCAGTATCAACAGCATTTATCAAAAGAGGAAACAACAGTTCAGATCAGACGGGGGATGTGAGCCTTTGTCAGAGTCTAATGGGGAGCTATTAGCACCCAGAGCAGAGAAACTGTCCTTGTAAACTGTGAGCCACTCCCAGTCTCTGTTTAATCCATGGTTAATGGAGTCAAATTTGCAAATAAATTGCAGCTCAGAGATTTCTCTATCCATTTGATTTTTGAAATTTTTTTGTTTCAAGACTGTCACCCTTAAACCTGCTACTGAGTGTCCAGGGAGTTTGAAGCGTTCCCCCACAGGCTTCTGTACATTACTGCTCCTGATGGCTGATTTATGTCCATTTATTCTTTTACGTAGAGACTGTCCAGTTTGGCCAATGTAAATTGCAGTGGGGCATTGCTGGCACATGATGGCATGTATTATACTAGTAGATGTGCAGGTAAAGGAGCCTCTGATGGTATGGTTGATGTTAGGTCCTGTGATGATGTCACTGGTGTAGATATGTGAGCAGAGTTGGCAGCGAGGACTGTTGCAGGGGCTGGTTCCAGGCCTAGAGACACTGGTTTGTGATTTGTAGTGGCTGGTGAGGATTTGTTTAAGGTTGGCAGGCTGTCTATGGGCGCGGACAGACCTGCCTCCCAAGGTCTGTGAGAGTGAAAGATCATTGTTCAGGATGGGTTGCAGATCACTGATCATGCGCTGGAGAGGCCTTAGGTGGGGGCTCTATGTGATGGTCAGTGATGTTCTCTTGTTTTCCTCGTGAGGCCTGTCTTTTAGCAGGTGGCTTCTAGGTACCCATCTGGCTCTATCAATCTGTTTTCTCACTTTCTTAGGTGGGTATTGTAGTTTGACTAAAGCTTGGTATTTGCAAGTTTGACTCCATTAACCATGGATTAAACAGAGACTGGGAGTGGCTCACAGTTTACAAAGGCAGTTTCTCTGCCCTGGGTGCTAATAGCTCCCCGTTAGACTCTAACAAAGGCTCACAGCCCCCTGTCTGATCTGACATGTTTTTTGCTCTTTTGATAAGTGCTGCTGATACTGGGCCATTTCCACCTTGCTGAATAGGCCTTGTCAGCTCTGGCCCTCCCTGTTACTGGGACCCCACTCTTTAAATACCCCTCTGAAGCCACCACCCAACTCATGCATCTGATGAAGCAGGTCTTTGCCCACGAAAGCTTGTGCTCCAAAATATCTGTTAGTCTATAAGGCGCCACAGGACTTCTTGTTGTTCTTGAAGTTACAGACTAACACGGCTACCTCTCTGATACATTTGTTTTCTGTTGCTTTTTCTTACACAGCTCATCATTTCTTCCTTGGGGATACAATGGAAGTCCTAATAATCCCATGTTTGTAACCTCACACTCCAGTGTCACAACTATTTAAATAGCAGTATAGATTATCTATCTAGTGCTCATCAGCATACTAACTGAGCACCTCACAACCATGAATGGATTTTGTCAGAAACAGCCTTAGGCATTTTGCCACTCAAGGTGGAAGGTGTTTCCAGACTTTACCCCTCGGGTGTTGACCCCTGGAGCCACCTTGATTGCCCACCCTTAGAGCAGACCTGGATTATATTGTCAGCAGTATTTCATTTTCCAGATGATGAATGAAGAACACAGGAGCTATGTCTACACTACAGACATGTTTCGAAAGAAGCTCTTCTGGAAGATCTCTTCCGTAAGAGTTTCTTTCAAAAGAGTGTACCCACACACAAAAGAGTACATCAAAAGAGTAATCTGCTCTTTTGAAAAAGAGTGTCCACACAGCCCCCACTCTTTTGAAAGAGCAGGCCAGGGATTGAAAATGAAGACTGTTCTTTCAAAAGAAGGGCCCTGCAAAGCGTCTACACGTGTTTTCTTTCGAAAAGAGGTGCTCTTGCTGAAATGGGAAAGAAAGAGTGATTTCGAAAGCAGCACCACATTCTTTCAATTTACTTTCGAAAGAATGCTTTTTTTGTGTAGACACTCCATGGGCTCTTTCACAAGAGCCCCCTTCTTTCAAAAAAACTTGCTAGTGTAGATGCCATCAGGGTAAATGATTTCCCTAAGATCACACAGGAAATCTGAGTCACCCTAACCTCACCTCCCTGTAATCTTCTTTGTAAATAAATACAGATATGGTTTACAAAATTTTTGTCTTTTTCTAGGACATTTGCTGATTGGTCTGAAAGTGAATCCCAGTATGAGTGTCTTCCAAAGAGTGACACAGATAGTTAGCTCAGTAAAGACTCTGGGCCCATTATAGGGCTTTTGCTCTTGCCTTCAGAGGGAGCACGTGTGAGGATACTGTGTAATAAATGAAGTCACCTTTTAGTTGTTCAGCAACTCCCTGTAAAGAAATGCTGCTGGTGTCAGGGACTGTATGTTATGTGTTTGTACAGTGCACAACACACTTTGACCCCAATACTGACTGGGCCTCTGGGCACTACAGTTATATAATTAATATTAATACCCTGTTTGTTTAGATATTGGGAGTTGCCTGTGGGAACCTCAGAGAGCCTGTTGCTCTCTATATATGCCTATAGCTCATGTCTATTAATTATTATTACGGGATACTGTACTAATGTGACTTTCTACCAGTCAAACATTTAATCATTTGGGAGCTACTGATCTGCAGCACCAGCTGCTAAATGTCAGTACCTATACTGCTGCCCAGAGGAGGAGCAGGAGTTGGAGGAGGGTTGACCCTAAACCTCAGAAACTATTTCTCTCCTTAGGGCAAAATATAATTCAACAAGCATCTTTTCATGTTTTCTCTATCTTTAAGCTGCTAACATTCTCTGATGTGGCTTGTTTGACCCTTCACTGTAAATGCTGTGATCTTTTAAAAATGTTAGTGCTAATTACTGAGGCTGAATTCTGCCCCTTCACTGATGCTGACTATTGGTTTCTGATCTGTGATACTACTGACCTCATTGAGACTCAGGTAACGCTCAGCATAAACAGGGATGACAGCAGTTAAGGTGTATCCTGTAAAAATAGTCACAAATTCACATCTCATATTACTGCTTCTGCTACTACAGTAGCTACCCTCACATTAAATTTTGCTCTTGGCTACATATAAAATAAACACAGAAATCGCTTGTTAAAAAGCAGCCTGTGTCAAGCAGTGACTGAATTTATTTCATGGAAGACCTTGGCTATGAGGTAAAATATGGAGGAAAGGACAGTTCTTTATCCAGTTTAGATATTGCACTCTTCACTTTATTTCATGAAGCCACTGGCATTATATGACAGAGGGACAAGTTTTGGTAAAGAACCTTGTATTATTGACATATTTTGCTTTCTACTTTCTCAGTTATCTGTGGTAGAACTGGAGCCAGTGCATTTTACCCTTCCTTGTATGATGCACGTTGTTTCCAAAGACAGCATACTGATATCTCTGTCTGTGGTGTGGATAAGCTAATGGCCTAGGCAAAATATGTCAATATTTACGTGTCCTTAGAGTCATAGGTTCAAGCCTGATTAAGGTTGATTAAATTCTTCTTTTTTCCGCTATAGGTAAATTGAGCTCCCTGTAGTTTGTGTGTGAGCCATTCAGATGAAACCTGTAAAAATCTGCAGTTCTTTCAACTCCATGTTCATGTTGAAGGATTCCATGGCAACAAACTGTGTATGAGCAGGATTTTGACCTAGTGTCCTTGGATAGGACTTCCCTTTCTTCCAGTACAATGCCTTCTTTCCCAGGCATATCATTAAGGCCATATGCAAAGTGCTTTTGTATTCTCACAGATATAAATTGCTTCCTATTATATTAGTTTTCTGCATTTCCAGTTGGAAAGGGAAACCTCAAAGTGAAAAACATCCTGAATTTATGTCAGGTGTGTCACTAACACGATTATCATTAAAAAAAAAAAAAGGTCATTTAGACATCCTTTGATTTTGAACTGGTGCCCATCTGTCCTTTGTACCTTTAAAAAATCTTCTCCTTCGTCTAGTGTTGTAAAATGAGCAATTCCAATTCAGTGGACCTTACATAATATGCTGCCAGTCTGACATATGTAGAAATGAAAAAGAACCCTAAACATACTGAGTTTTAATAGAAGAATAGTGATATATATTTAATTTGGTTTTGGCTCAATAAGGGAAGAGATGTAAAAGGTGTGATAGTGGTTTGTGACAGAAGGAGGTTAGTTTGCACAGAGAGAAAATACCAATGTTACCTCTTACCATATATCTCTTCGTCTTTAACTCCAGATGTTCTTGTTTTTTTCCTTCAAAGCAGCAGGCCATTTTTATAGTCCTATGTTCCCGTGATCCATCTCTGTAGACATTTATGTACACCATAGCCTCTATGCCTTTCCCAATTGTGAGGGGTTTTTTAAGCAGCAAAGGAATTTGTCTGTTCCTCTACCTGTAAGAGTCTTTTGAGTAGGTAGTAATATGTGTGTCTTGGGGAAGGCAAAGGGGTACTCTGATTGTATTTCATTATCTTCCCTCCTCTGTCAGCTAACATATTCTATGCCTAGTAATGGTGTCTACACTTAACTCCACACCATCTGATCTTCCAACCACTTATGCTCTGATTCATCACAACACTTAACTGAATCTCCCTAATTCAGTAGTACAGGTTGAACCGCTCTAGTCTGGCATCCTCGGGAGCTGAGCAGTATTGAAGGAGAGAATTTGCTAGACCTTGGGAAGTCAATATTGTCTAGTAGCATCACCAACATTTAGGGGGTAAATCAGAGCTAAATAACATCACAGAACACGGAGAGCCGGAACAGGTGGCTGTAAACAAACTTTATAGGACCAATGGCCACACCCATTATAAGTGGACAGTCGACTAATTAAAATCATGCTGAATTACAGATGCTGCTGATAGAGAGAGTGGCAGATTAGAGAGGTTCAACCTGTACTGCTCACATACTTTTCTTTAATCATGTGCTTAACTGCTTTGCTGAATCAGAACCTTATTTCTAGATACAGTGCACACTACCCATGCTTGTGGCTGATAGTAGATAAGCACTCTGTTGAGCAGGAAATGTTCATTGCATCAGCACCATAATTTGTACAATAGAAAGGAAGGAAGCAAATGACTTGTTTTTTTGTACTTCTAAGATTTTTCTGGATGCTGATTCTCAAGAGGCTTGATAAATATATATTGTAAGAATCCACATTTACTCAACATGGAAATTTCCACAAAGAGGTGTATGGAAGTCAGCCTGAACATTGAACAGTATCCTCGGATTCCTGAGCAAACCTTTTGCCCCACAGATTACCTTGACATTTTAATTTTAATGCCTCAACATAGAGGCTGCCATCCTTTGTAAAAATTATAGGTGGGAGTTTGAAAATGTACAGAATCAACCTGACTTTTCTTTCACTGTCGTTAAAGGTGAAACTCTGAAAATCCTTCCCTCTCTGTGGAGGTGGAGATTAAGGTGCATGCTTCCCATTACAGTTAAATAGTCTCCTTGTAAAAAAAGGTGCTTCTGTTTTGCAAACAAGGCAACTGTTGTTTGCAGTTTCCTGTGGTGCAGTCTTCACCAGAACTGATGCTTTCTGTGGAAATTCTAGCAGCATCTGGTGGGGTTGTGATGTGATGTTGTTATTTATTGTGCTTTGGGGGAGGTTCTTTCCTTTTGATCCATTGAGGAGAGCTTTATTTTTGTCTTAAATGTCTTTCTACTTTATCATCAAACAGCCTCCAGTAAATTCCTGTGCAATATTCTGCACATGTTGCATTTCGACGGAGCTGTCTTTCTGTTGCAGACTTCCAACAGGAATAATACTGTATGCAGAGATATCAAGGGGCAACCTTTGACCAATCCTTGATGTGCTCATTGTAGAAATAAAGTTCTATTTCTGATACGGATAAAGAAATACTCATTTTCAGGAAAGCATGAAAAACTGATCCATTTTCTTAACCTTGGTGATTTATTAAAGATTTTCTTGGTTCCTCCCTTTGCATTAAAACAAAATTAAGCTGTTTATTTTAAATTGGCTTTCTTGAGTGTTTTGAGTGTGAGCTTTCCTGGAAAAGTGCTATTGAACTGTAGGACTCTCTCTCTCTTAAAGAGGATGTTTATGCTGTTTACATTATCATAAACCTGACTCCAGTGGCTTTGAGACCTTATGTGATTATGTTATGCACCTCATGTGATTTATGGTGCATCTTTTTAAATGGGATAGAACTGATAATGGTAAATGCAGGTACTTAATACTATGTATATCCCCTGTGCTGGCAATGGGGCATCTGACAGGAGTAAGCATTGCCGGGATGGGCTGGTAGCTTCTAATAAATATATTCTGCTGTTGGGAAGTATCTGTTTAGGCATCTCTGAAGAATTTTTTCTCTGGGTTTTCTTGAATTAATGCTAATCAAAGCCGCCCTTTTCTTTTCCTATGTGAACACAAAAATTGCAATTGCCTGCCTACTCTGCTGAGGGATGGATGTAATAATTTTCAATTGGACTGTTAGCCTAAAGGGAAGCTGATAGCAGGAGATTGACAGATGCAGCATGTATTATCTTTTGCTCTGAACTCAGCCCAATTTGTGGTTTGTTACAGGTGCTAAAGAGATTGATATTGCTGCTACCCTGGAGCACTTGAGGGACCAGAGACCAGGCATGGTCCAGACAAAGGTACTGTCAATAAATCTATTGGAATTTTAAATACTTTTAGCATATTGCACTGTTATTTTCATGATAGAAGAGAGAGGGCATGACCTAATTTCACACAAGTCGCTTGCTGGCGACTCTGACTCCCTACCAACTGAGGTTTATTTATGCTGAAGATTTATCTAGGCTACTTTCTTCTGTGGTTATTTTTGTAACATCTTCCACATCTATCTTGATTAACATATATAAAAGACAGTCAAGACACCAATCTATAGTCTATTAAAGAAAATGCATGCTTAAAAGAAGAGCTCTGGAGCCCACAGCGTGGGAACATGGAAAACAAAGAGCAGTGGCACGGTCATGATTAAGTAGGTACTGATGGAAATATCTGCAATGTATGGGAAAGTTGTTGCTGGGTAGTTGTGGAACTGATGGTTTTCTGTAGCAGACACTATTCCATAACTTTTCTTGAGGAAACAATGGAATCTTCCCAAAGCCATTCATTTCTGTTCCCTAACGAACCTGGGGAAACCAGTGTTGAAGAACTATTAAGGATATTTTGTGCCATATCAGCAGGTGGAGGAAGAATGATTGACTAAACATGAACTTAATACAGCTTTGATGCTTACTTTGCAGAATAAAAACAAGCTTAGAAGCAGTTTCCTAACATTGTCAAATCTCTTTTTAGACTTTCACTGTATTTTTATAGTAGTTTGTGATTAACACAGTTCTGTATTGTACAGTATTCACAGTTTCTTAAATCTCTGATCCCTTATGGCATGCTTATGGTTTGAAATGAAGTGTGTAATTGACTATAGTACAGGCAGTCCCTGACTTATGAACCCATCACATCTCATAGAACTGGAAGGGACCTCAGGAGGTTATGGAGTCCAGTCCCCTGCCCTCTTGGCAGGACCAAGCACCATCCCTTTATTTTTTTTTCTATTTGCCCCAGATCTCTAAATGCCCCCTCAAGGACTGAACTTACAACTCTGGGTTTAGCAGGCCAATGCTCAAACCATGTACTTATGGCCAACTTCCAGCTTGCTGCCCCCACCCCCTGCATGCCCCAGCTCACCTCCCCCAGCAGGGGGATCCAGCTGCACACCTGGGGCTCCCATTCAACCCCCGCAGACCTGGCTCCAACCTCCTGTGCCCCAACCCCCCCCACACCTGGTCCTTGACCTCTCCCACTGGGACCCAACCCCCCTCAACCCCTGTGTGGCCCCAGATCACAGCCCCCGCCCCCGCACCCCCAGTGTGGCTGGCTCAGCATGAGTGGAGCTCCAACCTGCCCCCACTCAAGCACCCTGACCCAGTGAACCCCTCTTCATCCTCTCCCCCACCTGGCTCAACCCCCCCCATGGCCCCAGCTCACCCCCCCATGCATGGGGCTCCAACCCCAGCCCGTGCCTGGGGCTCCAACCCTCTCCACCCAACCACCCTGCCCCGGTGCACCCTCCTGTTCAACACCCCCACCTGGCTCACTCCCCTACCCCACACTTGGGGCTCCAGCTGTCAGCTGCCACTGGTGTGTGCAGGGGTTCTATCCCCCCTGCCAGCTCAACCCACCCCTGCTCCAGTTCACCCCCATTCAGTCCCCCCTCCTCCTGGCTGAACCGACCCCATCCCCAGCTAACACCCCCCGGCACACACTGAGCTGTCAGCTGCCAGTGTGCACGGGGCTCCAGCTGTCAACTGCTGCATGTGCATGAGGCTCTACCTCCCACCACCCCTGCCACCCTAACCCACCCCAGGCTTAACGCCCCTGCCCCCTCCCAGGGCCCAAACCCAATCCCTCCCCAACTTACACAAAAATCAAGGTACACAAGGATTTCATGGAACACAACCCGAGTGTACATCTCAGGATTACAGTATTAGAGTATTTCTAATTTATGACCAAACGGAGTTATGACCAGATGTTCAGAACGTAACCTGTTCATAAGCCGAGGACTATCTGTAGTCAGTTTGTAACTTTTGCTTTGCATAACTCTGGGGTTCAGCTGCATCACAAGCTCTTCTTCTACTCTAATTTTCAAATTAGAAAAAGAAATAGCATATAGAATCTAATTCAGCAAATCTTTGATTCATCGAGAAAATGTAAATCCTGTAAATGTAACTCCTTATTCTGCCACTCCTTTCCTTTGGTGTAGAAGGGTATGTTGTCCTCTGTGCCAGCACCAACACCAACACCTTATACATACCCTCCCCACCCCCCGCCACCACACAAAAAAGTCCCTAAACTACAGGGTAGGGCATGGAAAGTAAAGTTCTCTGAGTTTGATCAGTTAATCGCTGGAAATCTCACCAATAGTTAAATGTCATTATGGTGTTCTGCCCTTAAATGTGTACCTGGAGAACCTTCCCTAATAAAATTACTTGGGTGCTTGATCTATTATGAAAAGCATCAATACACTGCTCCTCTCTCTTGTTTCTTCTTTCTCAGAAAAGCCTATATCACTTATTCAGGCTAGCATATTGAAAATCATAAACGTCTGGTTACAGGCCCATGCTATGTTATCCTCAGCAATTTATTTGTTTATTTGTATTTAAACAAACCCTTGTGCTTTCCCAGCTAAATACAAAAAAGGAATATCAGGCCCTTGGAATAATTTAAAACAATGGATTAAAAGTCAGGTTTGAAGTCCCAGTTACAGAATGTCCCTAGGCAAATACGCACTGTGTTACTTCAACAATGTCATTGTGTTTCCAGCAGACAGTGCTCCACATTTTCAGTAATCATGTAAATGATTTGTTAGCAACGTATTGTCTATAAGAAGAAATCTTTTATTCAAAAGCACCATATATAATCACCATAAATAAAATTATCATTCTGTGTTGCTGATGGGCACAATAAAGGTTTTGTGGTCTGTTTTTCTCCAGGGGGAATCACAAAATATTGGTGAAATACCATGTGACAAAAAAGAGTAATGAATGAAATATTTATTAGGATGAGAAAATTCTTTCTTCCCTTTTCCCCTTACCTTAGCTTTCTTCCTCCAGAATATGAAATATTAAGTCAAGGCTCATCAACAGGCCAGCTGGTGCGGGGGGCAAAGGGGCTTTTGCCCCCAGGCCTGGCATTTCAAAGGGGCCCAGAGTTCCAGCTGCTGCTGTAATAGCAGTGGCAGTGGCTGGAGTTCCAGGCTGCCTAGAAACTCTGGACAGGGCTGACTGCCCTCAGCCCCGCCCCTTCTGGGGGTGGGTAACCAGGCCCCTCTCCAACTTTGCCCCTGGGCCTGTGGTGGCTGTCAATGCCGCTGCTCATCACTGTCTCAGACATACCACATAACCTGTGGTTTTCTTTCCAGTTTTTATTTGGAACCAAAACTAAGCACAACGTTATTACTGCAACGAAGGGTCCTGTGGCACCTTATAGACTAACAGTTAGTCTATAAGGTGCCACAGGACGCTTCGTTGCAGTTACAGATTCAGACTAACGTGGCTACCCCCTGATACTTAACGTTATTATTGTTTTCCCTCAGAGACTGGATTTATAGTGCCTCTGCATTAGACATGAAACCAAAATTCCTTTCCACCTCTGATCTTTATCCCAAGTTTTGCCTTCCAGGCTCACCTCTAATCAGTAGACTTGTAGTGAACTGTAACACATGTTAATTGCAGCACAACTGACTGCATAGATGAACACACACACACAAAATGATAAAAATTACTACATGACCCCAGGAAGATGGACTGCAGCTTGAGCCCACTCAAGTCCCACTGCCCTATGTAGGGGCAGGGAGAAAGCCAAAATCTGAGCATTGGGGCTCAAGCTTGGGCCCAAGGCTCCAATAAGTCTAATGCCAGCCCTGGTACCCCCATTAAAACAGTCTCATGACTCACTTTGTGGTCAGACCCACAGTTTGAGAACTGCAGATCTAGATTTAGCTTTAGCTTAAAAATGTGGGGGAGATAGATGAGGTATTTTTGCTCTTTGGACATTACTGTTTGGTGAACCTCATAGACTTAGCCCTGTGCTGGGAGAACAGTCCTGTGTATCAGCTGAACCATCCCTTTCCCTGCAATATGGGACTGTGGGTCTCAAGATTATGTTTTGTAGGTCAGGTTATTTCAGTAATTTAGTTCAGAATCCTCTGTAGTGTAACTTGGTGTAGCTCTCTTGGGCCGTGTCTACACATGCCCCAAACTTCGAAATGGCCATGCAAATGGCCATTTCGAAGTTTACTAATGAAGCACTGAAATGCATATTCAGCACTTCATTAGCATGCGGGCCGCAGCAGCGCTTCGAAATTGACGCGGCTTGCCGCTGCGCAGCTCATCCAGACGGGGCTCCTTTTCGAAAGGACCCCGCCTACTTCAAAGTCCCCTTATTCCCATGAGCTGATGGGAATAAGGGGACTTCGAAGTAAGCAGGGTCCTTTCGAAAAGGAGCCCCGTCTGGATGAGCCGCGCAGCGGCAAGCCGCGTCAATTTCGAAGCGCTGCTGCGGCCCGCATGCCAATGAAGTGCTGAATATGCATTTCAGTGCTTCATTAGTAAACTTCAAAATGGCCATTTGCATGGCCATTTCGAAGTTTGGGGCACATGTAGACGTAGCCTTGAAGTCCTCTCCAAAGCTCCATTTCTGGCCCTGGGCCTATACATTAGGGTCTCTTATATGATAGTAATTTCTGGCCCTACAAATGTCTGTCCAGGTGGGATGCCCGTTCTTGCTTTCCCACTCTTGGCCTTCTTCTGCTTACAATGTCCTCTTATGAGTTCAGTCTGCTGTATCAGCTCTAACATACTATGTCCACTCCTCCTGTGTAGACACCAGCACTTCAGATTTTGTTTGTAATTTAGGTAGGCAAATCATCTCTTGGCAGTTATGCCATAAGATACAAGGTAACTTCTGTATCTGAGCATCATCCTTCCATGCCTAACAAGAGTAAACTATCACTCTCTGGGGCTGATGGATATCTGATATCAAATTGGATGATCCAATACTGAAGATGCACAGGTATGATGGTTTGGCTGTAGATGTTGCTAAACTGACTGTACAACTCATGATCTCAGATCTATCTGAGAAGTTATGGTATTTTTAACACCCATTCCTGGCTAGAAACTGTGTCTTTAGCTATGCCTCATTGTATCATGATAGGGTGTTCTAGTCAATATAGGTACTAGTTCCATAATGTACTGGTTGAGGGTGTAGAAGTCTGACTTTGAAGTGCGCGAAGTACAAGTCACCATGTATTCTCCGTGGATTAGATAGTGAAAAAGGTGGCTGGGATTGTTTTCAGTGTCATGAATGTTTTTGAAATATGTTATTTTGTCAAAATCCAAACACATTTTTGGGAGAAAAAGAGAGACATTCTTGAACTGGTAGGTAGAGCACCTGGAAAATGGAAGACCCCATCAAGTGCCTGAAACAAGAGAGCTAGGATAAAAAATTCTGCTCTAAATTGGGGAGAGCAGGCATGTGAACTTGGATCTCCCCCATCTTCAGCCAGAAAAGCAGCAGGCTTCTATTTTACAGCTATTTCAAAGCAGGCTTCTATTTTACAGCTATTTCAACATTTGTATCAGCACAGAGAATGGACATTTTGATACAATTCCATTTTTCCACAAATGTTCGGGTTTTCTTTTGCTCCAAAGTGGAATGAAAAAAAATTTCAAAACTTCAGCAGTTGCTGTGAAACTGAATTGTCATCCTCCAGTCAGCAATATTAGCTTTGACTCCTTCTAGCCTTCATTCCTTCCACCAGCTTTCCACCTGGGGCGGAGTATCATAGGAGGCAAAATACAATTGCATATCCTTAGCCCAATCTTCAATAATCACCTTTGAGGCTGTCTATTTTCAGGGGCTATAAGCCACTGCTACATTTGCTTGTATACTCTGTGGGTTTCCAACCCACTGCACAGCACTTGTCTTGTAATCAAAACCATGGGGTTAGAGGATACCTAGTGTACTTGAGACTTCCCTCACCTCTGGAGATGGATATTACCCCACTGAATGGAGGTATTTGCAATAGTGGTTTTGATTCTTATTGTGCAAAGCAGATCTGAGCTATGGTCACAGTTATTCCCCAATAACCCTGGCTTCTGGCTCAGTTCTCTTCTGTGTAGGTTCTTAGACCATGCTCATCACTGTGGTATCTGCATGCAATTCACCTGTACATTTCACCTTATCCCATTCCCTTATCCCAGCTTGTCCTCCCTTTCAGAGAGTGAGCCCCAGAGCAGCCATAAAAATGTAGCTTGTATTTACTTGAATTTTTGCAGTGTCTTTGAAATTTTGGGTGCTTTAGATAATTTAAAACATATGCAAAATGTGAAATCAATCTTTAGAATATTTTGAGCAGATTCACTATTCTTTCTGTACATATCACTTCTTTTTGTGTGTACAGCCTGCACAGTCAAATAGAAAACGATTGTTAATGTTAAAAAAAAAAGTAGAGGCAAACATTTCAGGAGATGAAATTTTTTAGCAACACAGTTTACTTAGAAAATAAGTATCAGAATTTTAAATTTACATTGGATCTCTCTCACACACTCTGTTACTGTATCCCATTGTCTTCACTCTGACTCACTTTGAGGAAATGAAAACTTCTCTGACCTTTATCTAATACTAGAATGTGTTGTGTGTGTTTTGTGAGGCAGGGTACATGCCTGTAATCTTCCCACTTCTGGTTATGATTTCATCTAATCTCTCACAACCAGGTCATGTCAGTATTTGGAAGGTGAATCTCCAAAAGAACTGATGTTAGTAATTTTGGCAGTTTTGCTTACTGTAAGATCAGCAGCAAAGAGAAGCTATTTTTGACAGATACATGTTTTTAAATGGCGGAATTCTTTAAATTGAAGAATGCTTTGTCACTTGTTCTAGATATTGGGTGCTGAAAAATCAAAATGTTACCATTGTTATTTTCCTACAGTGTGGTGAAAGATTTACTGTAGTTGCTGTCGTCTGGAAAAGCTGGTTTAAGCAGGGGAAGGCACCTTGTCTTCCATGCCCCACCTATTCCCATATGTCAGTCATGGATATTTAACCAGTTTCCATCTATCAGATGGACATGGATAGTGATCAGTTTCTCACAGACCTTTCTGACCATACAACTGTAATATGTCATTGTATGCTAATATCCAGCTGTAACAACAAGGGCTTCTTGGTTTCTGCTATCTGCATTATTCTCTGTTAAGATGACTGTGAGTTGCAAGATCCTGTTGAATATGGTATATTGTATCAGTCATCTGAAAATATTTAGCGCAGCTCATTTAGGAAGGTGCAGCTCATTTTGTATATATATATGCAAGATATATGTATAATATATTGAGGCTGCTTCATGACTGAATAGTGAATCAGGCTTCCTTCCAGGAAATGTTTTGTTTTCTGATTCAACTGTGTATTTGTTCTCTCCACAGGAGCAGTTTGAGTTTGCACTGACAGCGGTGGCAGAGGAAGTGAATGCAATACTCAAGGCACTTCCACAGTGAGCAGTTCCATCTCTTTGAGGTTCCCTGAGGATCCATCCCTCATTTCCTTATTCTCAGTCCCTGTGAATGTTGTTGGAAACCGTGACCTGACCTTAACTGTGTATCTTCTATTGTAACCACATAGTAATAGGGTCCTTACAAACTTCTATAGCCAGTAAAAGTTCAACAGTTAAAATGTGTATTCTGCTTTTGTTTTTAAAAAATTTTAAAAAGATACCTTGAAGCCTTGGATTAAGTGACAGAACAATCCATCTAATTCCTTTCACACCCTCACAGCCCTGAATTTCACACTTTGAAAGCACATGTTCATGTTCTTAATAGCAAATATACAGTATTGTGGGTAATTAGTGCAGTCAATATATTCTCAGAAAACACAGTGTTTTGTTATATTTCGTAACTTCTCAGAGGCTGAGTAAGAAGAGCAGGGGGCCTGAAAAGGACTGGGATTGTTCTTACACAATACCAAGAGCATGAAACAATGCTGTGTGTGTTAGTAAACACAGGTCTGGCCTCTTGCATAAAGAGGCTGTGCCTTTTCATGCTGGGCTTTAGCAAGCGAATGTTTTCTTAACTGTTGTTTACTTTTCAGCTTTGTTCAATGAATGGGAGAAAATCTGAGCTATAAGTACATAGGCCTGCACAGTTGTGACAACTGCAGAGAACAAGTCGGTCACACTAATGGGAATCCAATGTATAAAGAGCACGCAAACTCTTATTATGTACCACTGGCCTAGCAGAAAAGGAAGCCGTAACCTCAAGAAATGTGTTATAAGACACAGATAGCAGCTGAATGAATGGCCTGAGCTGTTATGAAAGCGGATTGTTGATTTCGTAGATTATTGGGGAGAATGGGAGTGTCGTCATATGTTGCCATTGTTTTTTCCCCCAAAACAGTGTTGCTACCATTCTTTTTAGATCAGAGAGGATATTTCGGTAAATGCATTCCAGGCGTTCCTGGAGCAAAAGCTTTCAGTTTACAGTGAAGGAGTTTGTCTCCATTCAGACATTGGTTGCGTCACTCTGCAATATTTCTGTTCCTTCCCCATTCTAACTAATACATATCATTTGAATTCATTATTATAGAATGGAGACACCTAGGTAGAATTTCTAATGTTCTTATGCTCTAAATTCTTACACCTGCTATTGCAAAGTGATGCTCAAGTATGTCTGTAAACGATCCAGTGATGTAACTTTGCTTAAATACACACACATTTTTCTTTGTTTTATTTTTTGAGGGAAATTAAAACTGCTGATAGAAACACTTTGATTTATTTGAATGAGAGACCGTGGCTATGTCTACACTTGTCCCCTTCTTCGAAGGAGGCATGGTAATCAGCCTGATCGGAGAATACCAATGAAGTGCTGTGATGAATATGCAGGACTTCATTAGGCTAATTCTCCCCCACGGCAACTTCGAAGTGTCAGACTTCAAAGTGCTGGCATGCCGTGTAGCTGCAGGCACTTTGAAGTTCCCGCACAACTTCAAAGTGCCCTTACTCCCCAGAAGTTGCCAAGGGGAGAATTAGCTTATTGAAGTGCTGCATATTCATCGCAGCAATTTATTAGTATTCTCTGATCAGGCTGATTACCATGCCTCCGGGGCAAGTGTAGACATAGTCTATGAGTAACATTTTCAGAAGTGACATGTGACTCCTGTGACTCGTTTTTGAAAATGGGACCTAGGCCCCGTGGATTCTATTGAAAATGTTACCAGACATGATTGTAATTTCCAAATTTATATTTTTTTCAAAATTACTTGAAAGTGTTGTATGCTTTTAATTGTGCCAGGTTAGTCATTTGATTTCGGGATTGCAAAACATATCACCGATTTTAATTTTGGAGTCTTTTGTAAATCTCTATTTGATGAATTGTTTAAAAAATAGCATTGCAGTTTTGCTAGAAAAGAAATGACAGGCACCTGCTGGAATCAGATAACATTGAAATTTTGTGTTGTAGGTATGGATGTTGGTGATTTCTTCTTTTTGGTGATTAAAGAGTTATTTCAAAAAGCGCCAGATGTGTTACTTTTCTGTGTATGTTCTTGTGCACTCTTTTCCGTGTGTGCTGTTTCTTAATTTGTGCATTCCATTACCATGGCAGTATAGAGCAGTTACTGCAGATGCCATCCTCCTCTTAAGTACACATACTGTACATTAAACCACATGTTTATTTTATGGTGTAAGCATTTTTGAGCGTTCCTGGCAATAAGTAAAAAAGCTAATGGGGTATGAATGAGAAAATTGCCTTTTTCATTTGATAATTTGGGTTTAACAGGACTCCTTTATTACTTCAGCTGACAAAAAATTGGAGATCAGGGCCGATCAAATTAGTTTGAACAATATTTCCCAGTGCTTGAATTAGATTTACTGTGGTGATATTGTGATGCAGCTTTCTGTAAATGTACATAGCTACCTCCAAACCAACATACCAAGGATTTATACTTGATACATCCTGGCCTGCACCTCCTGTTGCCAAATGGAATGATCTCACTGTAGAGATGCGGTGTGGCTTCTGACTGACAACCCAAGGATTGGTAGCTTTTCAGAGGGCTGATCCTTCTGCTGCAATCCATTAAGCTTTTCAGAGCTCACTGTCCCCAAGCCTACGTCAAACGGGTGACAGTGGGAATCCTCAGTTCCTCTGGTTTGTAAAGCACTTTGTGATGCTTTTCTAAACTGTTGCAATTTCTGTTTAAAGTTCAATACTGTAATCTCTCCCAGCCGAATTCTTCTACAAATATTTATTCATGGTATATTTCAGGTTATTCCTATTCATTCCAGAATAGCTGGAGCAGAAATACAATAATCTATTAGATTCTATAGAATTTAATTGCAGACTGCAGAAAGATGATCACCTTGTCTATTAAATGCTATAGGTTTTCACAGTACTTTCTGTAGAATCCCATGTAAAACTCTGTAGGTTTCCTCCAGCCTAAATACGATTGTACTTCTCCATAAAGTCAGGAAGTTGTTACTTGTAGCAGGAAGCACCTTCCAATAATCTAAAGACTATTGCGTAATTTAGCAAAAACAAGATCGAGAGATTTTTTGGCTTTCTTTAGAGAGATGCCAGATTTACAGTATTCACTGTAAACAGGCAAACTCAGGAATCCTACTTGGGTGGGTAATCTTCATAAAAGTTTGGAGGAAAAACTCCTGTTCTCACACCAATAGTAAATACAGGGCCCATCAGCAATATTCACGTTTTAATCCCATCAGGTTAAATTGTGGTATCAAGACATGTCATCTCCAAGTGTGATTCAGAGCTGTGAAAATATTACCTGGTGCAGCCTGGTGTGTCAGAATGCAAAGAAGGATTTGGTTTTAGGTGAAGGTTATCCCTTTTATAGAAGTTAACTTAATCTACATTTATTTTGCTGTGCAGTCTGTGCCTGCATACGTCTCTTTCTTCACTAGTTTTCTGTCACCTTTTGCCTGCCCATTTAGTAGCCTGTGTCTTCCATATGCATTTTGAATCAACATTAGACAGGGCTCTTCCAGATTCTGTTTCAGCAAAGCATCTGCCTTAAGCCAAATAAGGAATTAGACAACACAACCCCCTCTCTTCTGCAGTTCTTTGTAGAGTAGCTTGACCCTTGTTAAACTGATGCCCGATATTGAAACTTGGGCTGGCATCTGACTCTTAGGAGAGTTGGAATAAATTGTGTGCATTAAATAGTGGTTTAGCTAATCTCATTGATTTAAACCAAATCTACAGATGCTGTTTGAATCTTTAATTGCCACAGAACTAAAGTGTAACTGGAGAAGTGAAGAAAAGATTAAATTAACTCCATTGCTGTTAACTGTTTTGAGGGGGCTTCTGTTTAGGTAGAGAGCCCAACTATTCCAAGTGTGCCACAGAGGGGGATTCCCTGGCAGTTCTGAATATGCAGGTGTGGGGGAAGGGAGGGCTGGAAGAGAGGCTTCTAGATTCATGAGTATGTCTCTCCAGTAGCTGGAACCACTTATGTAACTGGAAATGTAGCTGCTATTTCTGGCTATAGCCTAGGGCAGCAGCAATAAAGGAGTATTGTGTTCCCCTTCTCCCTCCCCCCACACCCTGGTGCATCCTCTGGGGTTTTATGGGGGAGATTTCATCCCCACCAGTCCTGATATAGTCCAGCTACCCAAAGCCCCAGTACTCGGGCAGAATTCTGGCATTGCTGAAGTCAACAGGAGTTTGGCTGTTGCCTTCACTGCAACAGAATTTCACCTATGACTTTTATCCAAAAGTCCTGAATATCATTTTAAAGGCCTGATCCAGAACCACTGACATCCAGCAGGTGTTCTTGATGTTGAATTAGGCTCAGAAGGAACTTTAGCAGAAACTTCAACCTTCAAATGTAGTCCAATGGCAAGGAGAGCTACTTTTTTTTCAATGGTTAATAAAATGCTTTTAAAAGACAAAAATCTGATTGTACATCTATCTAAAATGCATGCACACAACAACCCCAGCAAATCCCATGAGGAAGTTACAGCAATATACCTGTAATTTGTGGGTTTGTGCTTTCTTAATCAAGTAGAACATTAATAATAAAAAACAACCCATTTTATAATTACTGGCATAGACATTAATTTAAAAACTGTTTATTAGAAAAGAAAATAAATATTTGATTAGCTTTGTTACAGAACAGTGACTGTCTTCATTTTTTTTCTGCCTATTTGTTTAGGAAACTTAAGAAGCAGTTTTAATAATTCACTTTTTAAAATTGTACAGTTTCTATGAGCTTGCTTTTTAAGTAGGAGTACACTTTATATATTTTATTGTTATATTTTCCTGTTATGGCGATCTTAGACCTTTGGGAAAAATCTTTCCCAACAGGGATGTAAAGAAAAAATACTGTTTGTTTATATTTACAGTAAATCAACAACAAAAAATCTGTGGCATTCTTAATCCGGTTAAAGTACAATGCTTTTTTTCCACTAGTCTTTATTTACCACATTAGAAATAAGAAATTACACCAGCAAGATCTTATCTGAAGATGTTCTTGTGCATGCTTATACTGTATTTGATGGCACACATTGTTTTGTTTTCAGAAGATTCTCTTTTGTGCTCATCGTATTATAATAGATTCTTTACACGTATATAACTAAGACAAAGATCATACAAAGTATTTTGTTCTAACGCTGTAAAAAAACTCACTTATGAATAAAGTCACACTGTCTGTGGACTATTGTGAACACTGCAATATAGTCTGCTGACTTTTTGTACCCATGTGTACATTACCCTTTGGGTGAGCTGCATTTTGTATAGCTAGGCCATTCACATTTGCCAGCTGAGAGCTACATGACTTCTTGAATGGACTCCAGAGGGCTGCATCTAATTTGCCAAAATCTAGCAGAGCCACACTCAACTTTAACATGAATGTCTGGCTTGTGAAGACGGCTGATTCCAACAGAAGAGTCTCCCTCTGAGCATGGTGGCGGATGCTCAGAATAAGCAAGAGAACTGCAGCCCCTGTTTAGATCTGAAATGAATCAAGAAAAAATGTTCATGTGAAGAGAGAACAAAAAGGATTAGGACTGTTTTCTATAGCGATGAGACAAATAAGGAGTAATATGATAGATATATCCAAGTCAGTGAATGGTATATAGAAAAAAGTAAACTGGGCACTTTTGTACAGGAGCAGAGAGCTGCAAGAAGACTGAAAGGCAACAAATTTAAACTGCTCCAATTAAATGACTTTTTACACAACACATAACCTGTGGAACTCACCAACTAGACCGTAAATCCTCCCAGCCAGGATAATCACTGAGGCTGTCTCGCCATAGCAGGGAGCTGGACTAGATGACCTCCTGAGGTCCCTTCCAGTCTATGATTCTATGACACTTGCATTCCTGTTTTGACAGAGGAATGCCAATAAGGGAAATCAAAACTGCAAATGAGGTACTGATTTACATATTTTGTGCTTCATTTGCATAATCTCTTTTCAGAAGAAATTCTTTCTAAAGAAAAATAAACAGTGTAGACGGGGCTCTTTCGAAAATAACCCCCATCCTTGAAAGAACTCATCTTCCTCTTTTGTTTCAGGAAGAAGGGCTTTTTTCGAAGGTGGGGTTTATTTTTGAAACAGCCTCCTCTACACTGCTTTCTTTCTTTGAAAGAATCTCTTCCAAAAAGACATTATGCAAATTACGCACATGATACATAAATCAGTGCCTCATTTGCATTTTTGATTTCCCTCATTTGCATTCCTCTTCTGAAAGAGGAATGCAAGTGTAGACACAACCTAACTGCCTGAGGTAGGAAGTACATTCTCCATAGACAAACTTTCCATAACTGTGCATTATGAGGAGTGTTGTAAATACCCCTTAAGCATCTGGATCTAGCTGGACAGACTATAGGACCAGATGGAGAATGGGTTTGCCGTGGCTGGCAATGTTCATGTCTCTACATGTGTGTTGCGTTTGACTGACTGTCCTTTGAGAAAGCATAATCAAAATACTTCGGTGTGTCCGCTAAAATAACCATAAAACTGTTAATGTGCAGAACATTAGAAGGCTTTATAGCATATTTTTCCTCATAAGAAGAGCTTTGTTTTACATCTACCACCCCTGTTTATGGCGTTAAGATCTGCAGCTTTTTTTCGCTGTAAGAAGATGACTTTCATCTTGGAAACCATGTATGTGCACCATTATAGCTATTTTCCTGGTGGTGTAATTTGCCAGCTCTTTCATCTGTGATACAGCTTCATAAAGCCTTTAGTGACAGCAGCTGGAAATCAATACTAGACGTGCATTTAACTATGTAACTACTGGAGCAGCCTACCTCCCACAGGTAAGCAAGAAGCTTACATGTATGCAGCTTCATTTGCTCTGAATGTTTGTACTGGTTTCATGTTGCATGTCTGTATGACACAGACTAGCTATGCAGCTGGTGTAAATCAGCATTGCTTCTCTCGACTTGGGTAGATCTGACACACAAACTGTTTTGAGACTTGTTTAACTGATTGTGGTGGGAATTGAAAAAGACCTTGGGATGGAGCTCTAATAACAATGTTAATAAAGTGTGAATTGAGGCAGTGATGTAAACCATTCCTAGACAGGGGTACTGATCGGACCGGCAGAATGTAGCGGCTCTGCTGTACCCTGATGGGTTCCCTTGTTACACTATGGCATGTGTCACAGTACTGCGTGTACTAATTGTGTACTCTAACTATCCAGATGCTAACACATTTGATGTTTTCTGATTCAGATGAGGATGGTTTTGTAGTAGTGCTTTCAGGCACAGCCACAGAAGTGGAGTCCTTTGTCTTGTGACAAGAGAGCTTCATAGTTGTCCATTCAAAGATGACAAACGGCTGGCTCTATTTTTTTATAAAATCATAGTCATCATAAAATTTCTGATGAGGGCAGAGGAGCCAAGCCATGTCTGTGCTGCCAGCTGAACGAATAGCTCAGTTGTTTGGCCAAGGAAAGATAGGGATGTCTGCTTTGTCCACCAGTGTACCTGGGACCGCTCATGATTGCACCAAATTCATCCCTGGTGTGAATGTTCTGGCTTCAGTGCAGTCACACCAGATGAATTTGGCCCGTTATGTCAGTGTCCTTTGTGATGGTGACATCACAATCTTCCTCACCAGAAATTTAGGAGAAAGGTATAAAATTGAGACAAAGGATGCTCTAGGAGTTCAAGCATTAGGCTGGCAATTGATTTCGATTCCCTTCTCTGTCTTGGATTTCTTACGTGACCTTGGGCAAGTCAGTCTCTTTGAGCCTTTGACACCCCCATCTGTGAAATGGGATCAATTGCACCTCCCTACCTCACAGAGGAGTTGTCAGAGCCTTGGCGTTTTGCTCATGTACCATGCAAGCTGAAAGTCCTTCTCATTGTTGATTTCCTATCTTGCTGGCAATAGCACTGCTTCTCACAATATGTGGATCCCATGGCTTTTGAAAGATGAGATTCTCAATCGTAGAAGCAGACAACGATCTGATCTTGATTCCCTTGAGTGCTCAAGTACCAGGTTGGCCTCATAACGTTGAGAACTGAAAAAATTCAGTCCACAGAGCACCAGCAAATACCAGCTGCAGCAGGATCAAAGGAAAAATATGCTGCCCAGCTAGCCACAGAAAGCTGCTGTGGTCGCATTGGTGCCCATTCTCCTTGGCACCAGACAGGATCCTACAGTTGTAAATGTGAGCATGCATGTAACTGACCTGTGTGTTGCATTGAGGCGGTTTCATTTTAACAGTTTAATCTGAATTAAGGTGCCCCTCCCCATATGTGCCACAACTTTTTCTAATCTAAGCATTTATGTCAATAAACTAACAAATAAGATTGGCTTGTAAATCAAAATTCCAAAGCAACTTTTACTTTTGCCAGTTCTTAAAGCTCATTTAAGAACAACACTTTAAATTAAGAAAAGGCCATTTCATTAACCAAACTGTTTGATTTTCCTTTTGCATATATGTTACAGTTGTGGAACAAAAGGAGAAATGCTAGTGTAAGGCTCTAAATAAAATCATTTGTATGAATCAGACCGTACTGAGGTAGCAGGACTAGTTGAAGAACTGCTGAAGGTTAGACATTCCAGGAGATGGTAACATGCAGCATTGTAATAAAAACCATGTAATAGGTTTCTAGCAGCCATTTAGTGTCACTATTCAAGAGTTTGTTGCCATGATGAAAAAAAATTTATAGTAAGAATAAACAGAGAAAGGAAGGCTTTGGGGTGGTAGAACTACTTCATATAATTCCACCCACCCAGTGCTTCTGTTGCTACTGGTAGATGTAATGTTGGGAAAAAGCAAGCCATTTGTAGGAAGTTAAAATGAAAAGATTAAGGATATTAGCATATTTAATGAACCATCCATCCAAGGATCTCAAATCACTTTCTCACATGATGCATTTTGCCAGTGCATCGGAGGCCTTAAAAATTGCCATACTGGGGTGAGTTTAAAAAAAAAACCAAAACGAAAAACAAAACCCCAGGGAACACAGCTACAGTTACAACAGATGGACAAGTGTACCTTCAGATGTATACTGTGGATAGAGAAGCATCTTAACATGCCTACCAAGCATATGTTCACTTACTCACAATGGTACATCTGTGGTTCCTGCATATTGCCATGGGGGGAGGCTTCCATGTTGGCACTACCTTCATCCCTAGCTTTGTTCATTTAGGAATTGGTGAACTTTGTCACATAATGGCTTGTTGGTGGTTTGTTTCTGAATGTATTTAAATATAATTAACCGTGAGACAAGGTGGCTTCATGCACAGGGTGTGAACTGGAAGTAAAGAAATATGGGCTGTCATGTGACCTTAGTGATCGAATTTAGCCTTATTGTGGCTCAGTTTCCCTAGCTATAAAATTAAGCTAATGATGCTTACACACCTTCTAGTACATCTCTTGTTTGAAAGCTCTATTTAGCCACTAAGTAATCCCTTTATTGTAGTGTGTGTGCAGGCAGCACTTCCAGCAGAGGATGTTGCTGTATTTTTTCTCATAGCATTATGTTTTTATCTAGTATGTTAAATTTAGGGCTGTCAATTAATCACAGTTACCTCCTGTGATTAACTCAAAAAAGGCCACATGAAAAAAAATTAATCATGATTAATTTTAGTTTTAATCACAATAGAATACCAATTGAAATATATTAAATATTTTGGATGTCTTTCTATACTGCAAATATATTTTTTCTATTACAAAACAATACAAAGTGTCCAATGCTCTTTTTATATTATTTTATTACAAATAGCTCCACTGTAAAAATAATGACGTAGTATTCAGTTCACTTCACACACGAACTATGGTGTAATTGCTTTATCATGAAAGTGCAATGTACATTTCTTTGTGTTACATAACTTCATTAAAACAATGTAAACCTTTAGAGAGACAAGTTCTTTCAGTCCTACTTCTTCTTCGGCCAACCACTAAGACGAGGACGTTTGTTTACAGGAACTGATGCCACCTGCTTGTTATTTACAATCACCTGAAATTGAGAACAAGTATTTACATGATACTGTTTAGCCAGCTTGACAAGGTATTTATGCACCAGGTGTGCTAAACATTCATACATGCTTCAGCTACCATTTCACAAAACATGATTCCATGCTGATGATGTTCATTAAAAAAATATGTTAATTAAATTTGTGACTGAACTTCCTGGTGAGAATTCTGTGTCTCCTGCTCTGTTTTACCCACCTTCTGCCACATATTTTCTGTTATGACAGTCTTAGATGACATATCATCATACATCCCATTTTGGCTGGGCTAGTCCCTTTTAAAGCCTTGTCCTGGCTGGTCAAACTTTTTTGGCAAAACTGGGCATTTGTCCTGCCTGCTGTTGCCATCTGATCATGAGATGACAAGAGCAAACTGGATGAACAGATTTGGCCCCTAGAAGGGTGCATAGAAAAGTGAGGGGGAAGACAGGACAAGCAACAATGCCAGTCCTGAGCAAGGGGGCTGACTCGAGTGTGGCTCAGGCCAGGCCAGGCCAGGCCAGTCCCACACAGACTGGTGGCAGGGAGTTTGGGGCTGGCCCCATATGCAGTGAATACAAGAGGGTCTCGAGCCCATGCAGATAGGTTGGGGTATTTGGACCAGTCGCACACAGGAGGAAGGGAGAGGGGCCTTGAGTCAGCACCATATAGTGGTCCATTTACCCTTTGAGGAAAAATGGCAAGCCTAGATGCAGCTCTTGTTTAATTTAAGAACAGTTTCACTACACATGTTGATAAAACACAAGGGCTACGTCTACACATGCAGCCAACATCGAAATAGCTTATTTCAATGTTGCGTCATCGAAATAGTCTATTTCGATGAATAGCGTCTACACCTCCTCCAGGGCCGGCAACGTCGATGTTCAACTTCGACGTTGCTCAGCCCAACATCGAAATAGGCGCAGCGAGGGAACGTCTACACGTCAAAGTAGCACACATCGAAATAGGGATGCCAGGCACAGCTGCAGACAGGGTCACAGGGTGGACTCAACAGCCAGCCGCTCCCTTCAAGGGCCCCTCCCAGACACAGTTGCACTAAACAACACAAGATACACAGAGCTGACAACTGGTTGAGACCCTGTGCCTGCAGCATAGATCCCCAGCTGCCGCAGAAGCAGCCAGAAGCCCTGGGCTAAGGGCTGCTGCCCACGGTGACCATAGAGCCCCGCAGGGGCTGGAGAGAGAGCATCTCTCAACCCCCCAGCTGATGGCCGCCATGGAGGACCCAGCAATTTCGACGTTGCGGGACGCAGATCGTCTACACGGTCCCTACTTCGACGTTGAACGTCGAAGTAGGGCGCTATTCCTATCTCCTCATGAGGTTAGCGACTTCGACGTCTCGCCGCCTAACGTCGAAGTTAACTTCGAAATAGCGCCCGACGCGTGTAGACGCGACGGGCGCTATTTCGAAGTTGGTGCCGCTACTTCGAAGTAGCGTGCACGTGTAGACGCAGCCAAGGAAAGTACCAATGTGAGATTTCTAAAGATAGCTAAAGCACTCGACACAGGAAGCTGAAGTACCTTTCAAAATCTGAGTGGGACGATGTGTGGAGCTTGCTTTCAAGGATCTTAAAAGAGCAACATGCTGATATGGAAACTAAAGAACCCCAACCACCAAAAAAGAAAATCAACTTGCTGGTGGCATCTGACTCAGATGATGAAGTGTCAGTCTGCACTGCTTTGGATTGTGTTTGAGCAGAACCCATCATCAGCATGAATGAATGTCCTCTGGAATGGAAAGAGAAACATGAAAGGATGTGACACCTTATCACAGCTGGAATATAACTATCATACAACACCAGCTGCAAAGGTAATATATGAATGCCTATGTTCACTTTCAGATGACACTGTAAATAAAAAGCAGGCAGCAGCAGTTCTCATAAATGTAAACAATCTTGTTTATCTGACTAATTGTCTGAACAAGAAGTAGGACTGAGTAGCCTTGTAGGCTCTAAAGTATTACATTGTTTTATTTTTGAATTCAGCTTTTGTACATAATGGTACATTTATAAGTTCAACATTCATGATACAGCTTGTACTTTATGGCCATTTCTACACATGCTATTTTCTCCAAAAGTGGCATGCTAATAAACGGCCCGAAATACACTAATGCGGCGCAGATGTAAATTCCCCGTGCCTCATTAGCAGAAGGTCGCATGATTTGGAGTCCGAAAGAGCTCTTTCAGACTGCAAAACAGTGTGTCCCATGCTTCCATCACCAGGTGTAGCTCTAAATCTAGTTGTAAATCTAGCCTTCTGATTGTGACTTAGCAATGGCCCTGAGCATGTCTCATTTCAGTGCTTTGTTCCTGGTTTATGGATCACTCTTAGCTGGATTTGGCCAGGGGCAGAGTGGCTGGTGTGAGGGCTGTGTAATGGGTGAAAGGGGATTTTAGAGTCCTGGTACTTGAGGTGTTGGGGCAGATACAGAGGGGGGCTAGAATGCAGCCATTGGCACTGTGAACCTCTGTCCACAGGCCTTCATACTGGGCTGTACAGAGCTTATGTGTCCCAGTGGCTGGGCTGCCACATCCCTGGTCACAGGTTGAGGTGATGGTTTCTGGCCTGTGTCAGCATGTGTCTTGTTTTCCAGATAAAGTATAAGTGTTTGGCAGGCCAGGGTCAGTGTAAAGGTCCCACCCTAAAGCTCAAGAGCATCTGTGTTTTGGCCATGTTGTTTCTTTAACATTGATTTACGGCTTGGGAAGAGGCCCAGCTTACAGCTCTGGAGACTAAAGTCTTTCATCTGCAGAACAGCCCAGCCCAGCATGAACTTCCCAGTGTGACGCATTTGTGTTACATAGCAGTCAAAGGTGTTACACAGTGGAGTCTAACTTTTAAGTGCCCAGATACCTAGTAGAATCCTCAGCCTTGAGCTAGGCACCGTGGCTCCCAAACCATGAAGGGAGAAGGTTGGGCACCTAAGAGTGGGATGCCCGAGAGCCATCACACTGAGGGGGGGGAGCTGTCAAAGCTAGCCACCAGAAAATGCCCAGGACAGGGCTGCATTGAAGCCCCACACCTCAAAAAGAATAAGGTGCCCACAGCCTACCATACTTAGGTGCCTTCCCTCCTTTCCTCAGGATTCACAGCTGCAAAGGATGGCACTAAAGAGCGTTACCCCTTTCTTGCAAAAAACTGAAGAAGGACATTGTTTATAAACTTTGTCCCCGCAATTAGCTGCACATCCAAGATGCAAAAGCACCTGAGTCTTTTGCCCAGAGCTGAGATTTGAATACAGGTTTTCCCACAACTCAGCTAAGTGCCCATACTATCAGGCTATGGTTTATGCTGATCTGGGAGTCTCAGACTCTCCTGTGAAGGTGAAGCCATGTTGGCTAGAACTCATAAGAATCACTGGGGAAGTAAAAGTCTGAGCATGACTGATTAGCTCAGGCATTGGGGCGTTCACCCAGCAAGTGACACACTCAAATTCCTGGTCCAATAATTATTTCCAAAGGGCCATGGTGTCCAGACAGTTCTGAAGCCCTACTGCCATAGTGAACTAGCCACATTATTCTGAAAATCTATTTATTGCTCAAGCCAATTAGCCATGCTCAACTGGTCAAACAGTGTGGCTAGCATGTTGGACATGGCTATAGGGAACATAGCGACACACCTACGGCGTTAAACAGCCACTGAGTAGGTATTTGTGGGTTCTAAAGTCAATGCCTAAATCCCTTTATGTATCTAGTGCACTATGCTCCTAATACGTCTTAATGCATCTCCCAAGAGACCACCTGTAGCTGTCAGGGGATAGTTCAGTCCCACTTAGCACTTATCTCCGCTAACAAGACAGCAACCAAGCTGCTCACTGTGGTGGCAATTAGGGATCTGGACAACTCTGGAGGGGAGGAGGTCAGCAGCAAGAAGAGCCATTTTTTTTTCAAATTCAGTAAAAAGCAATAATTAAAGAACCACAATGCACATGAATCCAAGCTGGTCCTTAAGAAATAGTATCAAACCATATGCTTTGTAATGCAATACATGTTTACTGCAGGACATTCACAAACTTGTCACATAGGCTATTTCCTCACACTTTATACGTGTGTGTTTGTGCCACTTCTCAAACTTCTCTCTCTCTCTCTGGAGGATGCTAAATTCAGAACAATTTTGTTTGTGTTGCTGAAATTACTATTCAGCCACTCTAATACTTTGATAAAGCACGCTTTTATATGGTCACCATCCATGAATGGCTTTCCTCATTTCATGATTGCTTGAGCTGCCACAGAACTAGCCACAGCTATGCTACTTGGTGATTTCACCCATTTAGTGAACGTGTTCTTTCTTTGCTAAGCAGCTCCTCCACGGCTTTTTTTCTGACATATCCAGCTGGATACTGTTTGGCACCAGTAGGGTGTTTTTTGACAACATGCCTCTCACGGTTGCATTTTTTGGTGTTGGCAAATTTCTCGTTGCAAATGAGACACAAAGGGAGCCCAGCCGAACTCAATATAAAGGCGAAGGATTGGGTCCATTCAGTTTGACATTCTCTGTTTTTATCTTTGGTTTGCTTCTGTTTTTGAAGCCATTCCAACCCCACTTTAATTATGCCAGTTTTACTTCACATGTAATTCAGCTTTCTTCTTTAAATGCATGTTGCCCTTCACAGCAGGAATGCCACAAGCTTACTTTTCCTTCCAAAATGAAGACTTCATTAGCAACACGATCAAAACAGAGACAGCACCATGTCCCATAATGTACTGCATATATTAAACGGGGGATACTCAGTTTTTAGATCACGTCATTTAGAATTGTTCATTGATGGGCTTTTAGACATTCACCATTGATTGACAATAATCAGGAGGATTTTTGTTTACTTTGCAATTATAGCAGTGGGAGCCACAAAAAAGTCCTTAAAGAGGCATATGCAGCTCCAGAGCCTCAGGTTGCAGACCCCTGCTCTGGGGGATCTGAGCTGTGACCAGCCACTCAGTTCATGTGGACCAGCTGAGCTGCCTTCTGGTGGTAACAACTTCATGGCAGTACCAAATGCTTCAGCAGTAGTGCTTTAAAGTGTCAGGCCTTAGTCTCATTGATAGCTGCCTCCTCTCGTACCAGCCAGTCTCTTTTCTGTAAATCATTCTATTCTGCAGCTGTCCTGCACGTGTATATGTCACACTGGGGGCATAAGGTGAGCTAAGATGTGCTGGTATTTTTAGGGCAAGAAAACAAACAATTTGCACAGATTTTAATTAAAGGATTATGCTTAATGCAAAACATAAGTGACAGAAGAAGTGAAACTACCTAGTTAGTCTCACTCATGGCTTGCTAGGCCCTGATCTTGCAAACACCCGTTTGAATGTATTTCCTCTTGCACATAGTCCCATTGGTTTTCATGAGAATACTCAGTAATGTCTGGAGGATTGGGTCCTTGTTTTGCCTGCCTGCATTTCTCCTCTAATTTATTGATTCCTTCAGTGCTGGTGATTAGGTCAGGCTGTGTCATGTGTTCCAAGTGTTGAAGCCAATTAACACTCTTTCTGAGTGAGCAGGGTCACCGATCGATTAAGCTGCTCCATCCCACTGAGATTCCTTGTGGTTGCAAAAGCAAAAGCTTGGCCATATACAACATGCTGAAATAGAATTAATAAAAAGCAGGGCCTGATTGACAGATTAAATGGTCTTTCCTCTCAGAAGCCATCCAAGAGGTCTTTATTGGGCTCTTCTCCCCCACCTCGCCTTGGCTACATTTGCCCCCCCTCCAAAAGGGGGATGGTAATGAGCCACTTCGGCAAATGCTAATGAGGTGCTGCTATGACTATACAGTGCCTAATTAGGATAATGATGGGCGCACACTTTTGAAAGTGCTGGTTTCGAAAAGCACACCACTGGTGTAGACGGGCCTTTCGAAAGGACCCCCCCAGATTTTGAAAGCCCCTTCTTCTCATTTGGTTTTGGGAAGAAGGGGATTTCGAAATCCAGGGGAGGGATCCTTTTGAAAGGCCCATCTACACCCATGGCATGTGTTTCAAAAGTGGCACTTTCGAAACACACACAGCCGCCATTACGCTAATGAGGCATAGATATGCCATCTTCATAGCAGCATCTCATTAGCATCTGCTGAAGTGCCCCCCAGATCTTGGAAAGAAAGAAGTGAGTTTGGGAGGAGATGGGGGCATGCAGTGTGCTTAATGAATGGATTGGAACTGGAAAAGCATAAAATAAATCCACAGTTTAAAAAGGCTGTACCTTCTATACACATGGGCTTCCATCCATGTCCCTTTAGGTGATGTATATTATGCAGGGCTCTTACAAAACATATTTATTCCCCAGGGGTCAAGCCATGGCTCCACTTGTGCTGCAGTACAAGGGAGTAAGGTGCTTCTGCTGGTGATCTGCTTCATGGATAGTCGTAAAGCTGCTTGAGGCCCACCCTGAATGAACAGGTAGAGAAAAAAGTGTGGACAGAGCCTTGGTTCCACATCCTCACTATGCTGGTACCCATAACTCCTCATACCTCTATGAAATGTTTGCTGGGCTGGTTCATGACTTGGCATAGTTTCTTGCCTTTGTGGTTTAATGTAGGAACAGAGATTGAGAGGCAGCCTGCATATCTGACATTGTGGTTCACAGTACTATATTAAGTAGTCCTTGTATCATAGTTATGACCTGGCCCCAAATTTGACCATTCAAATTGTCCCTTGCAAATTGGATCAATATTTAAAACGTCCCTATTAGCTACTGAAAGTGCAACCAAAGATCAAACCCAGATTATTTGCCAGGGTGACTGTAACTTTTTTCAGAAGAATCATAGACAAGATAAAACCCTGACCCTGTATGCACTTAAACATAAGTGAAATACCGCTCACTTAAGCAGCCCCCTGACTTTGTTGAATATGCTGCATATAAGAGTCCTATATAGTTTTAAGAGACCAAGACTATAAGAGGCCACAACCTCTCCTTTGCAGAAATACAGGTCAGAAAGATACCAGGCTACCAGCTCCTCCAAAGCAGAGCTTCCCCGTACATTTGGAATTCTCCACGAGCTGTTTCTGGACACTCCACTAGCTCTTTACATGCCCTTCTGCTGCTACAAAGAGGCCCTAATGGTTGACACACCTTTGCCCACTTTATTTAAAAAGCCCCTGGATGTTCTTATGTTATTTTAAAAGGGCAAATTACATATTTCCTTCACAAATGGGCCTTAATGGATGATCTCACTGAAAAAAGTCTCTTTATAAGACGTAGCTCACAAGGCCTTCTTAAAGGGCCCAGGAATGAAACATGAGGCAGAATTACATAGATGATTCTTTCAGCGTGTAGCAGTTGGTGTCTGGGGTTTACCCTCTTTGGGGTGGGAACAGTCATGGCTCCCCTCTAAAGTCTCACAGGCCAGCAAGCCCAGCACCTTCTGGCAGGGCTGAGCTGAGCAGTTTATAAACCCCGCCCTAGGGCGGGGTAGGGCAGCAGTTAATGAGCTCAGCACCTTGCAGTAGGGCTGAGCAATACCATTAGTAAGCCCTGGCCCTAGGGCAGGGTGAGGCAATAGGCAGTACCAAGGCTCAGCACCTTTGTTGCAGAGCTGAGCAACTGTAGTTTTTAAGCCCTGGCTCAGGACAGGGCAGGGCAGCAGATAATAAGGCTCAGCACTGGGTTATGGGCACTGGGGCAGGGCGGAGCAGCAGTTAATGAGGCTCAGCCCCTTTTAGCAGGGCTGAGCAGTCTTGAAGGGGGAGTGCAGACCCACCCCCTCCACTGCACCCTAGCCCTAAGCCCTGATAGCAGCTCACACCAGAATCCAGTCAGTGGGGATCCAGGCTGAAACACACCCACATGGGCTCTGGCAGAGCATTCCCTAGGCCACTGACTACCTCTGCCTCCATTTGCACAGGGTCCGACTGCAGGGCCTCCAGCAGATCAGGTAAGTCGTCATCCTCTGGGTACGTAGCTGTGGGTAGGTCCAGCCAGTCAGGCATTTCCACATCATCAGTGTAGTGGCCAGGAGGCAGGACTGTAAGCTCAGGCAGATGCTGGGCCTCTGGGTAGCAGGCAGCAGCTGGCAGGATCACCAGTTTGGGTAGGTCTGGGCCCTAGGGGTAGCTGGCAGCTGGCAGGCTCACGTATCAGGGCTGGCCCTGGTCCTGAGAGTCTGGGGCTCTCAGCAGGCCAGAGGGCCCCAGTAGATCTTGGAACTCCACATACCAGGCCAGCAGCAGGCTCAGCTGTGCCTGTAGGGTTCGGTCGGTGTGGCTGGCCTGCCAGTCTGGTGCAGCCCCTTTGCCGCCTGCTTACAGGAACCTGGCCAGCAGCCTTAGCTCAGCTTGGAGGCCTCCCTTTTACTGAGACTGGGGACCCACCCCGGGAGGCTTCCTCAGCCTTAGAGTTAGTGGGAGGCCACTGTACCTCACTACACACAACTTGGGGGAATTTTTTTAAAATTCAAGTGGTGCAGCTAAGTCGGGGTGTTGCATATTCTTTCATTCTCATAGACATGAATGTTTGACAGGACCACCCTGATTTACTCTGACTGTAAACACATGATGGGACTTAAATTCTCACTCATCTAGTCCTGTTACAGGCCAAGAATCTTTGGCTGAATCACTGAAGTCCTTAAATCTTGATTTATAATTACTGAAACTAACGTAAGTGATATCAGCAGGGTAGCCGTGTTAGTCTGTATTTTCAAAAACAGCAAGAGTTCTGCACCTTGATTGTGCAGTCTATGAAGAAATACTTCCTTTTATTTATTTTAAAGCTGCTGCCTATTAATTTCATTTAGTAACCCCTAGTTCATGTACAGGTTGAACAAATCTAACCTAGCACTCTCTCATCTGTCAATATCCAGCATTATTTTCTTTAGTTGGATATCCACTTATTATGGGTGTGGCCAAGTGTCCCATGGTCCCATAAAGTTTGTTTACAGCTACCAGTCCTGGCTCTCGGTATTCTGTGCTGTTATTTAGCTGTAATTTTCCCCTAAATATCTTTCAACAGCCCAGTGAGCAGTGGAAGTGTTGGTAATGCTGCTACGTAATGTTGACCTCACGTTGTTCAGCAATGTCTCTCATCTGGCACCAGTCATGTCCTAGAGACTAGAGACATTTAGCCTGTATTATGAGGCCTAACAACAGTGGATTATATACTTTCTCCACACCAGTCATGACTTTATAGACCTGTGTCATAGCTCCCCTTAGTCTTTTCTTTTCCAAGCTGAGAAGACCCAGTCTTATTAATTTGTCCTCCTATGACATCTGTTCCATCCTGCTAATCGTCTTTGTTTCCCTTCTCTGATGTTTTTTCCAAAGTCAAGATGTCTTTTTTAAATGAGGTAGCCACATTTGTGTGCAGCATTTGAGATGTAGGTGTATCATGGATTTCTATAGCAGCAATGTGATATTTTCTGGGGGTTTTTTCCTAGTTCTTTCTTAATGCATCCCAACATTCTGTTAGATATTTTGACTGCAGTTGAACATTGAATGGACATTTTCAGAGAACTATCTAAATTACTCCAAACTCTTCATGCAAGCACAGCAGTCTGTCCACAAGGAGTGGAGTGGCTTTGGGGCTGGTTTTGGAAAGGTAATTTTGAAATAACTGCTGTTATTTTGAGATAACTTTGCTGTATAGACCCAGCCTGATTGTTGGAGATATTTACTAGTAGCCATAATAAATGGGCTGCATGTCATTGTGGGCAAGCCCTTCATTGCAGACCGTAAACTCATTAAGCTGTCATCAAACAAGTTTGCTTCCCCACCACACACCATATTACTCTCCTTAGAGGGCTGTGCCAGCACTTCACTCCTCTTCTGCTTAGAAACCTTTGCCTAGTCTAAACTAACTGATGATGTGTTTATATTCATTTGTTCTTGTGCCAACACTGGTGCTTAACTTAAATAACTGCTCTCCCTCCCAGGTGTTTAGTCCTCTGATGTATTTATAGGGCATACTCTCATTGCCTTTCATCCTTTGTTTTTTCGGGCTAAATATGCCACCCTCCTTATGTCTCACCACATAAGTTCTCCTTTCCTCTGATCACACCAGTAACCCTTTCTATGCTTGGTCCAGTCTGAACACAGCTTTCTTATATATGGGATATAGATACAGATCATATAAGCATTTTATTTACTTTTCTCAAAACTATTAATAGTGCTGCTGAAAAGAGGTCTTTTCCCATTATAGCACCATGCATCTACTACTGCTAGAGGCAATGGTATTAACAGATACATTGGAGTGGCTTTGGGGCTGGTTTTGGAAAGGTAATTTTTGCCCACAAAACATGATATATAGTTAAACAGTTTCATGGGACAGCCAGGCAGGAGCGCTGGTGTTCTGATCTCAGTTATTGATTCCCAGCCCTAGTACTGAGGACTGCATCCCCTGTGGCCTGGGACAAATTACTAATGACCTGACTCAAAGCCCATTGATTTCACTCAATAAATTCCCACTAACTTAGTCCTAGCTACATGACTTGTTTCAAAATAGAGGGCGGTCCCTTGCAAATTGTCTCTGCCCAGAACTCAAATTGGATTCATTGGCACTCTTCCCTGAAGCGCCGGCACGTGCAGCATGACTTGCTGCCAAGGCAGCAACAGACAGAGAAAGCAAGAGCAAGGGAGAGAGAGTGAGGAGCTGAGTCAATGTGTGGTGGCAGCTTTTATCAGCTTTCCCATGTGACTGGGGGCTTGGGCCTCTCAAAAGAGCTTGGCATAGACTCTGTACCACGTGCCACATTAAACAATGACATTTTCCATTTTCTCTTTTGTAAACTGCCCTGAGATAGTTCTCTGATGCTAATCTGAGCACAGGGGACACTGAGTCCCACCTCCTGCAAAAAAAAAACAAACAAACCAAACCCACAAAAAAAAAACCCGTGTGTGTTCTCTCTGCAGACACGGAGCGCTAGAGTGCCAGAGGTGAAAGTGGCAGCCTCAGAAGATCACTCAGGCATGGGGGAAGCCTTTTCTCCAGATCAGTGCTATGGGTGGCTCTGTGAGTGCCATAATGGGCCGAATATAGCAAAACAACCTGACAGGACAAGAGTCAGAGGGGGAGCCGAGTTAGTCTGTATCTTCAAAAACAAGAAGTCCTGTGGCACCTTATAGACTAACAGATATTTTGGAGCATAAGCTTCTGTGGGCAAAGACCCGCTTCGTCAGATGACAGTTTTAGGTGCTCGATCCCTTCCATTTTAGTTTTTGTTTATTGTTATTATTATTACTACTACTACTACTACGGTGGAAATCAGAGTCGCCAGCTGAGAATAGACCTTTATTACACCAGGCTCTGTACAAATGCTCCTGCCTCCCAAGGCCTTATAGTTTTAATGAACTAGACTATAAAATGCTCAGATGGGAATCAGACACACAGAGAGAATGAGTGACTTAGCAACATTTACACACCAGAGCTGGACGTAGGACACATGGCTCCTGAGACTTAGTCCACTAAATGCATTGCACGTATAAAAATCCAGTCAGAAAATGGCCAGTCAAATGAACAGTCTAACTGTGCATGGGGTGTCTTGTTTGCAGACATCAGACATACTAATAGAGAACATGATGCAGTGAAACATAATTGTGTTGTTTTCTTGCGCCTTCTGTTTGTGCCATCCTACCCACAGAGCTGCCTGTTTTCTCGTTTTTGACTTTCTATCTAGCCAACTAATACCAGCTCAGCTTTTTTACAGAAAGACAATGATTTGGGGCAGTTGATTGTGCAACATGGTTTTAATTAAAATTCAATTGTGACTAATCTATTTTATCAATTCCTTAATAAAGAGAATCAATGGTTCCACACATCAGAGCAGATGAGTCTCTCTCACAGGGAAAATAAAGCAGAGACAGTTACACTCCTTAAAGCTGCAAATTAAAAACAATGCATTCCACTAAATCTGTCTTCAAGGTGAAAATTATTATTGTTTTAGCCTAGTGCTTAGCTGTCGTCTTTGACAAAATTGTTACACCGGCTTTCAATAAGCACTTTCAAAACTGTTGTAACTTGCATTGCGCCTCAGTGAATAGTTTGGAGGATTTGCAAATAAGATTGCACTTAGTACAGATAATCCAAATAAAGGTGGTTATGACTGTTATCAGGACATAATAACAGATACAATTAACCTTGAAAAATTGTCAAGACAATTTACCAGACATGGCATAAATTCCACTTATCTAGCACTTTATTAGGATTAGTGTTAACATAACATAATAATGATATTGGCTTTAGCTGTAAATTTTTTTTTTTGAGGATGGGGGTCTACTTTTGAATTTCAAAGCCTTCTAACAAGATTAAGTAATGAAACCTTTCAGAATTCTGTGGCATTGGGAAGGAAGTGGCATTATTCCAATTTTATAGCCAGGGGGATTGAGGGACAGCATTGTGAAGGATTCCTCAAGTTTACAGAGATCAGACGCACACTTAAGACTCTGGAATTCCTGCTTTGCAGCGCTGTGTTTGGCCAATATTCCTCTTGTCTTATTTTTCATATGCAGGTGTTGTATGAAATGCTTTGATGTTCGAGAGCCTGAAGTGACAGTGTCTCAACTGGTGAAAATCTGCATCACTCAACAGAGTTCAAGCTAAACAATGAGCTGAGGCCTCTGGCACTCCATCTCATCTCATTGCTTCCTCGGGCCATCAGTATGAGTCCACCTACAGCCTCTTGTCCTGTACTTAGACAGGGAAGCTCTTTGGGGTGGGTTTATCTTTTTGCTCTGTGTTTGTCTAGAACATAGTACAAATGGGGTCCTTGTCCCTGACTGGGGCTCCCAGGCACTATGACAGAAATAATAAAACCTAAATTTCAATTCAGCTACATGGATTTTTGTCAGTTGAGGCCCTGGCTCACTTTATTTTTACTCATTCAACGTGTCTTCTGTCCAATTGATCTTAGTGGGTGTTCTGCCGCTGACTTTACTGGAGTCCAGATTTCACTGTAATTTCTAATGGGCCTGATGTGTTGGGTAGACAGTATGCTGGTCTTGCTGAGAGGGATGAGGTTGAACTTAACTGAATACATTAATCATGTGAGAGGAACTAGATAGGAATGTGTTATTCTAGAGCAGACAAAGTAACAGTCTCAAAGTTAGGTCTGAAAGAAGTTCTCTGTAAAAGTGGCCAGTGACTCATATGTGCTATGAAAGTGCAGGATGACAGTGTTACCTTGAGAGATCCGTGCTCACAGAATGTGGTGATCGGATCTATAGAAATAACAGGTACATGAGTGGCCTGTATATTTAAGGCGGCTCTTTAAAATATGGAAACATAAGGAGAATATTGACTCAGGGCCACTGTTGGCGGTGGGTAAAGGGAGCAGTGATTTAAAAGAGCCCAGGGCTCATGCTCTCCTGCAGCGGTGCCAGAGCCCTAGGTCCTTCAGATCACCTCTGGATCCTCATGCACTGCATTGCCTAGAGGGCTGGCTGTGGGAGGTTAGCCCCATCCCTGCCCCTTCTGCCCAAGGGGCCCAGCCAGTCTCTCCACACCCATGTATTGACAGAAGGCCAGTGTCAGCACAGGAAGAAACAGAGATTAGCACAAATCAGGATTTTGTGCACTGGCTGTTCTACACCTCCTTAAGTGAGAAGACATTTTGCCTATGATCCTGGCCTAGCATCTAAACCCTGGATAAGCCAGATGATTGTCAAATGGCCTGATGGTGTCTGTCAATGATCTTGGGCCATCAGAGATCAGATCAAAGTGGGATTTATGATTGGCGCAGCCTGCAAACACAACACAGTACCCTTTTTGAATATTTTCTAGCTCATTTGCTAGCTCTAGGGCCAGTGACTTCGATGGGGTGCTGTGTTGGCACGGAGGCCAAACCCAATGGACCAAATTGCCGACCTAGATCATCAGAAAGTATTACCACTGCGTGGACAGCTGGGGAAAGAGAAATTTTCAGCCAGGAGCCAACTCCCCATGGCCTCATGTCCATTAGTGCATTTGACACAGCTCCCCCCTGCCTTTCCACCTGGTTAAAATCTCCAGTTGGTTTGAACCAAAATTGCATATTTTTGGTCAATTATTTTTTTTAAATACAATCCTTTCTAACAAAAATGGTTTTGATTTGAGCCTCCTTTGTAGCCTGCTTCTTTAGTCATTTTCCTTCCACTGGAAGAGATAATGTGTTGAGCACCTGTATGAAGTCTTCGTGCTTGTGTTAAATGTGCACACAATAGCTATATATTCTTTATGATAGGAGCTAGATTGCTCCTTCACTCTCACTCATGTGCGCACAACACAGGACTTAGAAGGTCGTTTCCCAGGGGTGCTCTAGACCTGAGTTATTAGTGTTACTAATTCATTTTGTTTCTGTTTTCTTGCTAGGATTCTGAACGTAGCTTTGTTAGATCCAGTGAGAAGGGGTGGAGGGTCATTCAAAGAGCTGTGTATTAATGGCATGGTGAAATCTGGGTCATGCTGGTGAGCATTTTGATACAGATCCTCAAATGTATTCAGGAACCAACCAAGATTTTATTGGTAGTTAGGCTTCCACATGCCTGTGTGTATGTCTGGTTAGTAGGTACTGGTCCTGCCTTGGCATCCTTGTGGACAGACTGCTGTGCTTGCATGAAGCCCCCATTGTGCTGCAGTAGCATCTGCGTACCTCCCCAACAAATCACAATTCAGGTTCAGGGCCTTGCTCGGGTATCTGGACCTAGGAAAATCAAGAAGCCTTTGGTGTGACTAAAACTTCACTGACACAAGAAAGGCTTGCATAATTGGGTCTTAAGTGTCACACTCAAGAGGTGCTGTCCTAGCCCTGTCAAAATCTGTAGGCATTTTGCCATTGTTCACAAGCCTAGGATTTCACTCCAGATTTTAAGGATAAGCAATTTCCTGTCCAAATGGTTGACAAATTCAATAAATAAGTGATATAAATGTTTGTGACAAGGATTATTTTAAAAAATTACTTTAGTTTTGAAGCTGGGTAAAAAATTACCCTTTTGTTGCTGTGATTAATGAGGAATGTTTTGTCGGGCCCCTGAACTGGATGCATCAGCAAATGTTTTGTAGCGCTACAAAATACCTCCAGAGAACTTGTGTGCAGCTAGCAACAAAAGATGGTTGACTAATGTTTTTACTAGCATCTTTAGAATATGAAACACACTCAGGCAGCCAGCGAAAAAGAAAACAAAACAAAAAAAAAACCAAAAGAAAAACCACATATAAGTTCAGGCAGGGGGATGCTGTTTTCTAATCTGGGTGAAAAGAATGAGCAATAAGGGGAGACCCTCTCTCTGAAAGTGGCCAGGCTCCCACTGCTTCTGTACAGTAGAGCATGGATGAGCAAGCCACCTCTCATTATCACTTCCATCTCTCATGCTGGCTCATGTAGTATGATAAAGAATTAGGTTTAGCAAATTAGGTGAGGGAAAGGGAATTTGGAAATGACACCCCTGATGATTGATGACACTAATAAGTCCCATGCCAAGGAGAGATGCCCTCCCCCAACAACACACACACATATAATATGCACAAAGTTCAAACATTTCTGTACAGAATATACAGAATCATCTAGAAAAAAATTGCAACCTTAACCCATGTAGCTTCTATAGCATGTTTCCTAGACATAAATGTGGCGCTACACATAAACACATAGCTCTGTGTGTGGGTGGGTGTGTGCACACGCACACGCACACGCACACGCACACACGTCTGTATTATTTTTAAAAAAATCCAAACCAAGTCATTCTGGTGTGCACGCTGTGCTCTTGTGGGAGGGGGGCTGAGAGAACAAACACACGCCAGATGTTAGTTGCATTGCTTAATGTCCTTGCAGAAAGCACTCAGATAGTATGGTGATCAGTGCCCCCTCCTGTAGAATAAAATCATTTAGAATCATCCAGGCCTGCCAACAGGACCAAGCAAAGCGGGCAGTTATCCCAGGGCTCAGAGTTTCAGAGGGGCCTGGAGCACCAGTCATTGCCACTGCTACTTTAGCAGTGGTGGCAGCCACAGCTCCAGACCCCTTTGAAGTGCTGCAGCAGCACTGCTCCAGCTGCATGTGGTGCTGAGGGAGTGGGACGGGGGCAGCGCCGCAGTCTGGGCAGTGCTGAGAACTGACTGCTCTTGGCCCTGACCCTTGTTCTCTTGACTCCGCCCCTTCCGGGCCCTAGGCCCATGGCAGTAGTCGGGGAATCATCAAGAGTCTTAATTAAATAGGTTTGTGTTTAAATGTAATTAATTTTTTTACTAGGCCGTATGCCTCCAGACTCATATGCTCTCGTACACACCCACGATCTGTTTCTTCAGTCTGGCTCACTGGATGAGGTGAAATGAGAGTGTGCTGTTTGGTCTCTGCAGAACCCTGCACACATGATCTAAGCCTTGCACTGCAGTGTCCCAAGTGTGCTACCTTTGGCATTTAGTCAGTAATGAGACGTACCTGTAAGGCTAGTCTGGTAGGCGCTGAATTTTTTCAGGCATCAGTGTCTGGCAACAGAGGGGCTTTTTGCTGGCAGAGACACATCCACACAGCCTGTTTACTGCCAGCAACCCCTCTGCTGAAACAGAGCTCTCTCATGGCTATACTACTGAGCCGTGGGACCCTGCTAGTGAGCAGCTGTTTGCAATTTCAAAGCTGCTCATTAGCATGGATCTGGTGGGAAAGCCACGCCCTGTTAACCAAGCCTAAATGCCTTCTAAGAGCCGAGTAAGAAGTAGAAGTGTTGATAATGCTACTAGACAATATTGACTTTCCCTAGGCTGGCAAATTCTCTCATCTGGCAGTGGTCAGGTCTCTCGGGTGCTAGAGAGGTTCCACCTGTATTTAGAAATTTGGGGGAGTCTGTTTGACAGCTTAAGTTTTGCTTTCCAAAATAAATAGACTGACAAGTGCAGCTATGTGTGCTTTATCTGCAGCAGCTGCCATTGCAGTCTTCAGTGACCATGGCTACAATGGCAGCTTCTGTTGACAAGAACAGAACCTCTGTCGACAGATTGCATCTACACACAGCTTGCTCTGTTGACAGAGAACTGCCAGACTGCACGGCCCTCTGGTGACAGCACAGCAGAATGGCAGCTTTGCAAAGGGCTGCCCAGCAACCGGAAGATGTCGCTGTTGAAAGAACTCGACAGAGATGTTTTCCTGGAATGGGGCAAGGCATAACTGCCGATTAAAGAGCTCACTTCTGTTGACAAACTCCCAACAGAGCACCTTAGCTGTATAGATGCTCTGTGAGATTTGTCAACAGAAGCCCTGTTTCATCAACAGAAGGTGCCCACGGAGATGTGGCCAATATCCAGACCTAGCTCTATCCATCCACACGATTCCATGAAGTTTCAGGGCTCAGTGCTCAAACCCTACCACACCCCAGAGGACATTTAATGTAATCACAACTTTCTGTACACCAACCATTGCTTTCATGGATCTGTGTATGTGTGACTGAAATGGCCATTAATGTTCTTTCCCTTGCATAAATTCTAGTCTCTTAATTTATTGTCTCATTATTTTAAATATATTTCTTTTAAATTTAATTTTTTCATTGAATCCTGTTAAAAAATAAAGGTCTATTTTTCAAACCAGAAATTAACTTTTTTGGTTTGCAACATCTGCTTGTTAAAGACAGTGATACAACTTCTATGATAAGCCACAAGCAAAATTAATAGTTGTCAGTGTTATAGTTTCACATGAAGAGCAATCATCACACAATTCCTAAGACAGCACGGAAAAGCAAGACAGGTACAACACACTGCACACAACAACAAAACATATTGTGGCCCACTGTCAAAATGGCCTTTCCAAGCCTGCCTGAGCCATATAATTCTGCAGTGAATTTTAATAATAGACCTTGGGTTTGGTTGCTCAAACTTAGCAGACGTCCGCTATGGCAGAAACTTTTCCCCTCTTTGACTCACATATATTATGCAGGACACAGCAGGCAGCTATAATCAGGGGTAAGTTTTTCTCTCGAAGGTCCAATCTGGTTAGTAAACAATGCCAGCAAGTCTTCAGTCACCCAAAAACACGTTCAACTGTCATGGTGCATCTGCTGAGCCAGTATTTGAGTTTAGTTGTTCTGTTGTGCTGTCAAGATGTCTCATGTACAGATTCATGAGCTATGTGACCAAGGTATAGGCTGGGCTGCCCACACTGATATTTCAACGTTCCCAGTGATAAGCTGCTAGCTGAGAAAGAAAGTTCTTTCCTGAAGCTTTTTGAAAACCCCTGTGTTCTTAAAAATATACCCATATGCACCTTCCCTCATCAGCTCATAATAATGTTAGTTACACATTCCCCAGTGATTACATAACCGTAGAACCCTTTCTGGTGATGTATTTTGTTTTAAGGTGCTCTGGTCCTAAAACAGAGATAAGCGTGCCCTAATGGTTTCACTACAGTTCCAGAACCCCTTTCTGCAAAGCCATCCACTGTGTCCTGCACTTTGCCCAAAATCACAGTCCTTCAAAGGAGATTAATGGTGTTGCACATTTACACGGCAAGATCCTCTGCAGCTGATTTTAAGGCTTCAAATTATTTCCAACTCATTGGTAACAATGTGTCATTGCAAACTTCTGCAGTATGATCATCATTTGCAAACCAGTGGCTCTAGGCCTGGAACCAGCCCCTGCAATGGTCGTTGCTGCCAACTCTGCTCACATATCTACACCAGTGACATCATCACAGGACCTAACATCAACCATACCATCAGAGGCTCCTTTACCTGCACATCTACTAGTATAATACATGCCATCATGTGCCAGCAATGCCCCACTGCAATTTACATTGGCCAAACTGGACAGTCTCTACGTAAAAGAATAAATGGACATAAATCAGCCATCAGGAGCAGTAATGTACAGAAGCCTGTGGGGGAACGCTTCAAACTCCCTGGACACTCAGTAGCAGGTTTAAGGGTGACAGTCCTGAAACAAAAAAATTTCAAAAATCAAATGGATAGAGAAAGCTCTGAGCTGCAATTTATTTGCAAATTTGACTCCATTAACCATGGATTAAACACAGACTAGGAGTGGCTCGCAGTTTACAAAGGCAGCTTCTCTGCCCTGGGTGTTAAGATCTCCCCATTAGACTCTGACAATGGCTTATAGCCCCCTGTCTGATCTGACTTGTTTTTTCCTCTGTTGATAAGGGGTGTTGATACTGGGCCATTTCCACCTTGCTGAATAGACCTTATCAGCGCTGGCCCTCCCTTTTTCTGGGACCCCACTCTTTAAATACCCCTCTGAAACTACCCCTCCCCCACTCATGCATCTGATGAAGTGGGTATTTGCCCATGAAAGCTTATGCTCCAAAATATCTGTTAGTTTATAAGGTGCCACAAGACTTCTTGTTGTTCTCGAAGCTCCAGACTAACACGGCTACCTCTCTGATAACTGTCAGTGGAGCATTCATGCTGGTGCTCATGCATTGGAGGGATGAGGTGAGTGCAGCACACAGATGCAGGAATGTGACCTTGAACATCTGAAAGCTCTTCACCCACTGCTGGTTACCCAAGCCTTCATCACAATGTGATCCTACCAGTCATAGTTCATTTCTAATGGCTAACAGTGACACTCAAACATCTGCAGTTGCTCTGTGAACGCCACCAACACTCTTGACTTGGTGCTTGGTATGCTGTGATATGCAGTGCTCCAAGATTTCATCATGATCTTTGCTGATTCAGTTCTTCGTATGCTATTACAAATACTGCAGGACCAGGCACCCTATAATTGCAACACATAACACTAGTGCAGAACTGTGCAGACTCCATGCTTCTGTCCAAGGTGGCAGACAGGAAGGAGGACAGTGTAGGTCTGTAACATTTTGAGACCAGTACAAAAAGTATGGGATACTAGTGGCATTATGGGGTGGTGAAAGTTGCAAACCGAGATGCTGAACCCACCTCCCCACACAAATGCTCCTAATCACGAGTGTGTGAGTCATTTCAAACCCATTATGCAATGCTAAAAAGACACTGTGCTGGATGTTGGCGGGTTATATACTGGGACACATTCCAGGGTGCATTGATACAAACATGCCTGCTGAGTACATGTACTACTAATAGGAGGAGCCAAGGACGCATGCATACAAACAATGTACCAACCTCTGTGGCTTTACACATAATGTGTGTTGACATAACTCTGTGGTATAGGCACAGCCTCAGATTGTTAAGTCCTTTGTGTGTTATCACTGAGACCCTAAATAGCACCTCAGAATACTGTGGCAGCCTTGAAATTATTTAGTTCAAAATGCATCAAATGATAATGTGTTTATTATTTCATTATACTGAAAAGCTCAGGGCAAAGCTAAAGAATCTGATTCTCTGCTAGCTTAAACCATAGATAATCATTTACATTGGTGCACAAATGGATGCAAAATGCTATCTTCTCCATTTATTTGCAACAGTGGTAGAATCCTGCACTCACTTGGTATGGTTGTAATAAATTACTTCAAAAGGTGTAAGGCAACAGAGCAGGAATCCAGAGCTTTCTTCTGTGACAGTGTTGTTCCTGCATTTCTCTCATTGCAGATAATCTCTTTTCAGGATGCTGTGTTTGAGTACATCATATTCTGATCAGCCAAATCAGAATGATCACAGACTGACCTGCACAATTGAGTTCATCATGCATTTTCCCACTGATTACATAAATAATCATGGCCACAGGTGCGGGAAGCAGGGGAAGGGGGCATGTAGCTAGAGTGCCTCTTAAGTTAATACTGTTGCACTTGTATGATCTTTACTCTTCTTTATTATTCAACTGTATAAATATATTTGGAGTGGGAGATATAAACAGAAGTATTTAGCATGGCATCCTGAAATAGAACCGGGACCAGAACCCCTTATGATGATCTTGCTTCTCATCCTGCTGTAAAAGCTCCTACAGCTTCTGACTTCTCTGATGAAGGGCTTAGGGCACAATTAGGGATAAATTCCGGCAATCACCATAGTCCCCTTTGTTATAAGGTGGAAGAAACATAATTTTCTACCATGCAAATTAGGACTGCTAAGCTACATCTACACTAGAGCTTTGTCAACAAAATACCTGTTTTGTCAACAAAACTCATGCAGTGGCCACACTAAAAGTGCATTCAGTCGCCAGTAAATCGACAGAACATGGCATTTTTGTTGACAGCCTTCTGCCTCTCCCCCATGAGGCAGAATGTCTTTCTCAACCGAATCTGTCGACAAGAAAGCTGTGTAGGTGCTCTGGGGGGCTCTCTGTGGACAGAGCAGTTCACTTTTTCAATCGGCTGTGCTGTCTGGCCACAATCTGTTGATGGAGGCTTCATTGGAAGATATCTTCTGACAGTAACTTCTATTGACAGATCTCTGTAGTGTAGGTGTAGCCTTAGAGTAAAGGGTAAGCAAAAAGCACAATCAACCTAATGGATGCAGAGAACTAAAGTAGGGTAATTTCAAATGACCACACAGCATAGGACAAGATTCCTGATTCGCCTCTATCAGAAAAACCACGGAGGAATTCAAATGCAAACCCATGAGACTCTCAGGCTGAGAAATTACCTTGCTCTGAAAGGCTACAGCTGCACTGCCCAGTTATTACAAAATAACAGCAGTTGTTTGAAAATAACTGAGCTGCTGTCTAGATTGTGCACACACTATTTTGAAATAAGCCATAATGGGCTCCAATGGCACTATTTCAAAATAGCACTATGGACTCAGCAATGCTATTTCAAAATAGCTGGGGCTATTTCAAAATGTATTTTGTGTGTGGCTGTGTTATTTCAAAATAAGACATTTCAAAATAGCTGTTTTATTTCAAAAAAGGGCTGCAATGTAGCCATAAGCTAAGAGTGCCATGCCACATGTTTGACCTTCCAAGTGAGATGAGACAAATGGACAGATGGGGTATGGTATGGCATAAGAGATTTTGCATCTGATTTAGTACTGAAATTTGCATTATGGGAAATTTGCATTACTGAAATTTCTATAATAAAGCCCAATGAATTCTAATAACATGAAGTTCCAGTGAAACAGGTGAAGGCATAGGAAATGGGAGCCTTTGTCAGCTCACATATGATATACATTTTGAATAGCAAGATAGACATGACTATTCAAGCACATGCTTAACATTCAACATGCATCTCGTCATGTTTTACAAAGGCTGTCTCTGTGCATATGTCTTGCACCCACTCAAGCAGCTGGAAGAAAGCAAGAGACCCTCTCAGCCTGTCTTTAACGTCACCTCAGCAGTAGCTTCCTCCACACCCTTATTTTCTGCAACCAGCTTAGCCTGCTTGTCACTGGTGAGGATCTCTTCAAACTTCAGAGATATGTATCCAGCACCACTGCTGCTCTTATTCAGAGTTCTGCAGAACACTGATGTTGTTTAATGTGAGACCTTTCGGACCACTGTCTTCAATACAAAGCCCTAGGGATATATAAGGTTCTGCTGAAGCCACCCAGAACAACACTAAAGTACAACAGCAGAAAGCAGGCAATCACTGTGCACCGGACATACACAACATCATACACTGAGTTGTCCATCTTCCTGCCTTAAACTATATCTCAGTATTAATCAAGGTTCTTTTTCTAGTAGATGGAGAAAAACTACCAGACACATCAGTTGACAGAAAAGACATAAAACCATGGAGAATCAAGCAATTTCTCGAAGGGCTGAGGGATAGCTCTGTGGTTAAAGTATTGGTGTTGTAAGACCAGGGTTGTGAGCCCCCTCCCCCACTTGAGGGGGACTTCCAAGGGTCTGGAGCAGGTTAGATTTTTAAAAAGAAAAAAAAAATCTGTCAAGGATGGTGATAGGTGCTGCTGCGAGTGCAGGGGACTGGACTCGATAACCTTGCGAGGTCCCTTCCAGCTCCATGAGAGTGGTATATAGTCTCAATCATTCATATTGAGCCTCCTCCTGCAATATGGGTGAAACAAGTCATGGTGAATGAGTGTAGACTGAGAAAAGAGTTTGGGGATACAGTAAATCCACAAGATACACACAATCAAGTTGTACTTGTCTCGGGCTAACCTAATGCCAGCCCTGACAGTAGCAGTAAATCACTCCTGTGTGGGGCAGCAGCTGTGAGTCAGGCTGCCATCTATAACAGTAGCAGAGAAACTGCTCCTATCAGGGGCAGCAGCCTGACTTGTGGCTGCCAGCCCTGACAGGAAATCACTTGTCCACACCGGTCCCTGAAGTGGCAGGGAGCCGGGAATCAGGTGGCAGTCTGGCTCCCTCCACTTGCAGATCTGGGACACTGAGCAAGGCAGCAGCCCGAGTTAGTTTCCTGGCTCCAAGGAGTAGAGGGGAGAGGGGAACCAGGCTGCTACCTGATTCTTGGCTCCCTGTCACTCTGGGAGCCAGGAAACTGACCAGCCCTGTTTCCTGGCTCCTGCAAGCCCAGGGGAGCTGGGAAGCAGATGGCAGCCTGATTACCATCTCCCCTTGACTTGCACAAAAATTCAAGTTATGCGGGGATTGCAGAAATGCAACCCTGTGTAATTCGAGGGTTTGCTGTAAGTGGGATGAAAGTTACAATTTAATACAATGGAGGGAGAATTCTGAAACTCGTAAAAAGAGAGCAAATTTGACGAGATTTGGAGATGCATAGGAGGAAGAAATCTAGTGATTCTTGAAAAGAAGAGCAGTATGGCTTCAGCATGCCATAAAACGGGGAACTGCAGCAGTACAAACAAAATGATTAAGGATTGCTAAAGAAAAAGAAGGCAGAATCAAAATAGTTAGTGCTTACTTCAGGCAAACTGATGAAAGACAGAGAAGTTGAAAATGATCTGAGGAGTCAGTTGAGTGGTAGCCAGATAGACCCCTTCACATCAAAAGTACCAGTGACAGAACCTTTGATTAATAGGAAAATGGACTTTGGTGGCTGTGAGTTCAACAGCTTCCTGAGCGTGTCAGAATCTGAAAAGGCGCAAATAGCCTGTAGAGGTCCCAGATCCAGCAGCTGCTGTAGCCTCTCACACACACAGTCTGCATACTCCCATCCTGGAGCCTGCTGTAGCTGCAGCCACAGTTCAGAAACAAACACAAACTTCTCCCCCTGAACATGGATGACACACACAAAAGAGAAGAAGAGAAGGAAGCCATTCCTTTTCCTGTGCAGCTGTAGAGCATCTGCAGGTGTCATGAACAGTAGTGAGTGTCATGGAATGGCACCCATAAAACAAGGCACCAGCCCAGACAGACCAGTCTGAAGAAGTGGGTCTGTCCCACGAAAGCTCATTACCCAATAAATTATTTTGTCAGTCTCTAAAGTGCTACTTGACTGCTTTTTCCGAGTGATCTATGTAAGAATTATGCTACTTTCTGGTCAGACAGGTGGGGGAGGGAGGGATTCCATTCTGTGTTACACTAGTATAAATCCCAGATTCCCTGCGGTGGTTTCAGTTACACTAGTTTAGATTTACACTCCAGTTGTAGAGTAGAATTTGGCCCTTTGCATTTAATTTTACGCTAAGAAGTTGCCAGCATTTCCCAGTGCATAAAGTAAGAGGCATAAGGCGGCTTTCCTATCCCAAAAGATCTTGGTCTGCTACTCATTTGTGATGCATTGTTAGTGCATTCAACTGTGCTCACCTGCTCCACAGGCTTCCCTTTAAAAAAAAAAAAAGTAGTGTTAGTGTAACCTATGTAGCTAATAGGGAAATATCTCTTTAGAGACTCCTGGAGGGAAGTAGGAGTGAGCTGTATCTGGGTCATTGTTGCTAGACAGATTTAGCAGTCCACACTCACAGGCTGCATCTACTCTAGCAAGGTCTTTCAAAATACTTTTCCAAAGAAGGGGCTCTTTTGAAATATCGAGTAGAGTGTCTACACACAAAAAATGTTCTTTTGAAATTAAATTGAAAGAACATGGCTCTCCTTTCAAAAGCACTCTTCCACTCCTAGATCAGGGAGACCACCTTCTTTTGAAAGCTTCTTTCAAAAGAAAACGTGTGTAGATGCTCTGTGGGCGCTTTTTTTCCAAAGAGCAGTCCTCACGGCGCTGGATTTTTCAGTCCCTGGCCCGTTCTTTCAAAATGTGCTAGCAAAAGAGCAGATCACTCTTTTGATCCCCTTTTTTTGTGGAAGGACTTGTTTCAAAAGATCACTGTAGTGTAGATGTAGCCACAAAATTCTGCTCCAGTAGGTTCTGTGTCTGTTGTTGGGGTCAGCCTCTCTGAGGGACAGAACAGCACCTGTTCTAAGGCCACATATCGTGTGTGAGCTGAGAGAAGCAGAGCTCAGGAGCCAAAAGCAGGCTGGTTCCCTCACTCTGAAGCACTTTGCAGCAGGTGGTGATGGCATCTTTTAAACCTGTGTACTCGAGACTAACAGTCACTCAGTTATATGTGCTTGCTGGCTGTCTAGCAGTGTACACAGTGAAGGCGAATCTGTAGGGATCTCAACCAAAGATTCACACAAGCAAGTGAAGGGAAGATGGCTCAGACTCAGCAAATTGTACAGATTTGGTCCTCAGAGACAGCAACTGAGACTTAGGTGAACTAAACCCAAGCTTAAGGGATCTCTCACATTCTGCTTACTGTCTGTGGTGTGGACTGAACTGTTCAAGTTTTACTTTTGTTTTCTTCTGTTTATGTTTCTTGTAACTGTGAGATGGGCAATGAAATGCCCACACAAGGTTACATTAGCAACCTACAAATGATCATTCTCTCCTCTAACTGTAGTGCAGGCAGCTTTCAGTGTCAGTCTAATTCTCTGACTGTGCTGGAGTGACACATGCTAAACAGAAGGGGCCAGATTTGTCCCTGGTGTCACACCAGTAAAGTTGATACAGTTGTATCCAGGTGAGATTTACTCAATGTGTTTAATTGTACAGGATGTGCTAAAGTGTGCATTATCTCCTGGGCAACTCCACATTTGGTCTGCTATCCACCAAGTATCACCAAGTGTCTGTCATTTTCTAGTCCTTTCACACTCATTTGGGATATATTCTTCTTCTTCTTCTTCTTCTTCTTGTTTTGGTCTAATCTTCATCATCCCAGTTTTTGTCTGCATAGTGAAGAATTCTGCCTAATTAAGATCCTTTAAAATTCTTTTGTGGCCCTGAGTTTTCTGATGCAAAATTTGGAATTAGAATACTTTTGTGGCTAGATATGTGCTTTTAAAATATTAAATTAACAATTACCAGCAATACTTTGCACTTCTATGTGTTTCCCCCTTGTGGGATTTATCAAAGCATTTTATGATTCAACACTGAATTAAGGATTTTGTAGAGTCATATCTCCTGTCACTGAAATGCAATCACCTCTGGAGTAGAAGGCATTAACTGTTTTAGGATACTTTTTTCTGGAGAACATTGAATGCAACAGAGCAGATTTTAGGGCAGGAAGTAAAGAAGAATAAAACATCTGCTTGGAATGGCCAAGGGGATTTAGATAGGCAGAATGAAATTACTCCAACTGAATTTTCAGTAGCATACCACAGCTAACACCTCTGTGGACTGGAAATAGAAACATAGTTTTATGTCATGCAGAAACACCCAACAGAGTATTCCAAAGACCTTACTTCCAGTGGCACAGTATCTCCTAACTCTGCTGGGGCTTTGGTTTAGTCCTAACTCAAGAGGAAGAGTGCCATCTACTGAATGATTAGCACCACCAACATTTGGAATCCCATCGCATTCTCCCAGCTATCTACATGTCTGCCCCAGCAGCACAACCTTGCTTAACTTGAAAGAACTGGCAAATTCAAACCCTTACCATGTGCAGTGATGGCAGAAGAGTCAGATTGCTGAAAAGATTTATGTTTTAATTACATCTTTTATTTAGGTGGTCAGAAAAGAAAATATGAACACAACTGAAATATAAGAAAGGTGCCCAGTGTCCTAAGAGAGTCCGCTTTAGGTACCAATAAACAGCAAGGCTATATTATTGATATGAACAAAATAAAATCAATTTACTGATTCATATAGCATGCTGATCAGAGAAAAAAACATGTGGGGAAGTTTATATATATATATATATATATATATAAGCACTACTCCACATGTTTATTTCTGTGATCAGTGTGCTATATGAATCAGTAAATTGATTTTATTTTGTTCATATCAATAATATAGTCTTGCTGTTTACTGGTGTCTGCCGGGTAAGATACGTAGATACATCTTTAATTAGGCCAATATTGGTCATTAAAAATACTGTTGGGTGTGGGCAGGGGTGTGTGTACATACATACATATATATATATAAAATCAATACACACACACACACACACACACACACACACACGCACTCACACACCCCTCCCCACACCGACATTATTTTTAATGACCAACATTGGCCTAATTCTTCAGAACTGGCCTGCAACATCACAGATGCAATTTTGCATCCACAAATTACAGATTTATGCTTCTGTATCTTGCACTTGCAAGTGCACATAATTGCACCTCCAATTTTGTGCCTGTATTGTAGGTGCAAGATTGTGCCTGTTTTATCGTGGCCATGTTGAGGCCCAGCTACATAAAACTTTTTTGGCTAAATCTTATTTGTCCTTCAGGATTGAGCTAAGCTGCCTTTCATGACATAGCCGGGGCGGGGGGGTGCGGGAGAGTACAAGGTGAAGTGAAATTCAGAGGCTTGCCTGTGGCTCCAGGAAGGATAGATTAAGAATCAGCCTTGTATAGATTTGGAGCGTGTTAATGAAGACAGAAAAGTAAAAAGATTTATTCCTACCAGAGTGTCTGATTTTCCCAAAGTGTCCCTGGGGTTGCAAAGATTTGCCCTCATGAAGCCTTTGACAGGCATGGGACTTTGCTCCAGCAGCTACTACAGTATTGCTCAAGTACTGAACTTCCAGTATTGCGTCCACTATCATTGTCCAATACAATCATTTTGGTTTGTACTAGCAGTACATTGGGAAGTACATCATAGATCGTTTTGAAAGCATTTATATTGAGTCTGTTTAAAATATATATGTAAATTTGATTGGGATACAGTCTGAATTAGATTACAAGTTCTTCATACAGACCTACACTCACAACACTGTTGATGTTAGGAACCTAAGTATCTTTTGTGGCTTTGGGCACCATTGTCTAGAACAATGAAACCTGGAGCCTGACCAAGGCACTTTGGGACAACTGAAATACAAAAAATAAATTATAATACTCTTACATAACAGAGCTGTTAAACTTGCTGGGTTATGTTCATTAAAGCTGTGTCTATTGGCACACCTATCGGTCAGTATCTTCCAAAACTGTTTAAGGGAAAAAAGGAATTATATTATTAACTACAAGTTTCAAGTTACTTACAGCCAAGTAATCATAAGGACAGGCTGTCAAAATTTTAGCACCAGTTAATGTATTGATAAAGTTGTCTGAGTAATGACATTAACAGGATCTCCTTTCGAGATACCTGCCAGTAATAGCAATTGGATTGATACTGAACTTGGTGGGAGCAGGGTTGGGCCTTATATAATAGAATGATCAGACTACACTGAATTACTTCTGCCCGTATGGAAACAATAAGAGTGAAGTTCTAAAAGGAACTTATCTGTTGACTAAATCTGAACCACAGATGTTTCCTAGGCCATTTTGTACTGCTGAGAAATATTCTGTCTTTGTGTGTTATCCCTATCCTTGCCTAATGGCTGACTCCAAGAACACACCCATAGTATGTGAAGTAGCAACCCACAAAGAGTCTGAATGCTTTCCATGGACTGCAATGGGATTGGGGTTAGTCCCCACTTGAAAATAATTACATAATTGAAGACAAACTTTTGTCCAAAAAAAAGGCTGGATATTTATCATAGCTCTAGTGGTCACACGCTTGCTCTCTCTCTCTCTCTCTCTCACACACACACACACACACCATTAGACCCCAGTTCTAGAAATCTCAAGGTATCGCCCACATTCAAAGTCCTCAAAAAGGGAATGCAGCACCCTTTCCTGGTAACCTTCCAGCTTTCTAAGTGTGGCTGTGATGTACTCCTCAGTTTGGATTAATCTTTTTATAAGAGGTTTTCCCAGCCTGGAATCGCTAGAGATGGTCCTTTAAATCTGAGGGAGATAATCAGTTGCCACTTCAAAATGGCCCTTTTTATTCTGATTGATGCAGGGTGAAGATCCTTCCCTTTCAGCCAGTAAACAGCTACCTCCATTTGTTTTTCTCTTTCTGTCTCTCTCTCTCTCTCTCCCTCCCGCCCTATCTTGAGCATATCAGAGAAGCTGGTTCCTCCTCCTATGTGATGGAAGTATAGTTAAACACCTGGGATGAAATTCTGACATGACTAAAGTCAATTTCTGACTTCCCATTGACTTGATCTCCAATTTTCCCACATTTGGACATAGTTAACATTGCATAATTGCATATTTTACCTGAGTACCTTTACAGCAGCTGAGCCCAACATGTTAAGGCTTCACCACAGTTTCTTCAGAAAACTCCTAAGTACCAGAGAGGAAGCCGTGCTAGTCTATACACTATCAAAACAAAAAGCAGTCAAGTAGCACTTTAAAGACGAGCCAAATAGTTTATTCGGTGAGCTTTCGTGGGACAGACCCACTTCTTCAGACCACAGCCAGATCAGAACAGACTCAATATTTAAGACACAGAGAACCAAAAACAGTGAGCAAGGAAGACAAATCAGAAAAAGATAATCAAGGTGAGCAAATCAGAGAGTGGAGGGTGGGGAGGAAGATCAAGAATTAGACTGAGTCAAGTATGCAGACAAGCCCCTATAGTGACTCAGAAAGCTCCCATCACGATATGCCATCATGTGCCAACAATGCCCAGATACTTTGTATATTGGACAGACTTCTAACTCCTTTAGACAAAGGGTCAATGGGCACAAAACAGACATCAAAACACTCCAGATCCACAAACCAGTTAGTCAACATTTTAATGGTATGGGGCATTCTGTCAATGACCTCAAGGTATGTGTGTTACTGAAGAGAAATTATCGCTCCGTTTTAGAAAGAGAAGTGGACGAACTGACATTTATATTCAAATTCAGAACATTAACACATGGTTTAAATCGTGATGGGAACTTTCTGAGTCACTATAGGGGCTCATCTGCATACTTGGCTCAATCTAATTCTTGACCTTCCCCCCACCCCTCCACTCTCTGATTTGCTCACCTTGATTATCTTTGTCTGATTTGTCCTCCTTGCTTACTGTTTTTGGTTCTCTGTGTCTTAAATATTGAGTCTGGTCTGGTCTGGCTATGGTCTGAAGAAGTGGGTCTCTCCCACGAAAGCTCACCTAATAAACTATTTTGCTAGTCTTTAAAGTGCTACTTGACTGCTTTTTCCTTTAAGTACATCTTTCACCTTCTCCTGTCTGACAGATTCAGAGTGTATGGGAAATTCAGTATCAGAAGTGTCAATTACACACTGCTTCCTACAGTTACTTTAATATCTGAGTTCTATACTGACCTTTTCTGTTGTATTAAAGGTAACATGGCAGGAGGGCAGGGGCGGGGGCGGGGGGAGACTAAGTGGTTAGAGATAAAATATTTGAAGTAAAAACAAACGTATGATTTCCAAAACCAGTGAACCCCTCTGAGCTATAACTGTTTAATGATGATTATTAAGCTCTTTTGATTGAAGGAATTTTTATTTCTCAAAAGCAGCATGTTTAAAGTTATATTGTTCGGTCCCATGATGCCAGGAGTCACCAGATGGCACTGTTATGCAAAATTTTTCAACTTGCATGTGAGCAAGTTTTCAGTCTTGGAAGAAACACCTTTAATATTGCTGGTTTCTGAGACAGTATTATTTTGTGAATTTGCAGCAAGCTGAGAGAGGTTGCTATTTGCCCTGATCTCTTTAAGCCAGTTTGTGGGGAAGAATTGCTCCCTGGGAACTGATTGTTGATATTGCCCTGAGAGTCCTTAAAGAGGGGCATCACTGCATGCATTTATTGTCACCACTGTTTTAAGACCTAGATGTATAAGTTAAGCTGAGACTGTACCCAGGCTCTCTTGTGTTACTGATATCTTCTCCTAAATGAAGTCAACCCAGAAAACTCCGACGTCTTCTGCTCAGCCAGTGTTGCTTTCAAGGAGTTACACTTACGGTCCAATGGAAAGGTGTTTTATAGCCTAACACATTGAAATCAGGGAACATGGCATGGGGCTGCACCCCCATAAAAAGATGCAGTAAAAGCATTAGGATGAGTGCTGGTACAAGCTCTTCAGCCTCAAGCCACTTCAGACAATTTGCTATCTGGCCAAAATGTCTATGTGCTGCTGTCCCGGCTACATTCTAGAACAGAGATTCTCCACCAGGGCAGATGCACCCTTCCTCTTTTGGGGATATGTGCATCAGACTTTCAGAGGGGAACATGACGGGAACTTTCTGATGGTTTGGTGGTTATGGCAGGGGCCAAACTTCAAGTTGCAGCACCACTCACTTGGGTTTGCTTTGGCAGCCTCTTTGTCATGTTGAGAGACTGGGCCAAATCTGCGTGAGAGATATTATAACCTTAGGCTTAGAGTCACAGCATCTTGCAAATCTGACCAGGCTAACCCTAGGCAGCCACCTACATCACCTATAGCTAGTGTGGCCCCTGAACAAAAGCCAAGATTCAGTGTTCAACAGTCTTATGATAGTGTGCCCCCCTCTGTAACTTCATGACAGCTCACCTGCCTGAATGACACTCCCTCCAAAACTAGGAAAGAAATAACAAAGGGTGGGGAAAACCTTTGAGGTACACAAGCTGACCTGAGTGCACTGCTATCCTCTTCACCTTCACATCTCTCCTGAAAACATATTTTTAAGAAGGCCTTCAGATTCTATGATGTCCATTCTTCTCAGTCAGAACCATGTTCACCCAAATGACTATACTAATGAAGAAAGACTATAGTACTAATTAAACAACCCACTGAAGAAATCATAGTAAAAATAGACACGTGCTAAACTTCAGCAGTCATTGCCATTACTTTTTGTGGTTTCCTCTCCCCTTGTTGTATTGTGTACTGACGTCTTCTCACAGTCTTCTCTTAATAGTCCTTAATGGTATTATACTGACAAACAGAAACCACAAATAATGCACACTTAATTATGCAGTGTTGGAGGTTTATCTAGTATTAGCAACTGTTTTATTTGTTTTGGGTTTTTTTAAGCATTTTGGCAGCAAGCTAATGAACCACCACTATATGCGTTTAAATAGGTTGCTGCACAGTAGTATCCATGAACCCTACAGCCCACTCTGTAGCCTCAGTCAGGGTAAAGTAAATTTCCATAGAAAGCCAGCAGGGATAACAAACAAGAGCTACGCCCTTCTCAGATGAGCTTCCACAGGCACTTCTATGAACCTGATTGAAGGAGGCTGATGACCTTGGGGATATGCAGAAAATTTCACCATGCACCACAATGCAGTCCCCTTCAGAACGAAGCAATAATTATCCTAGTTTTGCCACAGGTATTTGTAATCTTTATGGAAGACAGTGGGGCCACCAGCCACTGTAGGCCCAGGGGAAAGGTGGAAGCAAGGCTTGGCTCTGCAACCCCACAAGGGGCGGGACCTAGGACAGAAGGGGCCGGACCTCAGGCAGTCAGTGCCACTCTAACTATGGCACTGCCCCACTCCTCACCCCAAGAGCTACTTGGCAGCCACAATGGCTGGAGCTCTGGGCCCTTTTGAAACACCAGGTCCCAGGGCAGTTACCCACTGAACCCTCTACCACCACCCCCCTATCGACAAGCCTGACTAAGGATGGTGTGGCCCCAGCCAGACCAGATGAGTTTGGCATGTCTGATAGCGTTACAGTGCGTGGCACAGGCCAGAGGAGATAGGCACTAGACGTGGCATGGGAATGTCATTCGCCCTACTGGGACATGCAGATTAGAAAATAATTAATTTTGCCATTTCCATGGGAACTTTCCTGCTACCATTTAGATCACACTAGCTGTTTGAATGCAGTGGACGAGGGTCAGCCAGCACAATCACTGCCTGGAGGTTGCCTCTTGCTGTCATGACATTTAGCTTCTGTCAGTTCCCAAGAGCTGTAGATTTTGGCAAAGCTGGACATACCTGCAAACCAGCTAAACTTGCAGAATAAATGCTTTTGAGCATACAGCTCTTCAAAACTAGGATCAAACTCAGCTGGTGTGAATGTGTTTTGTTCCGGAGGGGAGGGCAGGCTTGTCCAAACTGATTGCCCTTATCTTTTCCTTCTCTGTATATCATCTGTGTAGAAGTGGTGCCTATTCATGTTGTGTTACAAGACAACAATCACATAAACATATGTAACTTAGACATTTAAGACCATGCAATGAACCTCAGAAAGATCTGTGGTTCTAAGCCATGCCCTCAACCACCCTTGACTTCCGTGACAGACTGAAAGGCGTTCAGCATCACAAGTCCAGATCTTGATGGGAGATTTGACAAGTTTGTTGCTGTGCCTACATACTTATGGTTCTGGGGGGCTACAATAAGTCACTGAACAGTGAGGTGATCCAACTGTTTTGAGTGGAGTGAAAATTGTGTTCATTAGCCCTCTGGGCCTGGCCACAACACAGAAATTATTTTTTAGGAAAACAATGCTTGATGTAAATAGGAGTATTCACTTGAAAAAGATGAGCAGGATTTGACTGTTAACCAATAAAATGCCATACTATTGCCAATGTGTACCTAAGGCACCTTTGCAGACCCCACTAGGAAGACCATAAGTAGATTTAACAATATATGCATAACTCTGAACAAAAGGAAGTCCCATGTAGTGATGCTTTCCTGGTCTGTGTGAAATCAGCTCCTACACCAAGAATGATTGTCCAAGTAGTTAAATGAGGAAAAATACCAGCACTAGTGGCCATCTTACTGGGCCAGTGAGTGAATCAGTGAAGATCTTAAATGCACATCTCAGCCCAGAGAGTCACCCACTAAACATGGTTGAGTCATGATGCATGACTTTTGTGAGAAAGCTTAACTTACTGCTTACTGCTTTGTACATTTTTTTTATCATTCAGTCAGGAAAAAAACCCTATATAAGTAATTCAATAATTCAGATGTGTATGTGCATATTTATTTTTCGTAAGGTTAATTAAGAATTTTAGAAAAACTGTTAGGGTGCCACCACCAAGAGTTGGTGGCCACACTCTCAGGCCTTCACAATATGTATTGTGAGAAGCCCTAGTTTTGTCTATCTTACTCAGAAGGTTATGTAAATAATACAAGTCCTCAAGGACTTTTGTCTTCCTAGTTCTCAGCTAGCCACCATTCATGCCATAAGGGTGCAAATGTGCAATGCAATGTGTGATTACGTGCCAAAGTGAGTGATATAAATTGTTCATGCAGGAAAGTTGTGATGCAACAGAATTGCTTTAGAGCAGTGGTTCTTAACCTTTACTGTAGCCTGCACCCCTTTGGTGCACCTCTTTGGTTCTCAAAATATGTTCTCGCACCCCTTTACAAAAATCAAAAATGGAAATGCAGGGCCTAATACACTGCATATTAAATATATGTAAAATAGTTTTATATTATTACTCACCACAAATAACAGTACAGTAGGCATACAAAAATACACAAATACTGCCCAGAGATGTTGTGGTGTTTTGCTGTGGAAGTAAACTGTAACTGATGTGCTAACAGTTAGCAGCTAACTGAAGTCAAACAAAGCCACTGCACTGCCACATCATCATATGCACGTGTCAAGAAATACCCCACAACATGGTGATATGCTGTATTTTGTAGCGAGATAATTTCATTACAAGTAGCTTAAAAACATGAAAATAATTTTTGTTTGTATATTACAATAATCATTAAAAATGTATAATGTTAATAAATACAAAAGTTTGATTAAACAAAGTAGTTGTACTTAAGCACCTGTGCTTAATTTGTGTTTTTGATGATTTACCTTCTAAAAAATCTGGCACGTCGCGCACCCCAGAAAAGGCATCATGCACCCCCAGGAGGTGCACGCAACCCAGATGAAGAACCACTGCTTTAGAGCAAAGAGGCCCAATGACGGGGAAACAACAAGGGGAGCAATTGCATAGGGCCTGGAACTCCAGCGGCTGCAATACTCGTGACTGTGCCTGGGAGCCTCAGGCCCCTTTGACGTGCCACAGAGCCTCATTCCACTGAGGGCTGAGGGGGTGGGGCAGTGCTAAGCTTCAGGTGGCCAATATGGGCTGACTGACTGTGGACCTGCCCCTTTTGCCTGATGTGCCTCCCCATCTGGGCATGTGACGTCACTCCCCACCATCTTGCCCCTGGCCAGCTATCAGCCCTACTGACAGCAAATAACTCTCTCTCTCTGTTATCTCAGCTTTGTGATTCATTATTTCTGTCCTCTAAAATTTTTAATTATAAAAGGGAGACAACAACATGTTTGCAGATCATGGGGCTAACCTTGAGCAAGGGGCATAGAAGTAATAGGATCACCTGACTCTTCACTGCAACTTAAAGACATGGTAGCAGTTTGGCTGCAATGTTCAACCTAAATTTCACTCTTGTCCACTGGCATAGTGCCCACTGACTTCAAGGGAGTGGCACAGACCATAGGGAGAGAAGATTTCAGTCCTGCTGTTCCAGCTGCCTCTGTGTGCACCAAAGTCAAAATGTAGCAAGGAACCCTGGTCATCAGTGGTTTAGAAGAAAAGCAGCATAGGGAAAGAAAAGAAGAGAGAGGAAGACCAGACCAAAAAAGAAAAACTCAAATAAAAGAGAAACTTCAAATCAACATGAAAAATAAAACCTCAGAAGCTTGGCTTCAGTGTTGAAAATAATGGGGTTTTTAAGAGTTAAAAGGTTTTAAAAGGTCATTATGCGTTTAGAAGCAAAAGAGCAATATGAATTTCTAAGCAGCAACATCTGGAAGATCAAAAGAAATCATACTTCAATCACCATGAAAATCTCTGCTCATTACACGCAATCATATTTAGTTATTAATAGACACTGGCTAGACACTGACATTTTACACATTTCATCCTATGATGCGCCAGGGACACTTCTGGCATTTAGTTTATCATTTTCATCAGTGTCATGGAAAGAGTGACCGATATGACCCCAAAAATCTCACACTGTCACTCATCGTAAGTGAATTTATCAACACTTATGGAATGGGAATACACATGAGAATTTTAACTGTTTGCATACTAAATTACTTCATTCTTCACGCTTCCAAAAAAAATCAGTTTTGCACAATAAATAATGATAAGGGCCAGTGGACAATTACATAGGTGGAAATAGTATGCAAACTGATTGGAATTCAAATCTGTTGTGTGAATGTATCTGGATGTTGCTTAATCAGCTTCAGCGGCTGATTTTATCCATTGTTAGAGGTTAATACAAAAGCTCTTCAGCTCATATTAGAAGCAGACTAACTTAAATTGCAAATTGGCACATAGCCTATTAGTATTTTATTTCTATGACATATTCTGCAACTGACTTAGATCCACCTTCAGGAGAATATTAAAATTAATTGGTCCGTTATTTTAAAGCTGAAAATTAAAATACTGCAAAAAATGTATGAGGACTAAAATTGCAGTGCATTCAATATGAACACAAAAGAAGAGCATAAACTATTAACTCTAGATTAAAACTGTATGGTCCTTTCTTTTTTTATTTTCATTCTTTCTTTCTTTCTTTCTGTCTCAGCTGGAAACAGTTTGCTAATTTGGCGTATTTGATTTCATGACTGATTTTTCTGTGTAATAATTGCATTAAAGAAATAATGAGAGTAGGTTTCTTTCTACTTTTAACCAGTCACTACAGCAAACATGCTGAGGAGCTGCTTCAGACAGAATGTGATTCTCCTTCTAATGACAATTATTTTTGACTGAATTGTAATTTAATTTGTTAATTAGATCTCTCACTGCATTTTCAAACTTGGTTATGGCATTCTTTGATGATTTCACCAGAATTATAGTTATATTTGTGCCATTGTGCATTCTATGCTTAAATCATTCTTCAGACAAATATACTAGGCAGCCGATTATATTTTGTAGTAACAGTAGCCTCTTCCATGTTATATTGATTCAAAAATCATCCTGATCATTGAACCAATGCACTGCACCAATAGCTCTCTAAGAGTCTGAAGGATTTAGCCACAAACAGATTAGAGGTATGTCTTTTTTTTTAATTTATTAAATTGAACTGTACACAAGAACTCGTAAATGTAAAAATCATTTTTAAAAAACTGAATGCTCTGGAGTTCATTTAATTAGCAGCAGAATTGGATGTTAACTACCAATCATTTTTAGGCACATTTACCTAAATTTTTATTTTATTTATTTTTAAAGATCTAGTAAATTTATAAAATATTTACTAATAAAACGTGCTGGTTTTATTAACTGTAAAAGGCTAATTTCACTTTAAAGGGAATTATGCCATTGTACTGACACAAAATGGCAGAGGCTAATTCACTCAAGTAATAAAAACAATACTGGCCATCATAATCAAAATAATATTGCCAGTGTTCCTGACTTTCTGGTTGGGCCTGGTTTCAAAGTTGCTAAGGATGCCAGTACGTATACAAGGGTAGAAAGAGGTAGAAAGATTACAAACCATATGCCTGATCCTGAAAATGCTTAAAACCAAGTATAGCTGTAATTTCTGTGAGCAGCCCCTCAAGACTATATTGTCACTTTACAAGCTGCCTCTGGGGCCAGCTGCACAGTCCCAGACTCAGAGCAGAGGCTAATCTGCAAGTCAGAGCCACAAATCCCTCACCAGTTGATGGCAGGGAGGGGGGAATAATGACATCACTCTTTTTTGTGGCACAGTTGCATTGATCTTTATGCTCCTGGCAAGCTATTGGAGGGCCAAGGGATGCACCCACTCGACCTCTTCCATCTCTGTCCAGAACCTCTCCAGCCACACAGCCCTTAGTCCAGGAAACATAAGAACATCCATAGTGGTCAAACCAAAGGTCCATTTAGCCCAGTATCCTGTCTTCTGACAGAGGACAGTGCTTGATGCCCCAGAGGACGTGAACAGAACAGGTAATCATGAAAGAGATCCCTCTCCTGTCATCCATTTCTAGCCTTTGACACACAGAGGATAGGGACACCATTTCTACCCATCCTGGCTAATAGCCATTGATGGATCAAACCTTCATGAATGTATCTAGTTCTTTTTTGAACTCTGTTGAAGTCTTGGTCTTCACAACCTCCTCTGGCCAGGAGTTCCACAGGTCTACTATGTGCTATGTGAAGAAAAACTTACTTTTCTTGGTTTTAAACCTGCCACCCATTAATTTCATTTGGTGACCCCCTAGTTCTTTCATTATGGGAGCAAGTAAATAACATTAACTTTTTCTACAGCAGTGATGATTTTACATACCTCTATCATAACTCCCCTTAGTCTCCTTTTTTTCTAAGCTAAAAAGTCCCAGTCTTTTTAATCTTTCTCATATGGCACCCATTCCAACCCCCTAATCATTTTGTTGCCCCTTCCTGAACCTTTTCCAATCCCAATTTATATGTTTATACATACATTATATACAAACATATGTACATTATATATATATTTTGAGATGAGAGGACCGCATTTGCCCACAATATTCAAGATGTGGGTGTGCCATGGATTTATACAGAGGCAACTAGATATTCTCTATCCCTTTAAATGATTCCTAGCATTTTGTTTGCTGCACAGGTTTTTCAATATTTGTTTGTGAATACCAGAACAACTAGAGCAAAAGAGTGTGGCCACACTGTTTTGTTCGTGGTAGGGTAAGTGTCTTCTGTTGTGTCCACACAGCTCTGCATTTCTTTTCAAAATAACTGCACAGCATACCAGACAGATGGCCCATAGTGCAATGTTGTACCACTAGGCTCTATGAATCTGGAGATTTTTCCTCATGGTGCATTGTGGGATACACAGCTGAACTGAGAGATGGGGATCAAACTAACCAATTCTCACAATTCTTCTCCAGGCCTCACATAATTTGTTTATTGCCAGGCACCATGGAACAAACCCTGCTCAGTTCTGCCATCTTGTCAAGCATGAGTGCAAACAGATAGCACCTCTACACTTACTGGTGGACATGCAGAGAGATGACTTTGAATGAAGCAAGAAACAACCATTGCTGAAGGGCTAGAAGAGACGGAAGAAGATGAAATGAACCAGTTATTTCAGCCAGACATTTTCCTGGCGTGACTTCACTTAGTGGAGCATTGTTTCTGGTTGCGGCCAGCTAGCACTGACTGATGGTCCTGGATAGTGGTGCAAACTTGGAGATGCCCCACAGAATTGTAGCATATGCAAGGCTACTTTCTGAGCAAGCTGTGCAGAGCAGTAACACACCAATGTGAGAGTTCCCCTCAGCCATGGACATGCCTGTAACACACCAACTTAAGAGTTCCGCTCAGCATGGACTTGCCTGTGGCCATTGTCAATGGAAGCTTGGAAACCTGCTAGATACAACTCATCAGAAGCTATCTAGTTTGGTGTCAAGAGAAGAACTATCAGGGCGCTTGTCAGGAAGGTGCACAAGGCTATTGAGAGATGGTCGCTCTCCTGGTGACTGATGGATTTGGAGGGTTGAGGTTCACAAACCTTACTGGAGCCATTAAGGGAACTGATGTGATTATTTTGTGTCTCCCACTCCAGGGCTGAGACTTCATCAACAGAAAGGGATATTTCTCCAGGGTATATGGAGATTGCTCATCTGGGAAAGTTTACCAGTATTAATGTGCACAGGCCCATGGTGACTGTATTTTTGAAATTCTGCCCTGTTTTCTGGAATGAAAAAAGCGAAGTTTTTTGTAGCCACAGGTGAGCTATGTGATAGGTCCCCATCTGTGCCAATCCACAGAGGATAGGAATTGTTACAGCCCCCAGCGACAGATCTTTAACAGGCCACGCTTTTAGCGCTTAAGTTTCCCTGTTCAGCCTCCAAAACATCACATAGGCTTATCCCAAACTGAAACTGCAACAGGCCCCCGTAGTTCAGGATGGACATCTGTTGATCAGAAGTGTTTTTCTAACCAACAGGTGCGGAGCAGCAAAAGTCAGGTTAGTAACTGAATGTGTACCTCCATGGGCTGTCCTTATATTGGGCGATGTTCCCGAAGGCATGTTCCCAACAAGCAGAAAATGGTCTTGCTCAAAAAAACAGGAAGCAAATCAGGAAGCTAGGTGGTAGTGCTAATTACCAGGAAACCATCTGTCAAGCTTTATTTGACAGGGATAATAGATTGGGGGGAGCAGTGGATTTTAGCAAGGCTTTTGATGCAGTTCCACATAATATTATTAAATGCAAAATAGGGCAATGTGGGCTAGAGGAAAAATCTAGAGGAAAAATCTGGATGCACAACTAGTTGAAAGTCTGTACTCAGAAGAGTCATTATCAATGGTTCCCTACTAGGGCTTATCTGGTGGGATCCCCCTAGAAGTCAGTCTTGCATCCAGGCCTGTTCAGTATTTTCATTAATGGCTTGGATAATGGAGTGAAAAGCTGGGAGGGGTTGCAAGCACTTTGGAGAGAAAGATAAGAATTCAAAACAACCTCAACAAACTGCAGAATTGCGCTAAATTCAAGAAGATGAAAGTCAGTACAGACCTGTGCAAAGTGCTACAAGCAGGAAGGGGAAAAAAAATCAAAGCCACAATTACAAAGTGGAGAATAACAGGCTAGTTGAGAGCTCTGCTGAAATGGATCTAGAGATTATAGTGGATCAAAATTTGAATAAGAATCAACAAAGTCAAGCCACTGCAGAAAAAAGGCTAATATGATTCTGGGTAGACAACCACCAGTCAGGGATGACCTAGACTTGCTCGGGCCTTCTTCAGCACAGTGGGCAAAATAAACTGACATTTGAAGTAACTGATTTGAACAAAAGAGGTTTCCAAAGCTGAGGATATGATTAAAAGTAGCCACCACTTTTCAAATACACTCATCTCTCATTTAACGAGTACCTTACTTACGAGTACTCACTAAAACGAGGGATATACATATCTACCTTTGTTCACAAACTGAGTGAACTTCCCCTGCTAGTGTGAGACAGCTGCAGAGTCCATGGCTGGGGGGGTGGGGAGATCCATACCCCCCCAGCCCAGCCCACTCCCAACACTCCCCCGGCCCGCAGCTCCCTCCATATCTCCAGCCCAGCCCACTCCCAACACTCACCCCAGCTCGGTCATCAAACCCCTTGGCCCACCACACCCCCCCAGAGCCACCACCTCCTCCACTGGAGCCACCATCAGGTTTTAACCCTCCCTCCTTCTCATGGCCCAAACTGCCCCCAGCCTTTAACCCTCTGCAACCCCTGCCCCTGCTTACCTTTCAAAAGCAGCACCACACGCTGCCACTCCTTCACAGAGTTAGGAGCACTAGGAACCAATCAGAGACTTTAATGTGTATTTAACGGTAATTTAGTGTCCGTCTTATGAGATTTCGCCTACGAGCAGAAAGTTGGGAACCAAGTGTGCTTTTACAGTGAGGGATGAGTGTATGGCTCTGTGACTGAGTGAGGTTTTTATTGGCACAAAGGGATATTGGTGACCTCCTTCCATTGACCGTCCGTGGAAACTGGGTGCCTCTCTCCCATTGTGCCTTTGAACTTCTCCTCCTAAAGTACTAAAATGGGAATAAAGACACAAGTGTTGTGTTTTCAGAGGCCTCCATTCTTGTTGAACTAGACTTGTCCTTTATTAAAGAGCTGTTCCAGCTGCAATTTAGCGTTCCTAGCCATGTGCACTCAGACTAACTTCTTGGTGTCTCTCCAAGAACTCTTTCCTCTTGCAAAGTGTGCACCCTGTTCCAAGTTCCATGCAGGTTCTATGTAGGTCAATTTACAGAACTATTGTACTAAGTTCTTGCAAAATGAAATTGAAAAACACAAAAATACCAACGTCAGCCTGGAATTACACATGGAAAAACTGCTCAGAAATTGAACCACAGCCAAAGTCTGTTTTTGTGGCATTTCTGCACCACAACATTTTTTGCTACAGTAAAAACCATGTAGCATAAAATTTCCTTTATCCGAAACCTTTCAACACAGATCAAAATTTCATGGCTGGGGCTATAAACCTTTGAATGCAAATGTCTATAATGAAACAGTGATGACCCCTTAACCACAATACAATGCTGCTGTTGGGCTGCTCTTATTCTGGAAGCTGTTCTTTCTTTCAACGCGTTATGGCTCTTTTTTTTTCCGCACAACTACAAATAAATCTATAAGTTAATGGAACAAAAATGCCATCTAACTGTACAGATGCACAGTTAATTAATCACATAATTTAACTAACTTAGCTTCAATAGGATACAAATATAATTTGTCAGCCAAGATAATAATATTCTTCAGTTTACTCCAACATTTAAAAAAGGCTACATTTTTACAAATAGTGTCTAAAATCAAGTGTTTGATACTAATCTCTATGCTTAATTTGGTATTAAAAAGATGGTATAGCATTTCATAGGTAGGGTATATGTTCTGTGTAAAAATAAAAGCTCTATTAAATGCCTGGTAAATATTAACAAGTTTTATTAAAAGCAAATACATATGTTTGTGGAAAGACAGATTAGAGAGCTACTTAGCTCTGAAAATTTGCTTTGGGCTGAATTTTGATCAAAACATTGTGTGCTTATGATTCCAAAGTACACATTGCTACAAAACATTGTGCTGGTTCATTATATTTTAAATCTAAGATTCCCATGTTAATGGCATTGTAGTAAGCATTAACATAATGCATCTTAAGCAAGCTATGCTCCATTGTGTCTTCCATGCATCTACTATGTATGTCAAGGACAGATCTGCTCCCAAATTCTTTGGGGTCACTACAAAGATTACCATTGGCCTCCATAACACTGGATCAGGCTCTGGTTCCTTTCAATTTGCCTCAAAGCTATATACAGCCGTGCCACCATGGGCCATAGTCATTAGAGCCTACAACGCCAGGGAGAGCCACTTTATATCTGTGGGTATCTTCAGCTACAGATGTGGATGCAGACATCCGTGGCTCATTTTTGTGGAGATAGATGCAGATACAAATTTTGCATCTAGAACTCTGCATATTTGCAGATCTCCGTGGATTATTTTTGCAGCTGCAGATGTGGTTACCAATTTTGTATCCATGCACCGTGGTCTTCTGAGATATAAGCTCAGTTGACCTTAGACTGAATGTATATTGTTTCTCTTTCCACCATACACGTAATATGCAGGAAAAAGAACAGTCATGATGGGCTCCAAATGCATGCATCTATGTAACATAATTTCAAGTCCAGGCTCCATATACACATTGCTGCTCTGGTAGCTCCTGAATCACAGAAGACATAAGGGCCACTTGAGGGCTCACAAAGCATTTAAAGGGATATTACCCAAGTCCTGTACACTCCAGGTATGAAGGACCCTTCAGGAAAGTCTCGTATGTCCTAAATTGGAGCATGTGCTGGAGTTCTGGGCTGTGGGGGAACAATGCCAATGCTAATGTAGGCTATACTCTCCCCATAAGTAGTACTGAGACATCATCTTGAGGTTAGGGGCTGCAGTGCAGTACTGCTGTCTTTTTGCACTTATGTATAGCATCTTCCTCCTGATGACCTCAGAGTGCTTTAAACAGTATGATTCATGAATTAGACTTTTCAGTGTAGTATCTACTGAATGGGAAGTAGGCAACTTTGCCAGCTGGGGATACCCTAAAAGCAAGGTCTTTATCACTTGTGGCTATTAGCAAGCCTCTAGCTATCTTCACTCAAACAAGAGTGACAGCACCAATGTCCTAGCTACATTTCACTGTGCGTATTTACACTTTTTCTGCCTATCCTGAAGTGCGGCTTAATGGAGCTGTGAAATCTACAGAATGCTAGCAGAGGTAGCCACATTTCAGGGGTGAGCAGAATGATTCCTGAATCTCCAATACAGAGCAGCTATTGGGAGGAGAACATTAATTAAGTCTGAAAAAAAGATACTATTGAATCAGTAGTAAAGGCCTGAAAACACATCTTAGAGTATACTATTTGTAGATAGGAGTAATATGCCTGGACCTGATCCAGTCTTAGAAGGGGCTGGTTTTCCACTTCAGATGTGTATTTAACTATAATTTGCAGACAACAGCTAATCTTCTTCATTCTGGGCATTTTCAGAAATCCCCAGCCTCTGGAATCAAGGGATTTACGTAAGAATCTCAGTTCTTGTATATACTATTTTTATGGTTGTGAAGAAAAGCTTAAAATCCTGACCTAAGTGCTCTTTGAAGGCTCAGAAACCAAAAGATAAATATGCTAGGACACAAATCTGTTACTTTTTTACACCTCACGATTTTTAAGACAATCTCACGTGAGGATTTTTTTTTTTTGGAGGCCTTGGACTTGGTAATTCTGTATTTGTCCTTCAGAGCTGTGTGCCACAGAAACACTACCAATAGAGAAGTTGTTCAGGGTGTCTCTGCTCCTCAATGACAAAAACACTCCAGAACCCCAAACTACAAAAGGCTCCTCACTGTAAGGATATATGCACTGTTTCTTCAAATATGTATCAAGTGGCCAGGCAGCTGCAAGAGTAAGGAAGGTCTAGGCAGAAGCATTTCAGTGGAGCAGAACAACACAGAGAAGCTTTGACAATCATATTCTTTTCCTTTATTCTGATGGAGTTTCTTGGTCAGTGTTAAAAGAAAGTTATTCTTTTGCGCATCTTTTCTGTTAGCATGTAACATGTCCCTGTGCCCTTTTCTCAGGTCTTTGTTTTCTACTTGCAATACTGTCATGGAATCATAGTTCCTAGGGACTAAACTATCTAATTTCTCCTAATAGGAGAGAACTGTTTTACCTGAATCCAGAAAAACCTCATGGAGGAAAGTCACAAACTTTAAGGAGAATTTTTTTTTTGTCCATTTGTCCATTGTGTCATAGGTAGAGATTCAGGGAAAACTTGTAAGATGGATGAAACCCTGATCACACTGAAGTCAATGGTAAAATTCACATCGATCTTACTGGGATCAGGATTTCAATCTCTGTTCTATTTTAAAAAGTCAGGCCTGTCTTTGTCACCAAAGAGGTTAATGTGGCATAAGGTGACCGTCTGTCCCATTTTTGGCAGGACTGCCCCATATTTCGGGTGCCAGAAAGGCGTCCCAACTTATTTTAACAAAGGGGCTAATTGCCCTGTATTCAGCCCCCTGCTGGAGCACAGGCGTAGCCACTGGCCGGGGAGCACGTGCAGAGCACATGCTCACGTGCTCTCCAGCCACACCACAGGGATCCAGCAAGGGGCCCTGCAGAGGGAGAGATATGTTGGGGCATAGGGGGTGGCTGCCTCTTCCTTCCCAGCTCCCCAGGGAGTGGGGAAGCTGGGATCCCACCCCTGCGGCTGCCACCCAGTTCCCCACACCTCAGGGGAGCCAGGAGGAGCACTAGAGCAACTGCTGCATCCTCCCCAGCTCCCCAAGGCTCAGGGAAGCTGTGAGAACAGGCACTGCTGCTACTTCCTTCCCAGCTTCTCGAGGCACAGGGAGCTGGGAAGCCACACACATGGCTGCTGCCTGACTCCCAGCTCCCAGAGCCTCAGGGGAGACAGGATGAGCACTGGCACAGCTGCCACCTCCTTCCCAGTGCCCCAAAGCATGGGGCAGCTGGGGAGGTCAGCTGGGGCAGCAGCCCATGGCAGCCACATCTGGGAAGCCACCCCCGCTATGCCTCCCTGTCCCGTGTTTGGCATCGGGGGATATGGTCACCTTAATGTAGCAGCTCCATGATACAGCAGCTAGGGGATCCTCCATTCAGGGGCTTTTGTCAATTTAAGGTTAAAGACTGGAGAAAGGCCCTCTAACTTACTCCCTTTGATTCATGATTCCTTGTCTCCTGAGACTCAGCTCTGATGTTTACCAAATTGCTGAATTTTCCTTCTGGCACATCAAGCCAGAAGCCAATGCTCATTTCTCAATGAACTTGAACCCAAACCACTAGCTTCAACCTAAACCAGTTCCAGCTCATCTCTAAGTGTGTATTAATTGCATTATTCAAGCACCATAGTCTTAAATATCTGGAGATTAACGGAGACAGGTCTGGGTTAAATCACTTTAAGTGTCACTGCACAGGAATTTTCACCCATATAACTAAATCAATTATCGAACAGATTTTAATTTAACATGTGCAAGTTTTGTGTGACGGCAAGGACTGGCTTTGCGTCAGTTACTTTTGACATACAGTGGGATGTAAAACATGGTGTTGACAGGATAGCTCAGCCTACGGGAAGCCATTGGAGAAAATACTCTTCACGCAAATGACTGCCTTGAAGTTCAGCCACCAACACAATGTAGCACTAAGCAATAAACAAGAGTCCGCTCCCAGATCCTGTCTGTTAGACTTCCTGTGGTGTGGGAAGTCGGCAGCTGTGGAGCTGCTCTGTTGCACAATTCCTGGACTCCCTGCAGACCTTTGAACCTTGGCAAGAAGTTTTTTTTGTACACTAACAAGAAAAATTACATGTGTTGCAAATTGACCATGGCTTTGTGGGCTGTTTGGTTGAATGGGGACGAGGCTAAGGCTTATTGGATCTTGTTTCTTGTGCAATGACTCTCAGTTCTGGAGTATGCTGAAGCCAGATTTGTCACACAGATCTCACTCTTATATGACAAGTAATGAAGTCCATGATGTTTACTTCTAATGCTGTTAGAACTCATGACTGCCTAATGTGCATTCTTGCACAGTTCACTGAAGCAGCTGGTACCAGCCCCAGTTGGAGTCAGGACATTGAACTTGATAGAGTGCCAGTATGATGGACTATGGGAATTTTAATGTTTCTAGATCTAGAGGGGGAAATAGCCTATCAGATATAGAAGAAAAAAGTAAAGTCCTGACAATGATTAATTATGTAAGTCCATGTCTAATAATAGAATGGAATGAGTGCAACAAAATACTTATCATTAAGACTTCAGTCTCGTACAGCACTTTTCACCAGTAGATCTGAAAGTACTTCACAAAGGTGGTTCAGTAGTGAGTAAAAATGAAAACTGCGAGGATGTGGAAAATAAGAGAACAAGGAACATGAAGTAATACTACTATAGAATGTAGGAATCATGCTCAGCAAGCTTAGTTGCTTTTTGTCATGAATGTCATCAGTGACAAGTCAACAAAGGGAAAGCTGGACTTCCAAGCAGCATCAGAGCCTTATTCTAGTTAAGTCTTCTCTGAAAAATAAATTCATATTGGCTTGAAAGTAGGCTTTGTCACATAGCGTGACAACTGGCTGATCAACTACAAACAATGGGTAACGATAAATGACACTGTATCAAGTCAGTGTGTGCATGCAAAGGTATCGGCCAATGAGATGTCATTGAGAAGAAGCTGCAACTTCTAGGGAGCTAACTTGGTTCTATACACCTCTTTGCTAATGATCTGGAAGAAGAGGTAAAAATACACTCTGTTTGATTTCCAGGAAATGATGTAAGAGTCTCACCTGCTCTTAGGAGACCCTTAATAACAAAGTGCTCTCATCCTTGTGCCTAGAGTAAGATAGATTGCTCTGAGGCTGTGCAAGTGATTGTTTGAGAAAGTACATGGTACTGTACGTGGTGGCAGCAAGACAAAAGCATGCAGAGCAATTACCTGCCTGGCATGGGGCTGTACAGAAACAATCCAGCTCTTGACGTCAGCAAAATGTGGAACATAGCCAGCAGGCAAAATCAATCTGTAAGGCTTATTTTAAACTCTAAATGGGCAAGATCTGGCTCCAAATTATTCTAAGAATCTGGGATTTCTGCAGAGGATTTCTTATTTTCTCCTTGCATGGTTAATTGGTTCCATCACATAAGAGAAATGCAAGAAAGTAGGAGGGTAAGGGGAGGAAACATATCACCCAGATGTTGCAGTGTTTAATGGCAAGGGGAAAACAAGAGAGGAAGAACTGCAGATGATTCATCTGACTGTACAGAGAAATCCACCCTGGAAACACCTAGACAAATGGAATGGGGTGGTTAAGGACTGGGAAGAGTAACTACTATATGTGCTCAGGTGAGTCAGGAAAGAGTCTGTTTCCCCTTTGCTTTTCCTGGTCCTGAGAACACAGCCCAAACTCCAATATATCTTCTGCAGCCCATCTGACTGGATTCCAGAGGAGATATTTCTACCAGGGAGATACACCCTAGAGTAAGGAAGATAAAGCAGATGACAGACGCCTAACCAAAATTGAACAGTAGTTTGGGGAAGATGTAAATTCTGCAACAAGCTCAGGAGTATTAAAGCAGTCCTTCAATCCACTCCTGAGGCTGTTACAGAAGTGGAGGGATTAAAAAGCCACATAATTCATTACTTGATTTCTCCAACACCGTCTCTGACTCCTCATTCATACTAAAAGCTGCTTCTTTGCAAAGGCTGTTTCAAGGAGCAGCTCAGCTAACCACTCCCCTTACCCCTTCTTGATTATTTCGGCTGCTTTGTGTAGGCGGTGCTATTGTCAGACTCTGAAAACCGTCACGACTGAGGGGAAAAAAAGAAAATGAGCGTGGCAAGGAAAACAAAAACAAATGAGCTGCCATTTCTCAGGAATTCTCCAAACTTCAGAAAACAAGCTAGGTCTGCCTTCCAGCAGGTTTCAAGCAGCGACACATTTCTATTGCTGCAATATAAAAGCCACTGAATAACTCTACACACAAAATAGTTCAACCAGTGCATTGTAAAAGCTAGAAAATTAAATGCAGTGGCTCTGCTTCTGAAGATTAGAATATTGATATTGATATTAGAATATTGATAGAGTGAGAGGAAGAGAGATGACTTTACCGAATAGCCTGATTAACATCCTTATACACAGGACCAGATCCTTAACTAGTGTAAATTGGCATTGCTTGGTGGAAGTCAGGGAATTTAACCTGATTTACACCCTCTGAGGATGTGGCCCACCTATTTAAAGTATGTACTTCAGGGGCCAAACCAGTGTTCCCTCTAATTTTTCCATCCATGGGTGGAATAAATTTTGTTTTGTGCACCAAGGCACATGAAGGCATACACCACCAATAGAAACACAAGCTACCATTTATGTGCCATTCTAGGTTCTCTGCTAATCAGCTGGGTGGCACTTGAATCTCTCCTGGGTGGCTGCCCAAACAGTCAGCATACAGGGAACACTGGCCCAGAGTGCATTGCTGGACCACACATGGTATATTGTGGGTTCTGTTTAAACACAACTAATTAATAACCATGATAAATTCTACCAAAGCTTAAGTATGTAGATTCTGCCTGTTTCTTCATTAGATCAGCTCATTCAGCAGCAGAATACCAAGACTTAGTATATAATCTACACTGGCCATGCAAAATATTTTGGTCCAATGGCATAGTCAGGAAGAAGGGGACGGTGGCTGTGCTTCCCCAAATTCTGACGACATGGCTGAGAACTATTAACTAACAGATGTGATAAAACGCCGCTGATTTATATGATGATAGATTCTGGGAAATTTCCATTTCCCTGTAAGAACAGAATCAGTGACCAGGGCCAAATCCCATTTAACACAATGGCAAATCTCCCACAGACATCAACATGAGAAGTTCACATTTCAAGCACATATTTGCAGGAAATGATTCTACTAAGAACTGTGCAGCTCTTATTGTGTTCCTCTCTCTCCCCATCACTCTCCTGGTGTATTATCAAAGGCAGATTGCCCACGGCGGGCACAGATGCACCCCATTAGATGCAGAGTGAGTATTGTTAAAAATATCCCTTCTAATACCAAGTACATATTTACTTCTTTGTAACCTCATCAACTGTGACACTGTATAATTACAGATTGTTCAAGAGTCTCATCTACCCACTCAGTGCCAGAATGAAAAACAACTGCAAAAAAACCCTGGCGCTAAACACGGGACCTGTACCACATTCTCTATAAAAGCTCTGGAACAGACTATACTCTGTGTCTATGGTCACAGTTCAAGGAGACTAAAGCCAATCAGCGGGCTAACTTTGCAGATGAGTAATTATTTTTTGTCCTCCTCAATGAAAACCTTTTAATACATTGAAACTACAAAAAGCAAAAAAC